>NC_071401.1:42267394-42587854 GCF_017976375.1 Cuculus canorus
TTTTCTTAGGTGTATATAGAAGTAATGTTTTCTTAGTTCTATATAGAAAGTGTGTATATGGAAGTAACTGTAATTAATTACAAAAGAGAGAAAAACTGTCTCAAGTGTATATATTGCATATTTCTTCCCGCTGCCCCAAGTGACCTTTATTAAAATGAGCAGTATCTGAAAGACAGTCTGGATTATATTGCAGAATAATATGTATTTAATTTTCAGAAATGTTTAAAATAGGACATAGTATGTTTCTTATCAGCTATTGGAGTTGATATCTGTCTTTCCTGTCTCACATTTGAGTACAGATTCCTTAAATGTAGCCTTGAGAAATAAATTGATCATTGTATGCTAGCCACAATGATAAATAGTGTCAAATCCTTATGCTATTTGACTTGGTGTAGATATATGTATGTATAGGATGTTGAACAGGAAACACTGTGTTATTCAGCTACATGCCTTGGTACATATGTAATGCTGTACTACAAAATTAAAAATGACATTTAGATTTTTCTTTTGCAGAGTTCAAGTGTATCCAGTTCATATTATTTCCCTATATCTGAATGCCAAAAAATACCTTTTCAATATATATCCCAAAACTACATCAAATGTTTGCCTGTATGTACTTCATTAATGAACATAAAACCATTTTTGGTTAGTAGTGTTCTTATAAAAACAACTGATGATTGAATGAAAGAGCTTAGAGTATGAAGTAGGTTCAGCTTCTATTCAGCTGCTTCCTTCTTTTTGAATCAAGAAGATGGAATTGAAAACAGCATCTATAAATGTTGTGTCCTTGTATAACTAAGAAGTGACCTAATAAGACTTACCTGAAATGTAACTAAAAGACAAATTGTTATCTGAATGGAAATGGAAAAGCACTCTACTAAAATGATCAGCTGTGGAGTTCAGCCCACATTGCTTATCAGAAGTGTCTTTAATGCTATTTTTCCTTTCAATGCAGTTACTTTTTTTAAAAAAAAATTTTATATATATTTATCTCAGAACTGTGTTCACTTGGAACTTCTGCATTTTTTTTTAAGTTTTTAAGCCTTGTTCTTAAGTGGGGTTTTAAAAATCATGTGGGCCTGAGCAGTCTTCCCCCAGAAATATGCTTGTAAGCACTGACTCTTGTATTTCTATTCCTAGAGAACCACTGTCAAATCTTTATCCTATAATAATGGTATAGAGGCACTTTTATGGAGCTGTCTCCATTTGACTAACCTAGAAAGAGACATATGTAGTAACTTGCCTCTACCACAGTTTGGATATTGTACAAGCCTCCTTCCCTATCATTTAGAATATCAGAGTTTCTGTCTCTTGCATTTTGATACCAACTAAAGAGAAATTCTGTGACTTACTTTGCCTTTACATATTTTGATAGTCTATAATTGGGATTCTGTACTGTTACCACGTGTTTCTCTTGACATCATTTGTATCGGTGACTCTCTTCCTGATGCTAATTTTCATAGACCAGATGTTTACTGTAACAAATCGAGCAAGTATGTCTGCTCTCCTCTAGAGACTGTGATGGACTTTTGCAGGGACAATATAGCATAGCAGAGGAGACGGCGTAGTGTATTGAGCAGCGTTTGTGGGACTGTGCTGCAGCTTGGGCAGCCTAGTTTATATTGAGGGTTCTGTTGTTGACTTGCTGATAAATAAGTGATTTCATAATGTGAAAACGTAGCTTAAAATGTAAAAATGTTAATGTAAGATTTCTTTTGTAAAATGGCAGTAATCGTATCCTTTTGTAAAGCGCTTTAAAATCTGCGTGGGATCTGTGATATTGCTGAAGCTATCCCTTCTTTACATTTTCGCATGCATGTCTACATACTTTTTGTGCGTTTTTGAGACTGTCCCATAGTGGGAAATTGAGTTTATTCAGCAGTTGAAACCATGCATCTCTCAGGTCAGATACCTACAGTATTAGGTTTCTTCAGGAGAGTTCGACGGAATCCTGTTTATTTGTTAGATAAATTAGAGAGGTACAAAAGTGCAGAGCAGGAGAAAGCTGTACCAACTAATGGACTCTCTACAGTCCTTAGTGCTACCTGGAGGTGTCTCCAGTTTGGGTATTAAGTGTCTGTTTGCTGCCTTTTGAAGAATTTGAGGCTTTTTAGTGCTCACTTCTGCCAAACTTTTAAAAGACACACTTCAAAATAGATTGAGGTTGTGGCAAGATGAGTGGCTGAAGCTTATAGCTACAGTTCTTGGAAATCTGTGTGTAGGCACAGACTAACATGAAAGGTTTCCTCTTATATGTTGAATCTTAAAACACAATCCATAGTTGCATTGAGGTGCTCAGATCACATTTAGTTTATTCACAGTGTAAAGCCATGAATCATTGCCTGGGAAGAAGTTCGTTAAAGCCTTCAGCCTGAAGAAGACAAAACGACTTCATAAGGCAAAACCATTTTTAATTACCACTCAAGCAAAAGACCATAACAGCGAGTCAGGAATGAAAATCACAAACGACGGTCCTTTGCTTCAGCAGCAACTCACTTGGTGTATATTAAAAGGCATTGGTAGGAGAGTCAAGCTATATTCTTGGCATGTGCCCTTTACTATGCCATTTGTTTACTTCAGTCATCATAAAGATAAGTGTCATTTTGAGCTCTTTCTGGTGACATCACTGTGCGTGTTCAGGACTTTTCCAGATTCTTCTAATTCTTGCAGTGGACCTTCTTGACTTTTGGCAGTCTTGCCATGGGAGGGAAGGTGTAATTTCTGCAATGACAGAATTGTTTTTGGCAAGTAGTAATGGTAATAGTAAATTGTCTCAGTACCAAGAAGAAGGTCATGCCCATTGATTCTGCATGGAAGAATTCTATCTTAAGGTCCTGATCTTCAGCATTTTTTGCTACATATTGGGCTGCATAACACAGTGAAAACTAAAAGTTTGTAATGGGGACCTTGCATTCCAGTATAATGTGGGGTTTGGGTTTTGTTTTGGTTTATTATAAACTTCTTAATTGTACCAAAGATCTTCATGAAGTGTTTCGCTGTAGAGCAATGCACTTGAGGAAGAAGAGGAGATAAATTTACTTTTACCTTGAAGGATCGACTGAAATGCAGTGTCTCAATAAAAAGAAAATAGGAAAACCTGGACAGCAAGCATTCTGACACTTAAATGGTTTGGGGCTTTAGTTAATGTGAAGGAGTTTTGAGCCTGCTCAAGTACTGATTTCTAGAAGTCATGGACTATGACACAGTTGGAAATCCTAAGAAATCTGAAACTTTTTACAGTTATAAATGGACGTTTGTTCATAAACATGCTTTTATTTCCAAACCTGTAATTTCTACCAGTTGCTTCACTGCTGGTTGATTATTCTTGAAAATTAACTAGATGCTATAAAATTTTAATGTTCCTTGCTGTTAAGAACTTACAACACAAGTCTTTTTTATAGTTTTATAGGAGAATTTTTTTATGGGATTCCTTACAGTCAGTTATGGGCTTCCAAAGTTATAAAAATATGTCAATATTACTCTGAAATGGCATTCTTTTATCTTTGAACCTTCCGATTCCTGCTGCTTAAAAACTTAAGAATGTATTTTAATTAATTTATATGTCACATTAATAGGATAAATTCCCCAAACTTGAGGTTTTTTTACTTCAAGAATCTCCAGAGCATGTGATCTCCAGTGTTTCTTGTGACGTTTTTTCCCAACATGAGGTGGAAATAGTACACAGCAGTCTCATGGTAGTATGTACTGTAAGTTAGCAAGTTAATTAACCCTTACCCGCTGATGAAGAAACTAGGAAACTTTGGAAAGTGAGGAATTAACCTCATCTTTTTAATTGATAGGACTACTTATTGTAGGGGCTGACAAAGAATTTCTGCAAGAATGTTATACATAATGTTGCATCATGTCAAATTACGTTGAAAAAATTAAAATGGTATGCAGAAAGCTTTTGTTTACACTCCATTTAATATTATTTCTTCTGACCAATTTTCACTCAGTTTGGCTAACACATAGGCTGTATTTCAAGTAATTTGGGAGGAAAGAGAAAGAATTAAGATAAAATCAAGAAGTGCTCTGCTGTACTTGTACAGCTGTACTTCAAGTTTTGATATTTTGACCAGTGCAATTAATTTTAAATTCCGATGTTGTGCATTTGTTCACTTACAGAGACCACTATAAATCCGAATATGAAAAGAGACTGCATGAAGAGTTGGAGCAGCTAAGGTTGAAAACAAATCAAGAAATTGAGCAACTAAGAAGCACTTCAAAAGAGATGTATGAACGTGAAAACAGGTAGATAAGATATAGGCAATAACTTACTTAGGGAAAAAACTACTAAGTTCTGTTTTGTTCTTTGGTGTAATCCTCGTTGCCTGGCTCTTTGAGGAGTGATCAAAATGTGAGACTTTAAGGTAAATTATAAAACTGATGATTGACTAAAATTAAATTATAATTGTACAGTAAACAAATGGTGATATATTTATTTATTAAGTGAGGTACATGCAACATTGTCAATGAAAAGTATTACTAAAATGCATGTTCTGGGTAAATATTAGTGGGTTTAAGTTTATTCAGATGTATAATGTTAGTTAATTAATTGAAAATCTGTTGGTTTGCCTATTGTGCTGTATGGACAATCTCGAAACTGCCAGGAAACCAGAGCAGAAAGTGTTGAAGCAGAAAGGAAAGCAGAAAAAAGAGGGAAACTAATAATTCTTATGCCTTTCTAAAATAAATCTATTTGAGATTGTTTACAGCATTATGATTCACAAAAGCATTGCTTTCCTCTAAACGATCATCAGGTCCTCTTCTGAAGAACATCCTAGTCCTGCAAAGACTGCATTCAATAATTTTGTTTGTGTGTCATCTTGTTGAATTGCATGCAGAGTTAGGCACATGGTCTTTTAGACCTTTAGGGATCTAAAGATTTGGTGTTTTGGTACTGGATTTCTTTTTGAGCTTGATTTTTTGCCCCTTTTATCCCTTTAAAATGTGAGGAGTGCTAAATAATTATAACTTCATTGTACATGTCCTGGAAGTGTCTTGTGGAGAAGGAAATGACTGTAGTAAAAAGATATTTGTGGCATCAGCATCTGTTCCTCTGATAGGTAGTTTTGTTACTGCTCGGAAGAGTGAAAAAAGAACATGACTCCTGCTGTCTGTCTTCCAGTCAACTGAAAGGTTCTAATTAAAAATAATTACATCATTGTGTAGTTTTGCAAGTGTGAGTAAAATACATATATATATATACACACACACACACACACACACGTACATCCACACCACTTCCTTTATGCAAATCTATTTTAAATTGCAAAGTATGAATTTAAACCTCCACTGCTAGGGAAGATTTGACAAGGGTCTGTGTACCACTGAGAAAGCTACTGAAAGATGTTTTGTTTGTATCTGGAGCCAATTTATGGACACTTTGTTCCTCATTTTGAAGTAATTACTTCTGAAATGTAAATCCCTTGGATTTGACTTCATATTTTGCCAAAAAGGATTTTTAGCATATGCTCTTTTTATAAAATAGTAAAAAAATCCACCATACACACTGCTTCCCAGTCTAAGACACCCCTTATTGGTGAGACATATGGAACCCCAAATCATGAGCAAAGCAGTTTGACATGAAATTGTGTGATTCAGTGAGGTGCTGATTGTGACTGAAAAAAAAGCGAAGATGTTGGTTTTATCTTCAGACTCAAAGCACAGAGTGGTATTACCGCCAAGTTAATGTACTATTCAGTCGCTCTTTCTTCTTACCACTTTGCCAAGCCTGGTGTGCCTGGTGTTCCCTTTCAGTTTATTAGCACTTATTTTACACTTGGATGATATCAGTTCAAGAGGTTCTAATGGGGGGGACACCAGTAAAAGGGTGGAGCTTTCATTCTTAATTTATTTGGGATCAGTTTCACTTATTTGGTTATAGTAAGCATTGGCTAGGTTTGCATTAGCAAGCATGCAAGCATGAGTGAGTTCACAGGATGTGTGAATGTCTGCGTGAGGTTTGACTTTAGGTTAGCTGTAGCCTGTTCCCAATAATCAAACTCAACTTAGTAGTTCAGAGAATGTTAGATGCTCTCCCAGAGCACATTTTCTGACTGTTCAATCTGATTGCTGTCCAATTTGTGCGCTCTACAATAGTTTACGGATGTGAACTGAAGTACAATAACTGGTAGTTGCTAAGAGGTTTATTTCAGAAACACATTTGTCTCCTTTTTCTTTTTATTGCATTTTTAATTGATTAACAGTTCAGTTAAGCAAAATAATTTGTTGTCTAAACAAGTTGCTGTATGTCTCCTGCCATTTAATTTTTATCCCGTGTCCTCTACTCTAGTTTTAAGGACACAGCATTGCACTGCTAGAGTGGGACATAATATGCTTGATCTCAATGCTATTAGCAAAATTAATTTCCATGTTCTTGTACTTCTGTGTGTCAGTTTTCAAGAATCTACTCTCAAGATCAGCCCCTGAGTTTCATCTGTAAATTCTACAGCCCAGTAACTCACTTTTTAAGGACAATTTTATCTTTCTCTTGTAGCCAGTTAACTATTTCATAATTCTCATGTTGATTCTTCGTAAGTAACAATTTCCTATTCACGTTAATTACTTTGAGTTCAGAGAAGTGCCATAGATAACATTTCCTTAGTCTAGAAAACAGTCTTCCATCCAAAAATTATTTACCATTAATGTGGCTAAAATGACCTAGGATAACGTTTGCATGGACTTAATAATTTTCCATTTGCCTATATAGCTTGACTTTGTTCTTTTCTTCAAAATTTGCCGGTGACTGTAGTTTCATTTTGCTTTAAGTCAAAAAGTTCCCGTGGTGAAGGGGGGAAGAAACAGCTTTGAGTGGAGAGAGCGTGATTGACTCTACATTAGCAGTTTAGATCAGATGAAGAATGTGGTTTTGAAGTGAAACCCTCTCACCATTGCTGCTTGCTGCATTTTTGCTTGCCTTGCATTTTGTGCTTGAATTTGCGGTGTTGTGCTCACATTTGTAGCACATGAATTGGATTCCTTTTAGATCAAACAAAATCGGAAGGAGTCTCTAAAATCATCTAATATATTCCAAATGCTTGTGGGTGTTCAGGTCACAGGAGCAAACAAGAAGTAGCTTAAGGTAAAACCCTCGGAAATGGTCATGACATAGGTGTCTGGTTCTCAAAAACCACTGTTTGCTCTGCAAGTCTGCTGGTACTGTGTTGTGGTAAATAATGACAATATAACTTGTAAGGACTATATAAGTACTCCTTGCACTTACTATAGTTTATTGCAATGGTATGCTACAGACTACAGGTATAGATTTTGAATAAAAATACTGTAAATGTTATTCTTTGTATGAGTCTACTCTCATTTGTCAGTGAAATAAGATAGTTTGCAAGTCTTGACTTGATTAATAAAATGAAAAAGCACAGATTGATTGCAATAAAATATTTGTGTTATTTTGTGGTTCTGAGTAGATAAAAAATTATGCCAGCAGTGGAAGCCAGGAGGAGATAGCAATAATATGCCATACCCATGTATTGGACTAACTAGCAAATTAGTTGTATGTGTAAGTAGGGTTTCTATGCCTAGTTGATCTTCTCCTTCTCTGTCATAAAACTTGGGAATAATCTCAGCTAGGAGGACATCGTTCTTCTAATTAGTAGTGAAGCACCAAGCAAAATTTTTTTTAATTTATTCAATTTCTTCAAAAAGATAAGTAATTTACAATTCTAGTATTCTAGAATTATTCAAATATTTCTACATACCAGTAGGTGGTTTGATCGTTGTTTTGTTGGAAACTTTGCTGGCACATATGAAAATAATCTGAAATAAAGTCTCTAATGAATGCATATACACACAGACAGACCCCTCTGTCATTCAATGAGAATTGAAGAAGGTAATACCGAAGTTAAAATTAATCAGTAGTAATTCATGAAGCAGAACAGTCTTTTTCCTAACAGGTTCTTGACAGAGTAACTTTTGTTTCCTTCAGAAATTTGAGAGAAGCAAGAGATAATGCTGTCGCTGAAAAAGAGAGAGCAGTTATTGCTGAAAAGGATGCTTTAAGAAAATATGATCAACTCTTAGAACAGTAAGTAGCTTTTTAAATGCACATTAAAAAAATCTCTACGTATAGCTATATCTATATTTAAGGATTTTTATGTAGGAGGAATGACTGCTTTTGCTTTCTGCTTAGAAAGAATAGATCGAGTTGCAAATATATTGTTTAAAGAAGTTACAGATTTGATTCTAGCAGATATGTTTTTTTCCATTGTCAGTGCATTAACGATATGAAAGTTTGATTCTTCTACAATCCTGTAAAGTCCAGCAACTATAATTATGTATCTTAGAGCAAGAATGTGGATTTCACACTGTACTGTGGCAGTGGTCAAACTCTGAACTTGTTCTGTTGGTCTTTTTTTCTTTAGTTGAAAGTAGAATATTATCTTGTATAATTCAATTAATGTTTTTTATAAAGTGTGGTTGGAGAGCAGTAATCGTGAACAGTTACATGTACTACATCCTTCTGTTTTTACTGCTGTCTCTTCTTAGTTTTTCATATTCCATGTATAAAATAGATCATCCATACAAATGTATGATTTTATTCCTGTGGAGAAGGAAATAATGATTGATTTTCTGCTTGTTTACAAGCGGTCTTTCTATCCTGCTCTGCAGCGCCTTGCCTTCACTTTTTGTAAAGTTAGAATGTTAGCTGTGGTAAATTATGAGGTAATTTAAAACTAGGGACTAATCAAAGCTGGTTTGGGTAATTTTATTCTGTGTCCTTAGTGTTGGGCTTGATTAATTGTTTAATCCACATCTTGTTTATGAAATTTACAGGTCAGTTTGTTAACCAATTGTGCCACCTTGTCATCTCCTCAAAGAAAGTAGTTATTGTGAACTGGGTTTGCTTAGAATTGTTTTTAATTACAAGTAGTAATCTGTTAAAATGTTGTTAACTTAAGCATATACGCAACTTAATTAAAGCTTTTAAATTTTATGCATAACTCCTAAATTGCATTGGTGATATTACTGAAGTAATAGCATTGCCCCAGCATAGCCACAAAGGACTGACAAAAAAGTCCATGCTAACTAGTGGTGTGAGAAAGTGGGGATGGTTCTAGAGTCAATCAGTTGTAATTCTCAACATATTTATTTTTTAAACTTCAGGGCCATGGAGAAAATACTTTTCTCTTCAGCTATATTCTCCATCAAATGAGTAATTTTTTCATATTGTTGTTTTGTTAAGGAGGGAAGTTCCCCTGCAATGAGAAACGTAGGAAGAAGATTTTAAATACCCTTTGAGAGTAATAAAAGAATGTTAGGAGTATCCCATTTGTTGTTGCCTTGTTTGGTACACTTACGCTTCCATCCTCTGACAGCTTTTTTTTAGCTATAAGCTCTCCAATTAAGTAAAACTCTCCTCAGTTTAACTAAGTTGATTAATACTTGGTTTTGGAGTTCAGAGAAGTAGATTATTTCTCAGAAAGTTATGCTTTTTTGGAGAAAATACTTGTGAAAATGGAAACCCTGTGCTTTCCTTCTTTGAAATGTAGGTGTGTCTTTAAAACTGCCTCCCTTCTAGCCACTGTACAGGTGTCAAGACCATGACTTTTTCCACATTCCAAATCATCTATCTAGATGAACTGCAAAGTAACAAACTGGCATGATGGGATGGAATAAATGCTTTAACTTAAAAGGTGCCAAATTCTGAATTTACTATGAGCTGACATGTGGCAGTTCTGTGGAACAGAGAAATTATCTAATACCACCAGAATGCCCTAAGATAAAAAAGGAATACCCATGCTGTCCAATTCCATATTTAAGTGATTATAACAGCTAGTTCTACTTCAGTGAAAACAAGGTGACTCATCGTAGTTACCACTGGTATCATAATCTGTATAAACAAACATGTTTGAAAACTTCAGAAGTATGTGGAATGTTGACTGGCCTGAATGGTGGTTAAATAAAGCTCCTGGCAAATCTTGTGATCAGAAGTGTAACTAATACCACTAATACCCAATTTTCTAGTCAAATGCAGTTATTTTCATTTTTCTTACTGATGTATGTGGTAGCTTTTTGTAAACAGCTGTTTACAAATGCCAAGAAAATACGAAAGTGATAATATGCAAGAATCTGTTGTTTCAACCTTAAAGTAGGTCATCGTTAGTCAGGATGTCAGGATCTAAGGTTTGTTGCTCTCTTTGCTCTTATACACCTCTAAATCCTGTATGAGAATCCACATTGCATTTACCTGTGACAATGATAAAAGCTTAACTGATTTGATATTTTGGATTCAGCTGTAGTCAGTGACACATGTACTAAAAAAACTTATGGTCAAATGGAAACATTTTCACTTTGTTTTAAACTGCCGGTAATGTGACTAAGACATTTTTCTAATTATAAAGCTATATTGCGTCAATTGAAAGTGTCTTGGAATTAAATGAAGAGAGCAATTCTATAGCAGCTCCATCACCTACAACATACTAAAGTTTAGAATCTAAATATGTTCCAACTTTTCCTTCTCTTGAATATTCCTGGAGTGTTATTTTTCAAACTATTGACTGTTAATCTGTTACTTCTCCTTGCCAAAAAACCTCAACCCAACAAACCACCACCAACAACAAAAAAAAGCACCAAAAGGCGGAACAACTGCATTCTGGTTTCCTATAATTTTTTTTCCTGATGGTTGAATTTTCTAGTTTCACATAAGTTGTAACATCAAACCGAAATGGTTCCTTTGTTCAAAGTGGACTCTTGTGTCTGATAGTAGGGTGAGCTCATACAAGAGCAATTCACCTCAGGGAATGCCTACAAGAGCCATCTCTTGCCTTTGAACATTCATTTCCTTTAAACCTTTAGGAGTATAATGTCTTTTTCCAGGACTGCACAGCTCAGCTCTGTCAGTGGAAACTGTTATAAAAATTCCAGAATTACTGGAAACACAAGGGAAATACGTAGATGAAGTGATTTTACAAATTCTTATTTTTCTTAATAACAAGGAAAAAAACCTCTACACTGTTACAGTTGTTCGCTGCTCATAATATACTCAAGGTGATTTTTCTTTTCTTGTCTTTGTAATGATAAAATGAGAAATGTAGAAAAATGGAGAGAAATAAAATATGTATGCAGTAAACAGAATAGTCAAGAAAATTATGTTATGACAGCACTATTCCTTCAACTTTGCAGTGGATACTAGTTATAAAACCCCCTCAGTTTTGTAAAAGCTAATGAGGGGTTTAATTCCTTTCTCTGTCTATGAAGTAATAGGATATTTGTAAGTATTTACTTTTTTTCCTTACTTGAATATGCACAGGTGATAGAAGAGCATTTTTAGACCATGTTTTTATAGTTGGGTTGAGTAAAGTCAGGATGATGGCTACAACAAATAGTTTAGAGTCTGAGGATTGTTCTACAAAGATTTCAAAGGATTTTGGATTAGTATTTAAACATTTCTGGACTAATGTATATAGCTCAGCTATGTAAAACTATTGGATTTGTATGGACAATCTGCTACAGGTAAATATACCTTTAGGAGCATTTTGAGTGTTTCTATTTAGAAATGCCTTTCTCAAACAAAAAGCAAAATAGATTAAAAGTAATAGACATTTCTTGCTAGCAATTATCTGTGCTTCATAGATTTCAAAAAGTATGCAACAAATTCTGTCTTTTTGTGTGCTTTTCTTTCTACTCGACTGCAAGCATTGTATACATTTTGCAGACTTCATTTAGTCCATCCATTAATCTTTATGATTTGAATCTTTTTTTTAAACCCTGTTTTCTTTGCTCTTCATAATTGTGGTACTTTTTAGAATTCATTTGGAGGTGAGATTAATGGGATCTAGTTTTAGTCATCTGTCTCAAACTTTGTAGGTGATCGATCAATCCTGTTCATAGAGTGGGTGTTTAAATTAGATGAAATTAAGATCCCTCTGTCTTCTTGTTAATTGCAGACAAGCCTAGAGCACTAGCTTAAATGAGAAGATGATTGGATGAATTAACTGAATAAATAAATGTTGTACTTTGGGTTTAGAACCTCTGCTGAGTATGCATGAATCTCACTTTTAGATTAACATTTATTACATTATGCATACATTGTCAACAGAAACATTAAAATTAACTGTTTGTTCCTTCTGTTAACGTGTTTCTGTAATCCTGATGTTGCTGACTTCAATGACAGGATTCTAATCTTAAAATGAAGTCAGTGTATTTGTGTGCTGGACTTACTGTTAATATTTAAATAAGGCCTACTATCTCTTCCAGAGTATTTGTATAAAATGAGAAATTAAGTATGAATTACAAGAAGATCCACACTGAAAAATTCTGACCAAAATATTTCTTTGCCAAAGCTGCCATAATCACATATTAAAAACTACTGTCATACCCCTTTACTCCCTAGACATGGCTGCTACTTTTATATACGAAGTGCTTTGAAATCCCTTGAAGAGCTATATAGGACTTGAAAATTACTACTGCTTTAAATCTTTAGTTTGAACTAACTTCATTATTGTTTTCTAAAGCACTTTTTTTGGCAACAATCACTGCTGCTTCTGTATTCATTTATGATTTTTGTAGTGTGATGTGTATATGTGATTTTCATAACATTCACTATTTCTGTTGAAGTAAAGCCAAGCCGTTTACTGTCATAGCTACCCTTTGTGTAGGTTTCAGTCATATCCAATGTACCTACTACACTTTTCCCCCCAAAGCTACTTTCATCTTGTTCTCCTCATGAGAGGGTATGAGGTGCAGCTAAAAGGGTAAAATTCAGTGATTGTCATTGAGAGTGCAAAAAGACACACACACACACACACACACCCCCCAAGAAGTTCAGGAGCACTGCAAAGGAGGCAGTGAAAGGACCTGGAGTGGTAGAATGGTGGAGAAGTGGAAAAGAAGTTTATTTCTAGGGTGATTGGGTCTGGTTTGTTTCCGTATTGTAGCTGCAGCACTGAAATCCATAAGAAAAACAATTCTGTGCATTCTGTATTTCTACAGAAATAACTAGGGGGGGCTCCTATTCTCTTTCCCTTTTCTTCTGAGGGTATGGTTATTTGGAGTTTGCATCTTAATGGATGATAATAACCTGCATTTTAATAAACAGAAGGAGAAAACCTGTTAACCGATTCAATCAAGTAGATGAGTCGTAGCGTTAGGAAGCCTGCACACTTGCTAGGGCATCGCTGGTTATCTTTGATTGTTTCCTAATAAGGATCTGAAAATTTTACATTCTTAGCTAAGACAGCATTCTTCCAGAATGAATGCTTTAAGCCCTGTAACCAGCCACCTCGTAACTGTAACTGACTTGATGTTGTAGAATTATCAATGTCAAGACTCATAGGAATGATAAGTTAGGCTGATGGCTGACCTTTCTTAGCTTCATTACATCTGGAACGCAGGCTTTGAAGTTTGTTCTCTTACTGTGCAAGGAATGTTCAATGATTATATTTATAGCCATAGAAATCTCTTTATTTCAGTTTCTCTTGCCCCAGCTTCCAAGAAACAATTCTCACAAAATATTAGCCTCTGAAGGATGCTTTGGGAAGGTTGTAATATCAACATATCCTCATATCATAAAGATTTCCCTTAAGCCTTTACGTTCTCATTTTACCTATTCATTTCCTGCTAGCCAGAATGCCTTAATCTTAAAACATTAGAATTAGTAAAGGCAAAATGTTAAAATTCTGTGATGGCTATTATGCTGAGTGCCAAATAAACTGTTTAAGTCCTCATATTTTTATTAGCCCGGAAAGGCTAGAAGGGTATCAGGGAGTTATAAATTCTTTCAAAGAGGCATTATATGATATAAGGGTGCTGCTGCTGCTTAGGCTTCATATATTTCTTGAGTTATAGGATTGAAACTTCCACTGCAGTCCATGATTTTGCTATGATTGTTAGTATCTGTCATATATACACACATTTTTATGATTCACTGTGCACAGCTTCTCATTAATGATGATGGGATAACCAAATAGGATTCCTTTGGTACTCATTACCAAATAATCTTTCAGGTACTAAAAGTTACAAGAGTTCAAAAGAGGCTGAAAAAGCTCAGAGAAAAATTTCAGCATTACCTAGCAAGTAGAAACCACACCGAATTCAGGAAATCTGTGAGCTAGGAATAGTTGAGCACTAGTGGCAGAGGATTATGGAGAAATATAACCTACACAGAAGTTTTTCTTGCTCTTCTCAAAACATACGCTTTTGGCTTTAGTGGGAGACAGGATTATCAGGCTGCATGGGCCTTTTGTCTAATATACTACAACTGTTCTATATAGAATCATAGAATCACTAGGTTGGAAAAGACCTCCAGGATCATCGAGTCCAACCATTCCCGTCAAGCCCTAAACCATGCCCCTGAGCACCTCATCTACCCGTCTTTTAAACACCTCCAGGGATGGTGACTCAGCCACCTCCCTGGGCAGCCTCTACCAGCGCCCAATGACCCTTTCTGGGAAATATTTTTTTCTGATGTCCATCCTGAACCTCCCCTGGTGGAGCTTGAGTCCATTCCCCCTTGTCCTATCACCTGTCACTTGGAAGAAGAGGCTGAACCTCCTTTCAGGTGGTTGTAGGGAACAATAAAGTCTCCTTATATAAAGCTATTCTCTGCAGAACAGAAGCTATGAAACACTGGGAAACTTCTCAACCTGTTTACTGCATGTGCTGTGTGTCACTTGAAAGTCTAGGCTGGATGTAGTGACAGGATATAAGTAAAAGCATTTATCTGAAGATGAAGTTAATGTAATTTGGTATTTATTTTTTAAAAAAAGATTGTTATGTATATCAACTTATATATGCAACTATTTATTTCTGGAACCAGCTGAGCTTGAAGGATTAAATAAGGCTGTGAAGCCTCTGGAAGCATTAGGTAGCCCGAAACATTAACACTTCAATGGCAAGCAAGAAAAGAACCTGTTTATAGGAAACTCCCAAGTACATAGGCTTTCAAATATGGAAGAAAAACAAGCTGCAAGTAACAACATGACCATAAATAAAGTGATTGTTAGTTGCATATGTCTACCAAAACTGTGCATTATAATGCATGTTCAAAAGCTAAATTCCTCAAAGCAGTGATACTGCTGTGTTTTTTATCTGGCAGTACAAAAATGTTTATATTCAAATGATGACTATTTGTATAATATTGTATTTCAGCCTAATAAAACCATGGAAGTTTTCTATTAATAGTAATTATCTTCTGGAATTACCTTCTGAATCTATGGTTATATTCTTATTACCTCCTTGAAAACGATGTGATGCTAGACTCGTATCTGGACAACTAAGTGTTGAAGAACAGTCTGTCCAAATAGATGTTTATGTGTTTTGAGAAGGAATTTACAGCTTTGTAATCTTATGGACCTGGTAGTAAACTCATAGGAAACTCTGAAACATTAGTTATGAAGACTAATGAGAGAGAGCTTTGGGCTGAGTTTTCACCACAGCTTGTCTTCCGCAGAATCACAATCAAACTGTTCAAGAAAATGTTAAGTTGTTAGGTGTAACTGGAAGCCTGACTGCTGCTCTTGGCCTCGTCTTCACTTGCATGTTGGCGATACCCATTCCATGTAAGTACATACCATGAATAAGGAAAGCAGTGGCATATTGTTCTGGGATTGAGGGTAGCTAGTCCATTTATAAATGAAGGACTGTCATGCTGTGTTTATGGACATGCTGCCAAAGCAGTGTACATCAATGAGCCGTGGTACTTGCAGGCCGTAAGCCACAGGGAGCTGTTTGCCTTGGGTTTTAGTCCACCCAGCACTGAGTTTGCCTAAGTAACCGTAATCATATTGAGGACTTCCCAAAGGAGAGGGACATATGATATTTACATGTAGCACTCTCAAGTAATGAAATCACTATTCACAACTGATGGAACAACCATGCTAGTCCTTGGCTGCCTGTTTACTGTTTTCTCTCTTCATTAGTCATGAAGCTTGTCTAGTGACTGGTCCCACAATGAGGAGGGAATGGAAGACCAGGATTGCAAGGCTGACTTTGCTGTTTATCATCTTATTCCTAGACAAGATTTCCTCAAGAATGTCTCCCAGACTTTGTCAGGGTTGGCTCAGAGAGTTGTTTACATTCAAGGAGACCAGTAAACTTCTTTTTTAACTGCATGCCTTCAGCACTGAAGTATTGCATCACTTATTGGACAGTGGGAAGGCCATGTCCTGTAGTTTGCTCAGTGCAAAGCTATATAGATAATTTTTATAGCTGTTTGTGTTTCTAGTTAAATGATCTAAAGGCACAGTTTTGTTCATTTCTGTGACTATCTGAGTAACTTTTTAAGAGTATTCTGTGAAACCAGAAAAATGTACATGTGATTAACGATCAGCGCATAGTTAACCAGAGCCCAAGAGCTTGCTAAGCAGTACCTTGGTCCTGGATAGCTGTAGTGGGCCAGGTTAGCAGCATTTTTACCAAGCATCATATAGCCATAGTGGCGCTTGGATGGGACATGATGTTTGAATCATGGAGGCACCAAAAGGGTGGTACGACTTTGAGTTATTTCAACGAGTATACGGGGGTAACTAGGCTTCTATTTGAGAGGAAAAAAAAAACCGTGCCAGGAGACGTTTAGATTGGATATTAGGAAAAGTTGTTTACCAATAGAGTGGTGAAACATTGGAGCTGGTTGCCCAGAGAAGTGGTGGACTCACCATCCCTGGAGGTGTTAAAATAAAAGACATGTAGACATAGCGCTTTGGGACATGGTTTAGTAAGCATGGTGATGTTGGGCTGATGGTTTGATTTGACAGTCTTAGAGGTCTTTTCCAATCTCAGTGATACTGATTCTAAGGACAGAGAGCCTGGGAACTGAAGAAACCCAACAGACGTGGAATGGAAGTGTGCATATGAAAGAGTAGAGCAAGGGGCTGTACTACAAACAATAAAAGGCTTCTGTAGTTCTTACCATTAGGCAGAATTAAAAAAGATATTCCTCATGATTATAAGCTGACCAACCCTTTCTTACAAGCTCTGTTTGTTAGCAACTTATTTAACTTGAAAGTAAATCAATGTTGACAAATGAAGATGGTGTTGCACAGACCACCCTGCAAACTCCTCTCACAAAACATGGGGAGTGTAGGGTTTGTGTGTGTGTCTGTGTATGCGTTCCTTATAGGTACTTACAGGTTCCTTATAGGTACTATAGAATTACCTGGTGATTCTGTGATTCTGTTGAAGTGCTTAGGGACATGGTTTAGGGAGTGTTAGGAATGGTTGGACTCGATGATTCAGTGGGTCCTTTCCAACCTGGTGATTCTGTGATTCAGAAGCTAAAAAAATGCCATAGTTTATGCTAGCTTCTCACCCACAGAATAAGTCTTCATATGGGCAGCATAACTTGAAAAGCTCTCTCTTAAAGGGAAGTAAACTTTTCCATCAAGTGGCAGTCAAGTTGTAGAAAGAAGTGTACTAGAATTTTGAGGTGAAGTTTGGACATTATGCACAATGATTAAACCTGTGAGCCATTTAGTCTTTTCATAAAACGATAGATTTCATAACGTATATGTAAAATGTAAATGTACATACTTGCACCTACAAGCCTCTTCTAAAATTTAAATAGTGCATAGATTGTCAAAATGCTGCCACTCTTGGCTGATACTTTAACATAAACACTACTGTGTGTGTGTGTGTCTGTGTATATATATATATATATATATATATATATAAAATGTAGTTTAAATTTTGGTGAGGAACTTGTCATCTGGAATTGTTTTCATGGATATTCTAATTGTTTTATGGAAAGTGTTCATTGCCATGGGTAAACAGATAGAGAAGTGCACTTATTCATCTGATTCATCCCTTCTGAAACTTTGCTTAATGTTTGCTCTGATTTCTCTGAAATCTTAACCTTTACAGAATTTAATCTAGATCAGAAGTTTCAAGGTTTTTCAAAAAGTTACATCTTCCCATTTTACCTTGGATACATTGCTGGGGTCACCAGAATTCATTGCGGGTTGTAGACAGGGGAAGAATTTGTCCCATTCAAACAAAAAAATTATGTTTGTGCAAATTTGTACTATAAGTAGATGGCAGTAAGTACAGGCCATAATCCTTCTCTTGTCTTCATGCACCCCTCACCTCAAGCAGTTTACTGACTCTTGAAGCTCTGAGTACACTCGAAATAGACTTTTTCTCAGAATAGTAGAGGATGAATACAGTGTGACTGGTGTAAATCTTATGCCCCTGTGAAATGCCCAGAATTAAGTTGAGTGAAGCCTCCATTGATACCTTAATGCTAAGATTTTTAGACCTAAAGACATGTGAGAAAATGAATGGTTTTTTGTCTGTTGGTTGTCTATCTATGACATTTTTGTTTTTACAGGCAATGTACTTTTAGAAGATAGTGGTGCTGGATTTTTGGGGGTTTAGATTTGTCCCTTACGACACTCTATTCCCAGTCACAAGTTGTGAAATCTGGGTCTAATTTCTGCATTATGTCGAAGTTCTGAGCTATTTTCAAAGTATTCTATACACATTGATGAATATGTTACATTTCAGGTTTATTTTCTCCGTGCCAGATGAATGCCTCTTTTTAAAGAAATAAAAACATTTTTAAGTAGGGCATTTGCTGCAGGATACTTATATTGTTCAAATGTACAGATGAACGGAAAGTGATTGACATGCAACAAGTTAGAAAAGAGATACCTTATGGTAATTTGTTTGCTTGCCAGCGATCTGCCCCTGCCTTATGTTTTCTTACTTTGTGAAATAATCAAATCTTCCTGTTCTTTGTCTCAAATGGTTATCTATTCATACAGAACAACTGTATTAAAAGTTTTAGTTTGTCCATTACAGTAAGCAAAATAAAAACCTATTTATTGCTAAATAGATATCTTTTGGCAGATTCATTTGTGAATCATTTTTAAAGATAGTTTTTACATTTATCTTTGTCTCTTTTGTTATGCCAGCTCTCTAAATCTTTTCATAAACTTCGGTTAAAAGAAACACATTTTCCATTATTATTTTAAAATATAATGTTTACTGGAAGGGAAATCTAGTGAATTCCCACAGATGAAGTGTGAGTGTATTTCTCCCACTTGTAAATGAGTTCTTATTTCCTACAGTACATATCCTGGTACCACAATGAGTCATTTTCAACATGTTTTAGTTTAGCTTCTAAAACATTTAAAAACTTGGCAGATACATGTAAATGAATGTTGCATCCAGTTTTAGAAACTGCTTCCAAATAATATTTTACTAACATAATGACTGTGAATAGACCTTTCAGAATGCAGAATTGTCCTTTGTGATAAACCTAAAAGCATTTGCAGAGGTCTTATTTTTTTGGTTTTTTGTTTTTTTTTTTTTTTACCTCTACCATGTTTTGGATTAACCATCCTGAGAACACTTTTGTGAAAAAGCCTTAAGATTTACAGGCAGAGTGTTGTAAATGGAGCAGTTATGGTAGCTTTTTTAGGTATATGAACTGAATTTTATGCTATATCATTTTACACTTCTACTTTTCCTAAATAAATTCAGCGCCATGTCTGTTATATAACATTGTTTAAGGTTATATATGCCATTCCACACTTTTGATGTGTTTCCTAATATGTTACCTTGGCAGTTGAAATATTATAACTCAAGATTAAATAGTTTATATGATTAAAAGAGATTTATGAGTAATAGGGGTGGAGTGGGAGGAAAATTGGGGAAACAGATCAGGCATACTTAGATTTAAAAGCAAACAAAAATCCCACAAACAAACAAACAAACAGATCCAACTGAAAATCACCAGTGTTCCATTTCTGAGGAAAGCTTTTTTTCATTTATTTTCTACTTAAAGAATATTTCTTATTTTAATTTCCTTTTCCTGGCTTCCTCATATCTGGAACATTTCTTATAATGGCACCTTAGATACTTGTTGATCACATGTTGATACCTATGCTTAGACACACTCACATTTCTGCAGTCTGGATTTGAATACCACCCTACATGTTTTCCATTTGTTGGCAGAATTTGTCTTACCAATTTAATATGCGTGGTAAGGATAACTTTGCAAGTCTGATTATTCTCTGTTCTAACTTCAACCATCTGTATGTTGTCTGCGATGCAATAGCGAGTTATCAGTAGGTTGTTCTTACTGTAATTATACTACCCTTAACAATTCCTTTAGCTTTTATTAGAAGATGATTTTGGAGCACATTTAAAATTTGGATTATGAAGTTCTTTCATTTAAAGATTTCCTGGAATCCCTTTTGTCTTAGTTGCTTTTTGTAACGTACAAAGGAAACCTATTTCAAAATCCATCCCCTCCACCACCACAGTCCCCCACAAATTGGTCTTATTAACTTTTCATCAAGGAGAAAACTGTAAAAAGAGGGGAGGGAGAAGGTATTTTAGGGGACTGAAAATCTTAATTATTTTGTCAAAAGAGTTACAAGTCCACTCTTCTCCTTCTACTATGTCTAACTTGTGAAACTTGCAGAAAACTGATGATAGGCAAAAGAGGAAAGCCTTGGGAAAAGAAGAGGAGTGAGGAAAGGCATAATGTGAATAAAAAAAAGAGGTAAGACAAAGGAGGTAGCAGCCCTGAAAACTTTTGAGTAGGATTCATCTGAGTGGAGAACAGTGAGTGCAGTTTACTAGTCTTTCTCTGGAAGAGTGGTTTAAGCCAGACAAAGGAAAAACATTTGCATGAAGGGATTGGGTGAGTGGAAGGCTGGGGATAGTGAGTGTGCTGGGGATAGTGGCAGAGTCCACTTCTTCCATTCTGCCCATCCAATTACTTCTGTATAGCTATTTGCAGAGGTGGGAACTGTAAATCATATTGAAGATAACTTATTTGATATGCATTTTGTTCAGTACAAGGTGAGCATTTCCTTCCAGTTCTAACACTGAAAGCCCTTGAACATCCATTTTCAGAGATCTCAGTTTTGTTTGTACCACTGTTTCAGAATTTTGTGATCTTCTTCGAGCGTTTTTTTTAGTGCAATGTGCTCTCAGACTTTGTATGAGTTCCAATATTAGTTTTTGAGTAAAGTAAATAAATGCAACGTGGATTTCAATACAGCTTTTACTGTGTCTGGCATCAGAGTTGTCTAACTTTAAATGCTTGTGCTGGGATGAAATCGTGTCTGTAAGGTACTTGTTTCTTTCCATTGACTTATGAAGGGAATCTACACAACTAGCTCAGGTGTAGATACCTATGTTTTAAACATCTGAAGCGAGGTCAGGTGAGTCCATGTGTTTTTTCTGAGTTAATGAGTTCAGCACAGACTCTTTTCACAAATTCATGTTTTTAGTAACCTTTATGCTTTACTGTCATTCTCATCAAATCCTCTTCCAATGCAGAATCTTTAAGCCTTGAAGCGTTTGTCAAATGCTGGCTATCAGATTGAAGGATTGGGAAGGATTTTGAATTACAGAAGTTCATTGAGATTATGTTGGTCTAGAGTTGTGGTTATGCAAATAATTAGATGTGGTTAATGAAACTACAGAAGGTAGGACAATACCGTACTCTTTCAAAATTTTCAATCTTAGCTTTCTTGCGGTAAGTCTGGAAAAGCTACCACACCCAAATAAAGAGGAACCTTCTCTTTGTCTTTTTAGAGAAGAGGGGAGAAAGGACAGACAAAAATTGGATAATACACCATACTGTTTCTGTAATATAAAGTGCATGCAAGTCTCTCTGGGTCTGAATGTGACAGCATGATTTAACAAGAGATGCAATAACTGTACCTAAAATGTAATGCGGGGTTAGTAAGTACAGGTTTTGCACATGCTAATGGCTTCCCAGCAAGTTGTCATAGTGATATGTGAGGGCAGATTTTCCTTGACTAGATTCCACTGAAGTCTTACAATACCTCCTGTTCTCAAGCACCACCTAGCCTCAGAGGCACTTATCAGTCAGCATTCCAAGTTGGAGCACATCTAGGTAGAGGTCCCTGCTCGGAAGTCTCCTGGTTTGGAAAGCTAAGTGCTTATTTTGATATGGATAGGGAGGTGCTTGAACTCTGTTCAAGTCCCTGAAGGGCCTGTTTTTATTAGATCATGGCTAACTCATTGAAAAGCATTGAGTTCACTCCAGAGCGCTGTTAGAAGAGGAGGTGGTGGATAAGGTTGCCTTTTCTTTAATGTGCTTTGAGCACTTATCCAGGAAGTTCAAGACCTTGGTCCTTTCCCTCTCAATCTCTCTAGTAGTTTAAGCAGGTTTTGGTGTTAACCTGAAAGTTATGTAAATCTGCTCAGAATTATTTGCAACGGTGTTGATATACATAATAGATGAGTTAAGCAAAATGCCACAAAAGAGGAAAAATAAAACAAATTTGGGTTGTTTTTTTTTTTGTGAAAGCTGATCATACAAATCCTAAAAATCCCCAAAAAAACTCAATTAAAATTCTTTTAGCTCTGTTAATTGCCTTTTTTGCATTTCTTTTTTTTTTTTTTTTTGTCATTATTAAAGCAACAAACAAACCTACAAATGTGGATACTGGCAATAAAGAAGTTACTTATGAGGTTTATAAACATAATTTTGAGAGTAAGCCTTTTGGGATCATTGTTTTGTCATTACATGTAAACCTGTTTTCATTAATTAAACTGATCTTTGGTATTCCTAGTGGAAGCTCTTCTAGTTGTCATGTTCAGATGGAGTTTGAATTTCTGTTGTAAGATTATTTTCTTCTTCTTTATAACAAGGAGTTCTGATGCCAGCATTAGTCCTTAAATGTCTGTTGTTTTGCTCTCTTAAAATCTTAGCCAGACTTTATTTTCCTAGATTGTAGCTTATCAGACTTCTCATGGGATAAATTCCTTGTTCTCCTGAACATCTGAGTACTATTTCTTTTAATCATGACCTTCCTTCAACACAGATAACCGGAATTCTGAACAATGTTTTAGATAATTTCCTTGTATGATACCATCATTTCCACTAGATGTACCTTAGTGATTCCTGGAACTGTGTGTATTTTGCATAGTTGGATCATGTTAGCTGTTTAGTTACCCTGATACCATGTAATGAATGAATCTATTCTGTCTTTTACCCATGTGGATCACAAGAGCCACTGCCTTAAATTTTCTAGACCTGCTCTAAATCCTGGGTTTGTGTATGCATTCTTGTTTGGTTTTGTGATTATGCTACTAATGTAAGAATCACACTCTTTAGCGATTCAGAGGAGAGGCACATTGCTTTGAAAGATGTGCATCGCTTTTGCTTTAAGTACTCAACATGAGATACAACTGAGCTAAATGGAAGTGTACTCAGCGTGAGTACTACAAAGGAGTTGCAAGCTTCTGAGATATCATTATAGTAAGTGGATGCTTAGTAAGCACAATCAATGGGGTTTGGAGAGTCGTTCAGCTGGCCAAATAAAAGTTGCTGCTTAATGGCTATAAAGGGTTCTCTTTATAACCCTTTGACTGTAGTGACTAGATTTCTACCAGTCATACTGGGGATCTAACTTAAAGATAGATGCCTAAGCCTTTCTAAACTTAGATTTTAAAAAATCACAGAGTTGCTGAGGTTGGAAGAGACCTCTGGGGGTCACCTGGTCCAGATATCCCACTCAGGCAGAGTCACGTAGAGCCAGTTTCCCAGTACCACATCCAGACGGCTTCTGAATATCTCAGGGGATGAAGACTCCGCAGCTTTTTTGGGCAACCTGTGCAAATGCCCAGTTGCTCTCAGAGTCAAAAAAAAAAAAAAAAAAAAAAAAATCCTGGTATTCAGATGGAACCTCCTGTGTTTCAGTTTGTTCTTTTTGCCGCTGGTCCTGTCACTGGGCACCACCAGAAAAAGCCTGGCTCCATCCTCTCTGCAGCTTCTCAGTGGTCTTAAGTGTAAGCAGCTGGTTTAGTAATGAACTATATCATCTAGGCAAACAATGGAGTCTTTTATGTAGAAGCTGTAAGTAGTAGTACGATGTTACAGTAAAAAATGATGTCACGTGAATGTCAAGGAATCTCTGCAAACTCAGCCCCTACTACAGTCTCTCATAAAGGAAGCATTTGAGGCATTTCATAATAGGATTTAGCAAAATTCAGTTGATGTGAAGTACAAACGAATCTTATGTTAGTGAGATAAGAGTTGATTGGCTGTGAGTAGGTTTTATTTTTGTTTTCCCATCCCTTTCTCCTTTCCTACAGCATTCTCTTATTGAAACATGTTTTTTAATCTATATTTTTATTACCTTCTTTAAGATATTCAGCTATTCAGTGATGTGTCAGTAGCATACAAAAATGGAATTGCTTAAAAAAAAATTAAGTAGGTTTCAAAAAATATAATTTTAGCTCTGGTGTATGACACTAATCAATAGGATCCAGCATTACTGAACTGTGTTGGGAGAAAACGTTTGTGAAAAGTGCCAATACTTGTAAGCTGATTTCCTGGTTTTGTCATTTAATAGTCCATACAAACCTGTCAAGGCATTTTTTTTCCATATTAGCTCGTTATGAAAAAGCATAAAACAAATTACAACAGGTTTCTCTGTAATTTTTGTACTTGCCTAAGTTTTAACTCCTCTCTACATTTTGTTTAGCAGCTACCAGATTTAAGTGTCCGGAAGATGTTAACTAATGTTACTTTTTTGCCTTTTAGAAATCTGTAGATACAGATAACAAATAACATTTGTTTTGCTAATTGCTAGTCACATGGACTATCTTTCTGTGTCCCATTAAACAGAAAATGTCTGACCTGTAAGAATACCTTTTTAATACACTCTGGGGTGTAGGAAGAGAGTAGTATAAATTACATTACAGTTCAAACAATAGGTTTATCTTTCACTTGTCTACTGCAGTTCAATATTTTACTTGTTCATTATAGCTCATCTGCGAAATTATTAGACATGTTTGAGCATCACTTCTTGAATTCTCTCTTAGGATATTAGTACTTATTATTTTTTCCATAATGTTGCAGTTCCAGCAGGTTTTGTACTTACTTGCCTTGGCTTTCGTACTCCACTCACCACCCTACAAAGTAAATCTTTGTATATTCAAATTGATGCCAAGATGCCAGCAGTACAAATTATAATGTATGATTCATGTTACAAATTCTTAAAGCATTTCTTGGTGCACTAGTACATTCCTATGAAATGACAGTCAGATAAATTCATGTATGTAAAAGGATGAATGCTGAAAAAGATTGTTGATGTTGCATGTGTGCACATTTCATATTAATTCCACAATCTTTAAATATGGTTAAAAAGGATTACTGCCACATTAATGCTGAAATAGTAAAGGAACAATTTAAATAAAACCAATCTTCTGGAGTACTAAACTAAATTTGTTTGAAAATTGAAACCATGATATATTTTCCAAAGTAAAAATTAGGTTTGTGTATTCATGGAGGACTATAACAAAGGAGAATCTCCTAAAATAGGAAAAAAAATATAAAGGGTAACTGAAATGTGGTTGTGCCAAATGAAAGCATAGTTTTACCGATACAACACTAATGCATACAAATCGTTTTCCAGGTAGGTGTTCATGAAAAATCTGAGTTCTAGCCCTACCAACTGAACTGTTCTCAAGACCTCTTCCTGTTGCTATTTTTGTCATTGTTTTTAACATTACGATTTCATCTTTATTGCATGCTAATAATGAAAATACTTTGAGAACTAATAATACTTTGAGGATGCCTTGAGAAAAAGATTTTGGTTTTTAATACAGTCCAAGAAAACAGGCACAATTTTACTGTTGAAAGTCACTGGCAAAAAATGACAGCATGATTTCTCAGTCACAGAGAGTGAAAGAAATATATTTTAAATAGTACTGGAGAAAGGTTTCTTTAATCTTCTTGAGTCACTTCAATGGCAAATGTCTCTTGTGGTTTTTTTTTAATTATCCATTTTGCTCTCTGATATTCTTTTGAACCATTCCAACCTCTACATTTTGTTTTTTCTTTGAAGCTGCATAAACTAATTTGAAGTTAGTGAAAAATGTAGAATGGAAACTGTACGTGTCATTGGAGCTGTGGAGACTTGAGTTCATAAGAGAGCAGTACCAGAGCTCTAAGTATTGTTACTTCTGTTGTTGTAATTTAAAGAATGAAATATGAAAAACGTATTTGCTATCCCAATAGACTTTCTTAAGTCCATAAAAATAAATGAATACTCAAGTTAAAATTCTCCTTGTCATGTTTATTTTTACTTCCCTTTCCATAAAGTTTTCATCCCATTTTCTGTCTCTAATAAGTGTACCGAATACTGCAGTGTGCTGTTTATTTAATTAATCGTATTGCGTGCCATGTTTGATCATGATCTGAGAGATGCGTTGAATGACTTTAAACACATGCTTCAGATTCCTATAGGTCCATAGTACAGTTGTTGAACATACCCTGCATTTCTGAAGAAGCAAAAAAAGATTGCTCGCATTCATACAAGAACTTGCTTCCAAGCCAAGAATGACAGATGCTGTTACAGCTGAGAAATGTAATGTTTCAGGAAAACACTCAAACAGTAGTAAACTTAGGTCAAAGTGGAAAAGAATTTAAGATGCCTTTATCTAGAATGGAGTTGAAGGTACTTGAGGTGTGGATGTTAGTTTTGAAAAGAGTCAAGGATTATGTTCCAGTTCAGTAAATCTGAAATATCTGAATGAAATAAATAGTTCTGGTCTCTGCATTTATTAATTTCAAATGTGCCTCATCCTGTATTCCTTTTTTGAAGTAAATATATTTGCAAGAGGTTTTTTTATTGTTTCTATTTTCATATTGTCGAGTATGTGTATATGACAGCATACTAAGGAATGATGAAGAGGGGAGTTGTCTGTACATAATCCAAACTTTTGTGGCCTGGATTTGACTTTACTGTGCCAAAGCGACATACTTGTCCTATTTTAATGTTGACATGATCAGCTAGAGTCTTTAAATTCATTCCATGTGCTATAGAGAATAACTCACATGAGAGATTGATTGTCATTTTCAGAAAGAATATATAATATAATAGAGTAAATGGAAATTTGAAAAGTAAAGGAAAAATATTACTAATGCAAAAACATTGAATTATATAGCATGGTGTATAATAATGCTATATCTAGCAGTAATACACACTGTTGTAGAAACATGAGAGAGATAATGGCACAAACTCAGCAGCACTGTACTTGATGTACCAAAAGTCCTGGCACGCTGAAAATGTGTATGGCTTTACCTACGTAAGACAAATAGTTGTTATAAATATTTTTATTTAAAAAAAAATAACCCCTAAACGTGGCATAGAAGTAATAACTTCTCAAATGTGACAAAGTCATTAACTTTACACACCTGCAAGTGATTCTTTACAGTCCAGCAAGGAAACTTGGTTAAGGTGTTTTTTGTCACTTGTCACAAAAAATATCAAAACATTTAGAATGGGTGAAAAAGGTATGATTCTGTAATTATGACAATTTTTATTATTTGTTAATTTATAATGTTGTGTGTGATGGTACATGGCGAATAATAATTCATTTTGCTTTTAAAAGTGTTTATATAATCAAGCAAATTCTGATTAATTGTGTTACATCTGTGGCTAGGGAACAGAGGAAGTAATTTTAAGATAGGATAAAACGCTAATATTCTGTGTTTTCCCAATGTTGGTATTACAGGTAGAGCTTAATTAACTTGATATGTTTTATTATTCTGAAGGTGTGAATTTCCCTTGAAAGTTCAGAGAAAAATTTTCAAACAGTTTAATCCACGGGCCACTTCAAAATAATTTTTTTGCTTCCTTTGCTTTAAAAAGAAAAACAAACATTTTGTGCAAGGTCCAATACACTGGAAAAAAAACAAAACAGCTGTTATCAAATATTTCAGAAAGAGTCTCTTCTGAATGAGTCTGTGAGCTCCTTGACAAAAACAGGAAACCTGGATGGAGGTCCCGTTTTAAGTAAAACTGGTTTTGATTTTTAGTTCCCAAGATCTTTATTCCCATGACAGAGACCTTTTACCTCATCTAAGGACTTTATTCCAGTAATCTGCTGATGTAAGGCTTAAGTATCACTCTGAAGAACGGTTTATACTTCCATATCCCTGGAACTTCAGAAAAGGATAAAATATTTTCAAAGTCCTCTGCCTGTAAGTTCAGTATCGTTCTATGAATAATGATGGTGTGACACTATTTTCATATCATTTACTAACAGAAGTCAAAATGAGATGTCCTCACTTAGGAAAAACTGATCAGATGGAATTGGTTCATCAACTGACGACAGTGGTGAACACATTAGTAAATAGGATTGATAACTTGTTCCGAGTTAAAAGATAATTAAGGAGAGAAGTATGATTTAAGCTATTTTTAAAACATCTAGTGATAAGACAAGATTGGTCCTCTGACTGTAGACACCAACAGGAAAGAAGTGTAAATTTTCTGTTCAGATATGGACAATCAGGAATGAATTTGTGAAAGGTGCTTTATTTCCTAGCAGGGAAAGCTGCTGAGTGTTTTTCCTACGTTGCTTTTGCTGACCAGAATCATCTGTACAGTAAATCCCCAACACCTTGTAACAGTAAGGATTCTGCTAATGGAAATATAACTAATAAAGTTCTTATAATAAGACTTTCTATGTAGAAGTTTAGGAGCCTGCTAGTATTCTTGAAAATTTTGCTTTGAAATTGCGCCATATTTGTCATGTAAGCCTCAGATCCCTTCCTTATCAGCAGAACCGCTATACCGTCAGAAGTAAAGGTTTCCTACTCATCCCAGGCATTGGGTAGCCTGATACGAGGAAGTATTTGTTAACACGTGTGGGGCTAAGTCAATCAGATCATTTTATGTCTCAATTGCTGACCTTTTTTGAGGTAACATGACTAGTGCTTCCTTACATACTGTAGTTTGAAATGTTTATCCCTTTGACTGTGTCAGGCAACAAGAATTTCTCTCCCTCTTATTCTTCTGCAGTGAAGTTCTATGCTGCTTGTATATTTGACATGCTTCCAACTGATGTTAATAGACTCAAAACTTTTAAATACTTTGTGTGGCAAAGTGATCCTAGGGAACCTTAATGTCTCAGAACTTTCTCACTGGATGAAAAAGCTCTAGTATTTGTAATCGTGATCCAGTACAGCCTGTGTCACACTGATGTTTCCCAGCACACGTTCACTCCTGAGATTTGTACTATTGCTTTCAGAATGATAATTCTACAGTTTGTATTAGAGATTTCCTCCCTTACTCATGGTGGTTTTGTGGGGAATTCTGCTTGGATGCATTATGCTACGGACATCCTGAAGCGGAAATCAAGTTTACCTATAGCTGTTCTTTAAGGTGTGTTTTCTTATGCACTTTCACAGCACACCCTCTTTATTGCTTGCATTTAATTCCCATTTATGGTTACTAGGAATTCTGAGGTTGGAAAGAAGTGAAAATATGGGCCAAACTCCATCCCATTTATGTAACAGCAGTCAAAGTATTAGACTGTGTGCCCCATTAGAATCGCTGAGACAAGCAGGCTTCAGTGTCATGTACCTGTAAACACTGCATCTTCAAGAACAGCTGACGGTAAGCAGATTGTCATGTTTTCTGAACGACTGACTCCATGTTGAATTAAGGCAAGTTGAACTGTTAGCCCACTAAGTAGTTTTAGATTAAGCTCAGAGTCTGGTTTCAACCTGGTTCAGATAGTGGAAGAATGGAATGCAAAGAATGGAGCGCAGAGTGGAATACAGTTTAAAATAACTGTGGAAAAATATTAAACACCTCCATCTACTTAAACCATCTTGTAATAAAGAAGGCAAAAGAATTGCACATTACACAGAATAAAGTTAACTGTAGTAGTGACTAGACTGTTTTTCAGTATTCGCACAGAACTGGTAATTAGCATGGTAAAATTCCTTAGAATTTTAAAGGGAAATTAACTTTTCCTGTCTATGTCTAAGTCTCCATTCAATGGAAGTCTTTCTTGTGAACTGTTAGGGGTTCACAAGGGTTAAGCCATGTTTTGATAGACTATTCAGTGAGTGGGTTCTTTTGCTTTTATGGAAGCAGCTAATGTTACCAGTATGGCTTTGTTAGAGGGAACTTCCCAGCTGCTGTTCAGTGAGTACCAAAATTGTGTCTTAAGTTGCTTCATTAGTTGCGTGATAGATGAAGCCATGTTCTAGGACTTCTATCAGAAAGAGTGGACCATGGCAGGGGTGAAATGACACAGGCACTGAACACACATAGTAGGAGATTTCTATTCCACAATAAAAAGATGTCTGTTTTGATATGCTGCGATCTGAAAGTTAAAAAGGAAAGCTTATAGTCTCCAGCTAGTCATCTGGGACAGGGAGTATTTGGAGATCAGGAGTGTCTTGTCTTCAAGTCCCATTAGAAAAGACCTGAAAGAACAAACATTTGTTTTCAACTCTACTACAAGAAGAAGAAAAAAAAATATATTTCTCAGAAGTGATGATTGCAGGATTGTGACAGTTCAGCTGAACAAAAAAAGTGTTTCAGTGGTAAGAGAGAGAATAGAAGAAAGTAGGAGGACAATGCTTAAAGTAAGACAAAGGTATGCAGGAAGGAAGAAGAGCTGGACATAATTAGAGAAAGCAAAGAAACAGAAAATTTGATGATTCTAAGAATTACATGCACTAAAATAAATAAATTTCAATGCTTTTTGCTGTGGTCTCTCAGGAGCCAGGTAATGGTTATATTGCATCTAAGACTCTTCTTAGAAGGTATGCTTAAAACTATTTTTGCAAAGCCTGTTAGTATCCCCAGAATTCACAAATTCTGACGAAAGGATTTCATTTTCTTTTTTTCACTGCTTCCCACAATACTACTCCACTTAAATTAATAATTTTAGTAGTATAAAAAGTAGAAAAGCTGTATAAAGGCAAAGTTGTGTCTGTAAAAATTTTGTTAAACACATCTGACAGCTGATAAAATATAGAAGATTATGTTGTGAAAGCAGGTATGCTCAAAAGTGGACACAGCTTGGAGTTAACTGATTATTTTTCAAAATAGTTACTGCATTTTTGAAGTATTTTCGTTTTTTACACACCTCAGCAGGTACTGTAGGATAATTTGATAACTGAAGAATTTATTGGAATAGGCTGCTTTATAAAACTTAGATTCATTGGACCTTTCCCTGCTTAGAAATGAAGAGAAATAATATTGTTTCATTAGTGTCATAAACAGCTTGGTGATTTATCCATTCAGTATTCATTTATTACTCTGCTTGAGGCTTTTAAGGGCATGCAGAATGTGACTGTAGCTCCTTCCTTTTGTTTTGAGCTGTAAGAGTATCTTCCATATTCTCTTATGCTGTTGATGCTTTTTTCCAGGAGTGTTTAATGTTCTTACAATATCCACAGACAAATTCTCTGATTGATTTTAAGGACTTATACAATTCTTTGTTCTCCCATTAATGGTAATTTTAATGTAGTTCCAGTTATTGTCACTGCATAGGAACAGGTATTTGACATATCTTAGTCTTGAAAGAAGGCAGATCCAGTAATGATCCCCTACCTGTTGCTTGTCTGTCAGTCATTTCAGTATCCTTTGATTGTGTAAGACCTATCTCTGCTAGCTGTTACTTATTGTTCTTCTAACAAAAACTTCCCTGAGCTGCCCAGTTGCACTGAAGCGTGCCTGGGGGTCTGCGGGCAGCTTAGTGAAAGTTCCTTTAAGTTCAGAAAGACTGATGGAAATCTATGTATTTGTCCAGTACCATACATTGTACTTAGTTTAAAACAGCTGCTGGAAGTATAGTTATAGTAGTCTTTGGTTCATGATTTTTAATATTTTAGTAGCTTTCATTTAGCATTCAAAAGCTAATAAGGAAATGCGAATTATCTTGTATGTGACTATATGTCATCCTTCTTGTCTTGGAAGGGAATGAGAGGGGTTTTTTTGTAAACAGCCAGCTCAGTATTAGCCAGCAATGTACCCTGACAGCATCCTGGACCATATTAGCAGGAGAATAATCAAGACCTGAAAGGGTATGTCCAGTTTTGGGACGTCCGGTATAAGTAAGGTAATGATAAACTGAAGTGAATCTAGTGGAGAGCCACCAGAATGGTCAGGGAGCACTTGCGCCATGAGGAAAGGCTGAGGAGGGGATTTGTTCAGTCTGACCACTGGGACACCTAACAGCAGCTCTGCTGGTGCCTGTGAGGAGGTTGCAGGTAAGTCGGAGCCAGGCCTTTCACAGCAGAGCATGTTAGGAGTATGAGAGCACATCAGTTGAAGCAGGAGATTCCAACTTGAGGTAAGGAACAACTTTTTCACTACAGCCAAGCATTACCATGGGCAGTCTCCATCCTTGGGAGTTCTCAAGACTCAAGTAGCTAAAGCTTTGAGCAACCTGGTTAGGTTTCATAGCTGACCTTGCTCTGAGCAGGATGTTGGACTAGATACCCCATGGAATCCCTTCCAACTTGAATTATTCAGTAATTCTGTTTTGTATTTGCGTTGTTGAGATCTTATTTTTCAGGGGTAATTTTACTGGGAGTAAATGGAAAAGTATGTGGCCCTATGCTGGCCTCTTGTATTTTGATTTTGCTTATTTCTTAAGTCACTGCAAACACCAAGGGCCTGCATTGCATAAATTCTTTGGGGAAAAGTTGGTTTGCTCTCCACCTTTGCGAGCTGTAGCACTTTTAGGAGTACATCCTTGACAGATAACAAGGTATGCCTGTACTTTGAACTCTGCTTATCAGGAAATCAAACCTGTTATGTGTGATATAAAGGACTTACCAATTATTCGCTAAATTATGGCAGTTTGAACCCTAACTTTCTGACTTACTCTGCTAGACTTCCAGTGGGGAAAATAGAGAGAAGGAGCAGTCTCTCTGCTGATACAGTAGTTGCATATATCTTCTTTTTCGTATGTTAGAGGAACTCTGTCTGATGGACTCCAAGTTAGCCCTGTCTCAAAAGACTAGTTCCTGCTCTCATTTCTCTCCATGTTCTTTTCTGGGAAACTTCAGTGATGACATTTCATTTTCTTATTTTTCCCTTGCTGATCATCCAAAAAGCTCCTTTTTTCATCACTGCATAGAATAGAATTTTAGTTTTGGTATTCTTTATTACATGCAAGTTACATTACATGTGCGATTAAAATGTGTATGTTTATTTCTGGCTGTTTCAAGGAGGTGTATGGCATTCTGTGGTTTTTTTTCTGCTTGTAGCTGTCTGTGGTTTTAGTGCTTTTTAGGTTTTATTTATTAAAAGGAGAGACATTTCAATATTGCTTGTGTCATTTATGGAATAGCTGTTCTGTCAATCGTTCCACCTTGACTTTTCCCCTTTTTGCATTAATGGAATTAAAAATCATACAGTAATTACCTTTCATTAACTATATATTTACATCTAAAAGTATCTTAATGAATTTTATAGTAAATCATAGAACAGCAGCATATAAAACAATGGACACTAAATGCTGTTGTGGAAGGTAGAGGTTAAAATTGCTGATACATATGTATGTTTCTTTTTTTCTTAAATAGTGTAGACATTTTTATTGTGTAAAATGTCACCTGAATTCCATGATTTGGATTGTTGTCTTCATTACTCTTTCAGTCTCTCAGCTGACTGCAAAAGTTTTGTCAAAGTTATATGAGATGGTTAATTCCCTTTTACTCAGTAGCTGTTTTGTTTAGGCCTACAACATATCTGTATACCCATTGCATGACCCCTAGTACTATCTCAAAATATCTTTGTAATCCAATTATAATTTTTTGGGCTTTAATTGTAGTAAACTGCTTATTCGAGCTAGTTCATAGAAAGAGTAGCAAAGGGAAAGGATTGGAGAGAATAGAAAAGTATATGCGGTTTATAGAATCACAGAATCACCAGGTTGGAAAGGACCCACTGGATCATCGAGTCCAACCATTCCTAACACTCCCTAAACCATGTCCCTCAGCACTTCATCCACCCGTTCCTTAAACACCTCCAGGGAAGGCGACTCGACCACCTCCTGGGGCAGCCTGTTCCAGTGCCCAGTGACTCTTTCTGTGAAGAATTTTTTTCTGATATCCAACCTGAACCTCCCCTGGCGGAGCTTCAGGCCATTCCCTCTAGTCCTGTCCCCTGTCACTTGGGAGAAGAGGCCAGCTCCCTCCTCTCCACAACCTCCTTTCAGGTAGTTGTAGAGAGTAATAAGGTCTCCCCTCAGCCTCCTCTTCTCCAGGCTAAACAACCCCAGCTCTCTCAGCCGCTCCTCGTACGACTTGTTCTCCAGCCCCTTCACCAGCTTCGTTGCTCTTCTCTGGACACGCTCCAGAGCCTCAACATCCTTCTTGTGATGAGGGGTCCAGAACTGAACACAGTATTCGAGGTGCGGTCTCACCAGTGCCGAGTACAGAGGGAGAATAAGCTCCCTGGACCTGCTGGTCACACCATTTCTGATACAAGCCAAGATGCTGTTGGCCTTCTTGGCCACCTGGGCACACTGCTGGCTCATGTTCAGTCGGCTGTCAACCAGCACCCCCAGGTCCTTCTCTTCCATGCAGCTCTCCATCCACTCTTCCCCCAGTCTGTAGCGCTGCATAGGGTTGTTGTGCCCCAAGTGCAGGACCCGGCATTTGGTCTTGTTAAACCTCATGCCATTGGTCTCGGCCCAGCGGTCCAGCCTGTTCAGATCCCTTTGCAGAGCCTCCCTACCCTCCAGCAGATCCACACTTCCTCCCAGCTTAGTGTCATCTGCAAACTTGCTGAGGGTGCACTCAATGCCTTCATCCAGGTCATTGATAAAGACATTGAACAGGGCTGGACCCAGTACTGAGCCCTGAGGAACTCCACTTGTGACTGGCCTCCAGCTGGAGTTAACTCCATTGACCACCACTCTCTGGGCCCGGCCATCCAACCAGTTTTCAACCCAGGAGAGTGTGCGCCTGTCCAGGCCAGAGGCTGACAGTTTCTGAAGCAGAAAGTTTAAAGTGTTCACAATGTAAATCATGCAAATGACTAGAAAAGATAACAAACTTTGTCAGTATGACATGCATGTCCAGAGAGTTTATTTCCTTGAATCACTTTTGATGGTTTGGGATGCCATAGGAAATGAAGTAGAGAATAGTATACATACAAAATGTGACTAAAGACATAATGATCCTGCAGTAAATTTGCTTTACGGTTTTTTCTCTTGGATTAAAATATGTGCAATAGACAAAACCATATTCCAGAGGAGGGACCCTTTTCAATCTGTCACTTAAAGTGAATTTTTTACAAAACTGAAGTATTCATCTGTTTGAGCAAAAATGTCATTTAGGCAATGAGAAATCTAATCATGCTGCTTCTGCTGCTTGTCCAGATGTGCGTTCCACCTTGGTTCAGCATGTTTCTCATACTTTCAAGACTGGAGACTTTTGCCATTTTATGTGCTAATGCACACAGATGCAAAAGATAGCTTTGTGCAATGTATCGAGACTCAGCCAGAAACAATAGAATTGTTCAGTTTCTTTTGACTGCTTTTTGCTTGAGGTGGAGCTGATGCTGTCTGCATCCTCTAACTTGCCTGTGTTTCCATTTTAGATTATTTTCCTGTGCTTAAGAGTATTCTATGAAGCTATTTCCTTTGGTTATCTCTTCACTAGGCTGCAGAGAACTCATTTAATAGCTTTTCTGATTGAAAAAGAGGAATCTTTTATCTTTCTCTGGGGTTATTTTGAAATTTTATTCAAGTGATGTTGTGAGGTGGTTATTTCCAGTTTTGGATTCATAAACTAAATCTCTGTGCCTGTATCTCCTGAAATACCCTGGTAGGTATTCTCTGACCAACTATGTATACTCATGATTTCTGTTTCGTGTTTGTACAGTTTCCTAGATTTAGAATTAACGATTCCCAGAAACATAAATGTGAACACAAGGATATGCGTCTTGACTAAACTGTAGAGGGAAAGAGAAAAGCAACTGCTATTAGGGTCCTAAAAATTACTGGGTGACTCTATTCTTCTATTTATGCATCTAAAAAACAGTGGAATTCCATCCTGTTCTTTATTCTATGCTTTTTGGTTTCTTTAGATCCTTTCTTTTTGTTAAAGATGCTGTTATTAATATTTCTATACTGACAAATTTCCTAGGCTATTTCAATAGATTTTGTATTCATTTCATTGAATCAAATAGCAAAAGTGTTAACTCAAGTTGCTAGTGACTTAAACCAAGTAATAACGGTCTAGGCAAGTGACTGAGCAAACTAAGCATGCATCAGCGGCACTGAATTAACACAGAGTAGCAACCGTATCCTGTTTCATTTTTTAAAAAAAGCATGACAGGAGTTGCTTGTCTTTTTTACTGTAGCACAAAAGTAATCGGGCACTTTCAGGAAGTGGAAGACTGGATTCAACATCCATCGGAGCTCCAGGACTGAGGGAAAACTCCCTAGTGAAGGTTTATTATTAAATTCTCATGACTAAAATATAACTCCGAAGCACAGGCTAGGCTAGGCTGAAGCAGCCTCTACCATCACTGTTGAAGCTGTGTCTCTGTGCAGGAGTGAATCTTCAGTTTCACAGAGTCATAGTCAAATAAAAGGAAGCAGAATTGCATATTCCAGACACAAGGAAGTAAGGATGGATTTCAGTCCCTGCCCGTCAGCATGATTTAACAGATACATCTGAAGCAGATTCATCTTTCGTGACATTCATTATTCCAAATCTTAAAAGAGATGGAACACTCATCGTGGTAATTATGTCACTGTAGCTGTCCTAGTGGAATAAAGACAAAGATAAGCAGCTACCTTTATAGTTATTCATCAAGACGTGCCTTTTATATTTATATTCTACAACCCCACCTTTAAATTTGCTCTTTACCAGTTGTGCTGCTGGTTAGTGAAAAGATCTGTGCAGCAGCTAACCTGTTTCTTTCTCTGGCGTAAGACATGAGAATACCTTGGAAGTACGCAAATCCTCATTGGACACTGCAGGGAAAAGTGTCCAGTATAGGGTACACTGAGCATTAGTCTAGTTAGGGTAAAAAGAATTCCTGGTGAATATATGGGTTCTACAGAGTGAAGAACTCCACTTACTGCATAGATGATTTGGAGTTTAAGTGTCCTGAAACACAGTTACTGTAAAGCAGCTGTTTATCTTGCTGAATCTGGATGTTTGGAACTAGCACTTCCTACAAACTGGAAAACAGTATGTGGAAGTATTGCCTCTAAGGAAGTTGTTTCGACAGAATGAAAATCAGAGGCCAGTACATAACAAATGCTTAGGATACTGCAAAACACAAAAATCTGCTTTGAAGCAAGCAGCTTTAAACAAAGCTTCTAAGCTTTCTGTCTCAAACAGATTTTACTAAACCACATGCAGAAGTACTGTATGTTTAATTACTTGATACGAAGCAAATGTAACATCTGGCAAGAACTTGCATGTTAAATCATGTTTACCCTTTAGCATTTAAGCTATATGTTTCTGGAGTTTTTTAATAACAGTCTAAAGCAGGGATACTGTGCTGAAAAAAAACTAAGCATGTTATTTGGGGAAAACATTTTAAGTGAGAACTATTCCAGCAAACAAATTTTCCATTGTTTAAACAATTTGTAGATGGCATGCTTTATCATCTGTTTAATCATTATACTCAGTACCTTTTTTTTTCTTTTGTTGGAGGTATTTAAGTTTGTTGTTCCTAAGTGCATTGTTATTTTAGTCCAGATTAGAAATAGGCGTATTTGATAGATACTAGGGAAGCAATAAATGGTACAAAAGACTGAAAATGCCTATAAAGTTAGTGTAACACACTACATAAAATACATGTATTTAAATGAAGAATGAGTTTTCTTTACCATTTTGTAGTAAATATTAAAACAGGCTCATGAAACCAGCCAGATACATGATGCATCAGACTTGTGTTCAGTGCTTCAGAAGCTGAGCAATGAAGACATTTAAAACTAAGGATCAGAGTTCCTACATTTTCAGTTACTTAGTGGGTAGCATGTGAACTCAGTTCATGAGGAATTTTTGATTGCTCAGAAACAAGCCGACCAGTTTTTAGTACCAAGGATCAAAAATTGAACCAGTGAAAAGAAGATTTGAGTGCCTACGTTTGAACTGAAGTCTCCGTTTGCTGCATGTATGGGCAGCGTATGTGTAGTCTGTAATGACTGAATTTAAATTAGGCATATCTGAGACTGCTGTTACTCCTGATATGACTCCAGGTGGCACAATGAAGAGTAAAGAAAATTCCATTCTGTGTGAGGAAGCCTTAACAGTCAGACTCATTTGCAAAAGGCAATGAAGTTAAACAGGGATTTGAACCTCATATTGAGAGAAGTGTGGATAGGATTTGATGAAGGAAGTTGAACTATGAGGGTAACATAGGGACAAAGAAAACTAGCATGTGGAGAGTAGGGCTGTAAGATAGGAATGGACATTGAATAGGCTAGGAACACAGTTAAGAAGAAAAACAGATGCCCTGGGTAGAAAGAATGAAAACAGAACTTGAAATCAAGAGAAATCTAGGCTGGCTCTGGGACAGAGATGGGAGGGCGGGAACATTAGATGACATGTTGAGGCTGGAAGTGGGAGTTTTGCATTAGGACAGGTTAGGGAGGAAATGTCTATAGCACTTAGGTTTTTCTGCAAATTTGGCACCAAACCAAAGCACAGACATTTGTACAAATAGGAGAGTATATTGTAATTACTCTAAAGATCTTAGATCTGGAACTGATGCATTGGGGGGGTTGTCCATTTTTAAACTTGAAAATAATATCTGAAATAAATCCTAAAGAGCTTTAGGTTGGTATCATCAAGTTTGCAAAATTAGAAAGGGTTGATGTTTTGTATAATTTTGCTAGGACTTCTTTTGAATGATGTATTATTTGGATTTACTTGCTTGGCATTCTTTCCTATTAACAAGCTTAATACTAGGATCTGCTGCTTCTTGAATGCTTCATTTTACAAATTTATTGTCTGCTAAGGTACTTCACTGTTCGGTTACACTTTTGAGGTGTAATGCTGTACATCTCAGTTTTGTCAGTAGGACAGACAGTGGTTAAAAGTGAGTCTATTTCTGTTAGGTAAAAACAGATTAGAGTTGATATCTCGGTACTTGTGGGATGCCTATAAGTTGGAAATGTTAAGTGAACACATATAATAGAAATCTTTGAATATCAATATTAGATTAGGCTGTGCTGTATGTATTTTGTAGTTTGTGCATTCAAAGAACAATTGACTGCTATACTTTCTTCACTATACAGACTGTATGATTTTACCATGAAATCTTTCCAGTTGCTCTCACTGTATGCAGATTTTGAAGTTGTTGTCATTATCCACCATTTGCAAAACCAAACTCCTCTGCTTGAAAAATCTTAGAACTGTTCTTACAAACCAGAATTTAAGCCTTTCTCTGAATAGCCTCTCTTCTACTTTAGTCTGGAAATAACCCTTTGATAACCATTACGTTACTTTGCTTTAGCAAACCTCAAGTGTTATTGACTGGTCATCCTGATGACAGAGACACACAATGAAGCTGAGACCTCATTCTGTACGATTCTTACATGTGGGGGTTTTCCTATTTTTTTTTTTCATTAACTCAATCTTTCAATCCCAACCCTCATTCTTCTGTGAGACAAATACTTCTGTTCTTTTGCTGTATCAAGTTTGCTAAAATTCCTTGATGGAGAAAAATCCTGCACACCTGCATTCCACTATTATTTTCCATAATAGTAGTATTAAAGCATAGGATAGTTTTATTTTCTTTTGTTTTCCCTCAGAGACCATCTAGGCAGATTAAGGAATATATTTTGACATTGTGTTACGTGACTCTGTACACATATGCAAACACACTTGTGCTGAAATAGTAGCCAAGACACCAGCAATACTGTGTGGCCGAATCAGAGCAAATAAGACTAAGAAACTCTGAATGGGGCAGCAGTGGAGAAGCTGCTAGTGAGCTCGAGTGTAATAAGGTCAAAAGAAAACTGACCCTTCATAACCTTACCAATAAGAACAGGTCATACACATGTAACCTTCTTCAAATCTTCAAAACAAAGTACAAAATTGTTTTTCTGAAGTTACTGTTTGTGATTGGATTGATAAGCAAGCTCTGGAATCACACAGACAATTGAGTAGACTTATAAACACGCGAGGGAACTATGGACTTCTCTGGAAAGTATAGAAAGGGGGTACTGAGAAGTATGCGTAACCTATATTTATGCATGTTTCTGGTGTGTAAGCTCTGTACGTTGTCATTGTACCTCAGACTAACTGCAGGTCTGAAGCTGTGTACAGGAAGGCTTTGCCATTTTTTTTGTGTAATGGCAGAAGATACAAATTTCTTGTTGAAAGACAGCATATATGAGTAGTAAATAAATACGAGTGTTGCATTGCACGTCAGTTGGCTGGATGAGAGTTATGCGTACAGTGGAACAGATTTAATGTCTGCAGTCAGTGGTACAAAATGTGCAGAATGTAAGAGTGCTCAAACTATTTTTGTGTGGTAAAATGAAAATAGGAACATACAGTCAGGGAGCAGTGATGAAATACTTAAAAGTATCAGCACTTGAAAAGCATCCTCCAGCAAAACTGACAGCAGTAGTTGATAACCAGGTAGATAATAGGCATTTACCAGTTTGAGTGCAGTAACTCCATTTGAGAACAAATGTCATGCTATTGAAAAAGAAAATGGTTTCAAAAAAAGTGACATTTTCCCAAGCTCAGAATTTCCAGGCAGAATTTCCAGTCTCTGCTCACACAGGCTGTGTGGGAACAATCTCATTCATGCATTGGACTGTTTACTCATACAGGGATGTCTACAGAGTGACTATAAAGGGCATCATAATGACACCTGTTTGTTCTGTTCAAGTTAATTCCAGTGAAAATTACTTCCTCTTTGTGCCTTAGAAACATTCCTACATCTGAAATCCTCAGGGAAAATATTTGAAGTAATCCCCTTGTTTTTGTTAAACACTCTCAATCCCACCTAAAGATCAGGTGCTAAATAGGATGGAATTGTGTTGCAACTGCTGGCAAATGACAGCTAACATAACAGCCGTGCTGGGTTAGAGCAAAGGTTTATCTGGCATTCTAACAATTTGTTGTTAAGTGACTTCTGTGTGAGAAGTACCATCTTGCATTAAATAGTTGTCAAAGGATTCCTCTGCTGTGAGTTTGTTCAGTATCCTTTTAAGTAAGTGTTAATTTTTAGCATCTACAGCATCTTACGGTAAGGAATTTCACAGCTTAAATGTGTGAAGAGCAACTTATATTTGTTTTCATTCTGCCCTAGCTAGTTTTTTTAGATGCCTTCGCATTCATCTGTTGGAAATACAGCTGATTCTTGTTCTCATTCTCCACGCTACTCAGGATGTTTCCTTATGCCATCTCTTTTCCAAGCTGTAGAGTCCTAGCTTGCTTAAGTAATTTCTTCCACTCAGTGCAACTGTATAAGTGTGTGTTGCTCATTGTCAAGGGCAATCCTTATTACTCTTCTCTTCTCTGGTGCTTTACCAGTTCTGTTACATTTTTTGTGAGGTGAGGTGCTGGAACGGTAGTCAGCATTCAGTAAGCAGGCAGCAGCGTGGAATTGTGAAGTGACATGGGGATTTCTGTATCTTCTCTACTGCTTTCACAGTAATTCACAAAATTCTGGGTTTGACCATTATTTAAAAATAAAATACACATTTTCTACAGTCCAGTAATTTAGTATTCTATCAGCAAATTTTTCTACTCCTTTTTTCGAGAGTTCTTGTGAAATGCAATGAGTAGAAAGAAGGAAGTCCAGTACTAAGTTGAATATTATTTATCTGCCATCTGTAATTACCTTCTAGTGAGATTCTCAAAAATATACATAATATCTGCTTTTCGAGAAGGATCTGTGATTCTGGATGACTGTAGAAATGAATACACCCTTGTGATCTGACACTTCTTCATGTCTTTGGGTATTGGAAAAAACAGCGTAGCTGATACCCAGATATCCCAAAGGGTTATCGTAGGGGATGCACCATCGATATCACCAATGTCAAATGCCACTTCTCTCTATCCCGTGTAACACATGGTAATGAAGATGGGAGACAACATCATCGTAGTATCTCTCCCATCAAAAGACTTCGGTTCATACTTTGTGTACCGAGAAAGAAATTCACCTTGATCTAACGTTTTTGAAAAGCAGGGTACGCTGTAAGGTCATTGTCATTTGATTGTGCATTAGCTCCATATTCAGAAAAGCCATGGACTGAGTTCTCCACGTACTGTGTTTTATTTTGTCATTGTAGTACTTAATTTTTCTAATGTTTCAAATTCAGGTTACAACAGTTACATAGATAGTCATACTAATATTTATTAAACTCTTAGAAATGCTGTATTAATTTCTGAAATTTATAGCTGTAATGAACAGAACTAGCATGTGTTCTAAGTTTGTTTATTTTTGAGTCATCAAAAGTTTTTTTCTTTTTCCCTTTTTTTTCTTTTTCCCTTTTTTTTTCTTTTTCCCTTTTTTTTTCTTTTTCTCTTTTAGATATCGACAAATGCAGCTTGGCACAGAAAGCAAAGTAGCTGAACTTCTTCACCAAAGTAAGTTGAAGTCCTTTGAAAGTGAACACGTTCAACTCCTGCAACAAGAAACAGCTAAGAATCTTTCACAGTGCCAAATGGAATGTGAGAAATATCAGAGAAAGTTGGAGGTATGTTATATAAACGCTTTATGGGGCATTACATAGTTGTTTTCAATTAGAAAGTAAAACAGAAAAACTTGGGGGAAAAGTATCAAAGAACATGGCTGAATTAATATCTCCACCAAATTCTGCTGAAGCAGAATGTAATGACAAAGCTTATTAAGTTTGACTCTTTCAATGAAAACAACACTTAAGGGAGAGGACGAAGGAAGAACAATCTTTTATGGAGAGATTTTGAAGACAGTATCTCATTCCTATGCAGTATATTTATTCTTCTGTCACAGAGCTGCTTATGTGCTTATATGCCTATGTGATTACTGTAGGGATAGAAGACAATGACACAATAACAGTTGTGGTGAATTTACTGTCATTATTGAAAGCTAGGATTTCTAATAGCATTGTTACATAATAAAAACACTTTTTACTTATATGCAGTTCTGGAACAAATTTTTACACCTAAAGAAGTCAAGGAGAGCAGGGTATATACGGCATTTAAATAACCTAACATTGCTAATGCTGTTGTGGTGGGTTGACACCCACCCAGACAGCAACTCTCTCACTCCTCCTCCTCAAGAGGATGGTGGAGAAATAAGGAGAAAAAGCTTGTGGATTGATATAAAGACAGGGAGATCACTTACCCGTTACCACCGTGGGCAAAACAGACTTGACCTGGGAAACATTAATTTCACTTATTACCAATTGAAATGGATTTGAATGGTGAGAAACTAAGACAAAAACTCAACCGTCTTTCCCCACCCCTTTCTCTTGTGGGTTTAACTTCCCTCCTTCCTTTCTGATTCCTCTACCCCCCCCACCCCTCCCTGAGCAACGCTGGGAAATGAGGTTGCGTTAGCCCATAACGGCTCCTCTCTGCGTTTCCTTCCTCCTCACACTTCTATCCTGCTCCAGTGTGGATCCTTCATGGGTGGCAGCTTCCTCCAGGTGAAAATCTGTTTCTCTTTGGGCTCTCCACGAGTTGCAATTCCTTCAGGGCATGTCTACCCACTCCAGCATGGGGTCCTCTATGGGCTGCAGTGGGGATATCTGCTTTGGTGTGATCTTTCATGGTCTGCAGGAGGACAGCCTGCTTCACTGTCATCTTGTCCACGGGCTGCAAGGGGAGCTCTGCTTTGGCACCTGGAGCACCTCCCCTCCTGCTTCACTTACTTCAGTGTTCATACTTCTGTTTCTTACTTTTTTTCCCCTTCTCATCTGTCTGCTTGGCGTTTACTGCCAAGTAAATACATTCTTCCTGAGGCACCACCACCTTGACTGCAGGGCTCAGCTGTGCCCTGTGGTGGGCTGGTTGGAGACAGCTGTGTCCAGCACAGGGCAAACCCAGTCTCTTCTCACAGAGGCTCCTAAAGCCCCCACTGCCGGCACCTGGGCACCAGCACCCAGTGTGTCTATTTACATAGAGTTGAATGACTTGGATCTGTTTATTTCTACTGGCTTAGAATTTATTATCTTTCAAAAGTGTGTCATGTGCTTAGTCCCAAAATCATGTCAGTGAGCCCAGTTTGTGAGATTTAATCGAGATTGGCAGTGTATGTCTAAAACATAGGTATATAAAGTGAACAGGACAGAGTTAAAAACTTCTTTCCAAACGCCAGCTATGGCAGCCTTCTTGTTTGGGAGAAGGATACTGTTCCCCAGATTTATAGTGCTGAACTCGCCTAGAGTGTTTATGAAAAGCAACTGTAGAGTAGAAACAGAATTAAAGAGTTTTAGATAAAATGCAATTTCTTGTTTTGTCTGTATTGGAACATTCAGATCCTGGCTGCTGAGGTTAATTGTGGTCACACCACTGGGAGTGCCAGTTTTGCTAGACTTTGAGGTTGCTAAACAGATCTTTAATTGCACGGACATGTCTAAACTTTGAAAAGATAGTTAAATTTGAGTTATATTTCCATTTGCTTTGTGGATATTTATTTGATCTGAAAAACATCTTGAGTATTTGGCATTTGATTCTACTAGCACTTTTGGCACTTCCAAAGAGACGCTTTGAAACCAGTGCTCTTTGATTAAGAAATGTTCTTGCAGAATTTAAATATTGATCTCTGAAGTTTTTACTTTTCTTCCTTAGGTCTGAATTCTTAATTGTTTAATTTCCTTTCTTGTATGTAGTATCCACCTACTAAGTATCCGGTATCACTGTTATATACCCTATGCCTATCTTTCTGTATCTCAAGTTCCATATTCAGTTTTCATCTTGAATGTTTGTGATTTTCATTTGGGAAGTTAGTGTTAACCTCAGCTAGAGTACTACTTGGTTATTGCTTTACCTGTTTTGGTGGGATTTTTTTCTGTGAAGAGTGTAGATTACCACTTTACTAAACAAGGGGTTTTTTATTATTCCAGTTGGTTTTTAATATTTATTTTGTCAGGGTTGTTTTCTATTCCCATGCACTTTATTAAGCTTTAGTAATTATGTGGACCTTCATAGCTTTTACTTTTGAATATGTTGTTTTCTGTTTAAGCTTAGTGGATCAAGTGTTTACATTAGTCCTGAATGTTAATGACATATTAGCTTTGATAATAAGTAAATAATAAGAATTCGGTGTATCTTAAACACCAAATTTTGATATTTGTGCATTTACCATTCTGTAAAGGAACTAAAGGAACTTTCTTTTTTTTTAAATTGATAACTGAATACTGAATCCTGTTAAAGCAGTGAAAAGAAGTACATTTACACTGTTTTGGTTGCTGTGTATTTTTTCAGTTGTCACCTGCTTTTCCTAACTCTCCTTTAAAATTCTTTTAGCATTTTCAGAAAGATGTTCTTAAAGCACTAAAGCCGTAGGAGATATGCATAAGTGATATAACCTGAGAGTGAATTTGTGCAAGATAGCAGTTGAAAAAATAGCTGCTTTTAAAAGGGTTTTAATCTTTCCTGTGCGAAAGTTCATCAAACATTTAGTATCATGCTGCTGAGAACTTTACATGTGTTATATTTTGCCTCTTTCATAAATAGTTGTAATGCTGAATCCTCGGTATTTCCATTCCTTCCCACAGGTGCTTACTAAGGAATTTTATAGTCTTCAGTCTTCTAGTGAAACACGTGTTATTGAACTTCAAACACAGAATTCTGAGTTACAAGCAAGGCTAAATACTTACGAAAAACTTGAAAAAGAGCTTGATGAGATTATATTGCAGACAGCAGAAAGTAAGTTCTGTCACAAGTTATATTGTACCTGTAGGTGTTTCTGGCATTATAACAAGAGCTCTTGTTTTTCATGGCACTTGGAAAGTACTACAGTGCCTGTCATTCTCCTTCCTTATGCCTGACAGTTAAGATGCAGTAATTATTTTGGTAGAAAATATTAATGACATGTTTCTAAATGTAATTATGTATGAAATAAACATGAACTTAGACATATGGATATTAAAAATCCTCTCAGTGTTTCTTTTTCCCTCATTTTATTCCTTTTTCTAATCATCCATTATAATTGGATATGGTTTTGGGGACTCTTCTGTTATTTAAGGAGATTTTAAATACCAGGAGACCCTCTTTGTTGACAGACAATTATAGGTTTCATAATACAGTACCGGGATTAAAGTGAATTAATTGGGGGGGGGGGGGAAAGCTGTTCCTTATGTTGAATTAATGATAATTAGTAGCTGTTTGTGGCAGATCAGTCTGTTCTAAGTACTAAAATACTGGATCGAATTCAGACCTGCTTACTCGTGAAGATTTTTTTCTCCATAAAAACCAAATATCTGTTCTCAAACACAGCAGAATTTCTCTGTTGATTTGATTCTCAGCCTAAATAAATCCACAGAGCAAGTAATTTCGAATTTGAAACTTTTCCAAGGAGAAGATAGGGTTCAGAATGATGCTTTCTGCTTACACTGGTTTGCATTTGCTTATTCAACTTGGATGGCAGTAAATTTTTTTCATAGCTAAATAATTCCTAATTTCTTCTTACGTATTTATTTTAATTACAATTTATATTCTGTGCTACAGAATGTGACTTATAAAAAATGAAAGTTTCCAAATAGACTGTTCTGTTAAAATATTACTGTATTTTCTGATTTTGTTGGAGAGAAAAGGGAGTTATCATTCAATATTATTTCTATATACTTTCTATTTAGTAGCTAACATTGTTTTTTCTTACTGTTATTATAGTGTATTTGATATTGTAAGTTAAATTTATTAATAATTAAGACTGAATTCCAGCAACATGGTGAACTTCTGAGGAAAATTAGAAGAAATAAAAGTATTTCTTTTTTAAAAACTCTTGGAAGAAGAACACAGACATATCTCTCCTGTGTCTCAAATTATGTCCTGGTATTTACATGTCAGAAATAGCTAAAGGTAGAAAAACAGTTGAAGGGAAGGAAATGTAGTTGTTTTTCAGATTTAGCGTGTTCTGGAAATACTCTTTGAGAAAATATAATTGAAGACTGCAGCATTGTGTCGAAGACAATTAGAATTTTCTATGGACTTCAGTGAGAATAAGATTTTACTTTTCATTCCTGTGTTCACTTCTTTGTATTTCAGTACCATGTACTATTTAGTTTTTTTCTTTTCCTTCAGTTACGAAGCCTCTGCTGTTTTACAATATTTGAGAGTGCTGGTGGGGGTTAGTTCTCTGGACTTTTTAATAAACTGTATTTGCACATGTGAGCTGGCTTCTGGCATATAATCATATAGGCTTTTTATTTTTTTCCTTTGGAGAATGTGCATGTGGAAGACATCGCTGAATTGTGACTGTTATTCCATTGTCATTATGGCTCACTTTATTAATATTGAAATAACATGAAACAGTCTATTCAGAAAACTATCAAATATTTATGTAGCCACTCCTTACAGCATCTGACTAGTTTCTACATGAATAATAATAGTAAGCTTTCTTGGCATTTGTCTGTTCTTCCTTTTCAAGGTAAAAATCTCACTTTGGAGTATTTTTTTTGTAGACCAGTTGTTTGATTTTCCTTGCTTCCATTGGTTTGTATCTTTTTGTGAAAAAGGTTGAACCTGTCTCTGTCCTCACCATGGCACTTTTTTGCTCAGTAGTGTAAAAAACTGTCATTAATAATTGTTTTCTAACTTGTAAATGCCATGTATGCACCACAAAGTCAGATGAAGAGCCTGGAAAGACAGAGAAGAAGATAAGAGCAGCATACACTGATACTGAACTTTAGTTTGACTTGACATCTATGACGTTTCCAATTTTATTTTTGTGTTTGTCTTCACAATCTGACATTTGCATGGACATTACTGATAGATAGGAATTTGTAGGACAGGCTCTTACAGGCATTTTTCTGAGATGTGCAGCACTGAGTTTATAACTGAAAAGAAGGATTGCAACAAACAGAGGTTAAATTATTTTTTATGTTCCTCTGAACCAGATGTATTTAAGGCACTGGAGAATTCCCTGTCATAACTAAGAGACAGCCTTGAAAATCTGAAGTTCTGGTGCCTTTGTACAGCCACATCAGTAATTTTTTTCTGTCGTACTTACTGGAATTTCTGTATTGTTTTTGGTGTGACCAGATATGTGACTTATCAGAACTGCTCTACTAGAGGATTTTCTCTTTCTGAATGTGTTTCAAGAATCCTTGTTTAAAATAGCATTTAAACTATTTTAATTTAGTTGAGGAAAGAATTGAGGAAAGAAGCCATAGCATTGTGCAAATTGTTGAGAGGATAACGTTATTTCTGATTTTGAAGCACTTGAGCATTAGGAAAGATAACTCAGATAGGACTGTCACATCATTTCCTAAATTTGTTTCTCCTGTTCCCAGCTACTTGATTCATCAAAGCTGTTGTATGGTACCTGGGGTGGTGTTCACTTGTTCTCCCTCCCTCTGTTACACCCCTGCCTCTCACCTTTCTCTTTGTCCTCCTTTATCTCTCCTCTCTGTTGCTCTCTTTCTGCCTCTGCCAACCTCACACACACTTCTTACTTTTTTTTTTTTTTTTTTTGGGGGGGGGGGCAGCACTTCATCTTACAGAAGAGAAGGGAAGCCAGAATTACACAAGCTGTTGGGATTTCTTTTCAAAGCAATTCCAATGTGTTTTAAATCCTTAGAAATGCATTTTCAGAAATCAGTCATCCATGGAGACAGATTATTTTGAATATTTTTGATTTGTATAAACATAAGAATCATCTTCTTGCCTTTCTTTGAAGATGGATGTGACATCTGTTTTCCTCAGGTTATCAGAAATTTCTAATCGCCACAGTACTTCAAAAATGATAGTCAGCAGCCTCACAGTAACATCAGCTCCCTCAACAACATCGGGTTTGTCCTTTCTGGTCCCATGGACTACATCCAGTCAGCTTAAGCACTCCCTAATTTTATCATAGAATCATAGAACGCTTTGAGTTGGAATGGACATTTACAGGTCATCCAGTCCAGCCCCGCTGCGGGAACAGGGACACCTTTAACTAGACCAGGTTGCTCGGAACCCATCCAACCTGACCTTGAATGTTTCCAGGGATGGGGCCTCCACTACTTCCATGTACTTCCTCATGTATGTACAGAAAATTAATTCTTCAGAAAAAAACTCCAAGCAACCTAGCCCTATACTGCTGAATTAAACTTATACTATTAGTATATATATTTTGACCGTATTGATAATATAAATATTCATGGACACTGAAGTCTTTTCCTTTACTTTCATATTCCATAGGTCTTTTGTAATAAGAAAAATAAAAAGTGAAAAGCTTGGCAGTGTTGTAAGAAACAAATGTAGGGCACTGTGTTAATGCTAATTGTAAACAAAATTGCTCTACTCAAGTCCAGAAGTTTACACCAACTGAAAAATCTAGCTTCTAGAAAAATGTTTGCATGTGTCTATAATTATAAACCAAGTTGCTTAGAAGTTTATAAGTTCTTGCACTGTAATTATGTTCTTCAACAGTACTATTCTGCAATTTTTGCAGTGGAAAATGAAGTTGAAGCTGAAAGGGTTCTCTTCTCATATGGGTATGGTGCTAATGTACCTACAACAGCCAAAAGACGACTAAAGCAAAGGTAAAAAAAGGTCTCCTGAATTTACTTGTTCAAGATAAAATAAATGAAGATAGGTTCATTATGTTTTGTTTTAGAATCCAGCCAGTTTAATTAACATAAGTTTTTTTAATGACTTAATTATACAGGAATACAATGAAGACTAGGACCTGTTGATGTGGTTGATGCATATAAATGAGCATATACGTATTTTTCTAGGTTATTTTAAGATCCTCTTTCGTTGTCTTTCAGAAAAATGAATATTAATTGTATAAAATTAAACAGCTGTAAAAACAGCCTGGTTACATTATTTACATTTACATAATAGGAAATAGGTTTTTAATACCCTAAAAATGATTGTTTGCAATTGTAACAAAACAGGTCTGTCAGGAAATTAAGAAGGCCAAGGTTTCAGAGCATCCCTATTTCATCCTTACAAGTACAGGATTTTATTACAATTATAGTTCTTCAATTCACTCTGATACCATTTGATCAAAAGATAAAAATTATGTATAGACTGAATAACACACCTCTTGATCACAGTAATTTTTAAATAATAAATTTATATTAGATATTTTCTTTAAAAAATAATAGTAACATTTGAATGACTCATGGTGAGCGTAAAAAAAAATCCATAACCCTGTTGTGTGTCTGTTTTAGGAAAATGTTGAGAGTTCTATAGGATCGTTTCCTAAAACTTTAGTTCCTTCCTCCTCTATCAATAGTTATGGAACTTCTCGGAGTTCCACCTTATATCCTTCTTTTTCCCCACCTTATTAATTCGACTTAAGCTCATTTACATAAAAAAGAATTCTGCTAAATGACCTTTGAATGGTGAATCTGATGATCAATAAGCCAGGATTTCATATGTGCTTGGAAGACACTTCCTGAGCTTAGATGTGGCTCTATCAGAATGCCTCGTCTACTCCCCTTTTGTTCCAAAAGCACTGGCAGACAGAACTGATTTAATCCTTCATAATGGTGTTGGAGACTTAGTAGTCTTTCTTTATCTTTTAAAATTAAGAAGATTAAAAAAAGTCATAGAAGTCTGTGTATGGTTTGCCTGTTGCTGTCTACCTCAAGGAAAACTGTCATGCAGATGATGTGTGTGATGCCTTCGGCTCCCTAAGCTTTAAAGCAAGGTCTCTGTGACACCAACTTCGATTGGTGTTTAGAGCTAGTAAAGAAACACAGGTAAGTTTTCTGCTCTGTAGGATTGCTTAAGGAAAGAGAATCTATTACAAATGTGAATAATCTTCTTTTTGAAGTCCACTACCTGCTCTTTAATTTCAGACATATGGGGTCCTAAGTAAAGAGAGCTTACAAGTTCACAGCATGCACTTCAGGCTCTGGAACTTCGTAGAAAGCCACGTGTTCAAGCATAGTGCATTATGGGGTCTATACTTATTCGCCTGTCTGCCAAAAACAACTATTTCATTACTTCAGACAAAGGCACCATGCACCCATAGTAGTAAATTATAATACAGAATCATAGAATAGCTCGAGTTGAAAGGGACCTTTAAAGGTCATCTAGTCCAAACCCCATGCGGTGAGCAGGGACATCTCCAGCCAGATCAGGTTGTTCAGAGCCCCATCCAACCTGACCTTGGATGTTTCCAGGGATAGGATATCTACCGCCTCTCTGCGCAACCTGTACCAGTGTTTCACTACCCTCATTGTAAAAAATTTCTTCCTTATATACAATCTAAATCTACCCTCTTTTTGTTTAAAACTGTTGTCCATTGTCCTATTGCAGCAGATCCTCCTGGAAAGTCTTTCTCCATCTTTCTTATAAGTATTGAAAGGCTGCAATAAGGTTCCCCCAGAGCCTTCTTCAGGCTGAACAACCCCAATCCTCTCAGCCTGTCCTCATAAGAGAGGTGTTTCATCCCTCTCATCATTTTTACGGCCCTCTTCCAGACCTATCCCAACAGGTCCATGTCTTTCTTGTGCTGAGGACTCCAAAATGAACAGAGTACTCCAGGTGGAATCTGATGAGGCCAGAGCAGTAGAATCGCCTTCCTCGACCTGCTGGCCATGCTTCTTTTGATGTAGCCCAGGATACGGTTGGCCCTCTGGGTTGCAAGCACACATAGGACTGTTAAACATGGACACAGGAACATTCTGAAACATCAAGACCAAATGTCACTTAGTACTCTACTTCCATAAAGCTAAACTCTCAGTGTAGTTTAGCTGCATGTGAACTACATGTTGACAATGACTGCTTGCCCACACTAACTCTTCAGTTATGCCTAGGAACTGTTTGGGAGAATGTTAATGAGTAAATGCCAGATTACTACCAGCAACACTCTAGTGGTTTGCTAACAATAAATTTTCACATTCTTGAGCACTGCATTATTTTCAAGTATAGTTGGAATGAATTTTTTCCAGAATAAGATGTTTTTGCAGATCAGTCCCTTTGCTTTAAATTAAACTAGTAAAAGATATATTGACAAGAATACTTGAAAGACGTACTTGTGTTTATCTTTGAATACTTGCGAATTCAGGTCAAGTTCATTGAATAGTTGTAGCTGGAAAAATTATGATGGGCTGCATTCCCAAAGGTGCCAGGGGAAGGTGTCCAGGTTTCCCCTGGCACTCTAATAGCTAATGTATAACAACCCTAACTAGTCAGAGAAGTGGTTCATTTCTCTTTTGTACTAGGTGGGATCTCAACACAGGTCTCTTATCTCCTAAATAAAAATCTAAATAACTAATTTGGAGAATTAATTTCTCTTTACTGTTTACACCATCCAATGCTCCTTGTAGGAAGAACTGAAGGAACCAACCTCTTAGTAGTCACTCTTGAGGACTTCAGGTAATTCCTCTCATTCAAGGCAAAAGTAGAAGATTGTATGAAAGGCTAGGTTTATGGCAGAGATGAAGAATATTAAGACTTCGAAAAAATCTAGAAGTGCATTCCCTTTTATTGAGGACAAGGTGGAGGTTTTGACTGGTTAAGTTTTCAGAGCAAGTTTATGTAGTCGTCTAGTTTTACCCACTATAAGTCTCAGCTTAAGGGTAGATATTAGGTCCCTGTTGGTCTGCTTTAGACCACTTACTGTTTTATAGATTCAGTATCATGGTCAAGAACTAGCTAACACTTTGCCATCCACTGTTTGGAGTCTTAAGAGACTAACATTTTCAGTTTGTGGATGGTATGCATCAAGGATCTAAGATCTCAACTGGAGTGACTGCTCTCTTTCTTCAGTATGCAAGCTTTTGAAAAATGGCACACATTTGACTGGAAGGATAGATTGTTGTGGAGAGCCGTTAGCAGAGTTCTTAAGGTACACTGGAAAGTGGTATTAGCCCTGTATATAGAATCATAGAATAGTTAGGGTTGAAAGGGACCTTAATGATCACCTAGTTCCAACCCCCCTGCCTTGGGCAGGGGCATCTCACTAGATCAGGCTGCCCAAGGCCCCATCCAACCTGGCCTTTAACACCTCCAGGGATGGGGCAGCCACACCTTCCCTGGGCAACCTGTTCCAGTGTCTCACCACTCTCATGGTGAAGAACAGTTCCATAGCTGCCTTATGTTGAGGATTCCAGAAGTGGACACAAGTACTCCAGGTGGAGTCCCTCGAGAACAGAGGAGAGGGGCAGAATCACTTTCCTCGACCTGCTGGCCACTCTTGATGCAGCCCAGGGTACGGTTGGTCTTCTGGGCTGGAAGCACATGTTGCTGGCTCATGTCAAGCTTTTCCTCAATGAGCAGCCCCAAGAGCAGCTCTCAATCACATCATCCCCCATCCTGTATTGAAACCATGGATTGCTGCACTTTGCCTTGTTGAACCTCATAAGGTTCACACAGGTCAGCTTGTCCAGGTCCCTTTTTAGTTCTAAAGAATACAGTCAGTGGAGTTTAGAGTACATTTCAGTTCAATATCCCAGAGGCTGTCGTAGTGGAATATCTTCAGGCTCTGCAAACCATATTAGATAGAACTAAATGATGAGTAACAGCTTGAAAGACTTGGTTAGATATCTGGAAGTAGGGCCTGCAGTTGCATACTGAATCTTCCCAGTGCTGCCTATGGAACTGTGCTGTTGGATTGATGATAAATTCTTTTTACTTTGGAAATGAAAAGATGTTAAGGATCTGATTTGTTAACTAAGGTGTCTAAATAAATAAATAATCCTTTCTCTTCATGTCTAATTTGCAGATCTGCATAAGAGTTCATTTTTTTAAAAAAGTGGCAGTAACATTTAATTATTTAGCATATTAGCTGTCAGACAAAATAATTTTGCCTCTATTTTGAAAATGATAAAATGGTACATTTTTCAATGTAACACTTCAAAATGTATAGTAATGTGAATTTTTTTTTTAATTATTTAAGGAGAAGCCAGTTACAGTGGCTGCTCTAAAGTTGCTAAAAAGCGAATACTTATAATTAGTTGGAACATTTTGACATGATTACTGTAATTGTGTAGGATTATACAAATTATATAGTGGAATACTTTATAAAAAAATATTACAATAGCATAACTGTGGGAAAGCTACGTCAGTGCTGTTAAGTTTTGCAATATTTTCATTGTTCTTTTAACTTTGACCATTCTGCGTGCTTCACTATGTAGTTTATATATACTAGTACTTAAGCATTGGTGAAAAATTAAGGCAACCAAGTTCTGAAGTATAAATGTGAAATTTTCTTTTGCATTGTTTTGAAAAAATCAACTTGAGTTTGTTTTTTATTGGCACAGTGTTCATTTGGCAAGGAGGTTGCTGCAGCTAGAAAAGCAAAACTCATTGCTTGTAAAAGATCTGGAACATCAGAAGGAACAAGTAACACAGATTTCACAAGAGGTAAATTACTGCTACAAAAAAAATTAAATCCATAGAGCCTATAAACATTGCAGAACAGCTGTGCATAAAAAGAAATATTGTCTAAACAGTGTTTATTATCTATTTGATGTCAAAAAATGACCTCATAATTAACCAAAACTTTATGTTAAACATTTTCAAAGAAGTTTATGTTGTATTTTGAAACAAAGAACGAAAGAGGGATTACTTTACAGGCTAAACAAGAATGTAGGCCAGACAGACAGCGTTCTCACTTCTGAACAGAAGACAAGCTAGCCAAACGAGTTTGTTCTGTTTGATAGTTAATTGTTCAGTGAATACCTCATTGCTTTTTACACAGATCTTCTCTTAAATAATTTTTTAAGATATTTCTGTAAATCCTTTTCTCCGTTGTTCAGTTCTTGAGTATTTTGAATACATAATCTAGAGAATGTTTGATATAAGATGCTTTTTAAAAAAGCTTCCTTTTTTTTTTTTTTACTTTGTTACAATGAGTTTAATTTCATGATCTTTTAAAATTCTGTATATAATTCTTGAAATCATATATTACACTGACATGGACAACAAACAGTAAACAAAACTCAGTTTGAAATCTCCCAGAATTACTGCAAACTAATGATTTGAAGTCTTTTTAATATTGTCTTCTAGGTGTCTCTTACAAACCAAAGCACTTCTAGGTTCAATATTAGATATTGCCACCATATGGAATTTCTAGGCTGAGGCTGACTGTTTCAGGAATATGGATAACTGTTTGAGTTTTAAAGCCACTATAGTTATAAATTAGGATAACTAGACCCAAGTAGTTAACAATGCAAACACTTCCATTTTCTACGTATTTTAAAATCACGTTAATTTTATGTATTTTGTATGCGTATATGGTTATATTTATTGTTTAAAGGAAAAGCACATGAACTGTAAAGTTTTTGTACAGGTGTTTTTTTAAGCAATACTACAGTTTATTATGGATTCTTCTTAGGTATGTCCTAGTGATTTGTGATTGACTAAAATGTATCTTTCACATCTTCTTGACTTGAAAACATCAAGAGATTTCTGAATCCAATGTTGTCCTGTGTATTTTTCTCTATCGCTGTTCTCTCGCTGTCATTAATAAAATCAATGCTTTATTTTCCACTTAAATTTGTGGTTTACACTTCAGTACATTTCTTCTTACCCACAGTGATTTTATATTTGCCTCTACATCATTGGTGAAAGATTCAGTACTAATAAAAGTAGTTCCAGTTCTTGCAAAATTCTCCTAGAACATCTTCACCTCATTTTAATCTGTCATGAGATGTCACGTAGCCCTCTCTTGATCTTTTATGAGATAATTGTATAGTTTAAATCAGAATGTCATCTAGTACAAAGTTAAATGTCTTGCAAATACCTAATGCACAGCTACTAAGCCTCTTAACATCAAACTCATAAGGTTAAATACAGCCATTCTAGACCTGTTTTCTATTGAACTCGTGTCTGCCATCCAGGTCTGAATGCTTCATCAGATTTCTTTCTTCCGTTTTGTTCTTAACTTTGCATATGATTAAAGGCCATTTTGTTTGATAACAATTGTTTAAGCCATTCTGCTTGCTGTCATTCTATATGTGCACAGAGTTTACAGTTATCACTAATGGACCAGAAATGATTTCATCATTCTCATGTTATACAAACTGATCCTTAGACTTCTTTTCAAACAGAGGACAAAAGATTTCATTGAAAACTTCTGTTTTCTTCAGCATTTCTTTTACCCCACCTCTGCCATAATGGGTTATACTGTTTCTAGGATTTATTTGCTCCCATTTTTCTTCTAAGAGTTCTGTGCCTGCTAGTATCAACTTGCCCCTTGAAATTAGAGCTTCTCTTGAAAATTATCTCCATTTCATATTTAATAGTGATTGCTGTTACCTTTATGTATTGAAGTTCTTAAACTTTAAGTAGCTTGCTGTCTTTACTGCATCCCCTGAGCTAAGATAGATTTTTACTCCAAGTTAAATAGAGATCCTGTAGACTCCAGAATGCTCAGGTAGCCCATTATTATTCTTTTGAATGACAGTTTGTTCAGTCATCTAGATGAAATCTAGAATATAGATTGAAAGTTGACGCCAAAGTGATTGGACCATCTTTCCTTTTGAACTTGGATTAAATCCTGGTATTTCACTGCAGTATTTATGTTACAACTTTTTTTTTAAGGTCTTTACGAAAGGGAGGTGAAGAAAAATATTGTAATAACTACAGTGGATGCTTTTTTTAAGATTATTTTTTGGGGCTGTCCTTAACCAATTTCTGTTGAGCTTTACAGAAGGGCATCATATTGATCATGTGGGAAAGTCCAGCATAACCCGGAAGGAAATATTGACTTCTCCATAATTGTAATCATTTGATGGAAGTCTGATATAATGTGCCTACTTGGAAATTGGAACCCTATAGAAAAACTCCGCTGCTGAAAAAAACTTGCCAGTCTTCAATTAGCCCCATTATAGTTTGTCAAGCTTTATTTAACTGTGGGATCCTATCTATTTTCAGGTCGTGATACACCATTAGTAAAGGAATTTTCTTTTAAAGTCCTCTTTCTGTTGCCTTGTATAGTAATGACCTGCAGTGTTAAAGTAGGTATTGAGACTTACTTCACACTACAGAAGGTCTGTTGACCATGTCTAGGACAAATAGAATAAACGAATTCTTGTGACCTGACCCAAGAAGGATCCTCAGCTAGTGATAATCAGTTTATGGCCTCTGCAACTCACTTCTTATTACTGTCAGTTTAAGTAAGTAGAAGACTATTTATGATCTTCTGCAAAGTAGTGGTCTACAATTACTACATTTAGCGTCCAATCTAAATTTTGCAATGAATTCACTTTGCAAAGGTTTTGAACAACAGTGCCAGAATTGATGGATGGACGGTCTTTTGTGTCTAGAAGGCTAATGTGGTCTTTGGGTGACTTAAAAAGCAAATACTGAGTCAGTATACAGTAAAAGTGATATCTTAAATAAAGATATTTGCTAAGATGATATATTTGCCTGGCTGCTGAACGACTATTTCAAACCTTCATCATGACAATATATTTGTGCTTTTGTATGCCTTGATTGAACCATTTTTACCAAAACCATGTTTACATCTCACTCTGAAAGAGAGTTTAGATCAAGCTGAACAATGATAAAATCCTTCATTTTGATAGACATGTCTATTTGAGGATAAATAATGTCCACTTCAAGGTATTAGAATTATTTAGTCTTGTACATAAAGGCAGAAAGAAATCAAAGTTGTTTACAACAGTAATGCTTTTGCTCAAGGATAATGCTTAATTTATATATGTGTGTATATTAGTAAAGTTGATCCACTTAGTGCTTTATTGATTACAGTGTAATGACAACCTCTTGAGCTTATAGAATCGAACAGGCAGCTAAGCACCACCATTGAGAGGGAAGAGAGAGCCTTTATTCCCATCAGCAGCATACTTTTTACCTGGTGAAGTTAGCAAGCCAACACATTACTTAGCAGCATCAAAGAAGCTTACACAACCTCACTTGTCCAGTCCCATTCAACTACTTTAATTCTTATCAGTGAGAACAATGAGGAACATCACACTATGATAACAGCATCCTTTGAAAGTTCTTAGACTATCAAGAACAGGATTCCAAACAAGAACAGTTGGATTGATTTTCTCCTACAATAGCAGCTTCAAGGTCTGTTGCTGCAATTTTTAGACCATCCTAGAGATTAGTACTCCATGTCTTGGAATTACCCATTTGTCATGTAAAGACCCCCTATTGTCTTCCTGAAAGAAATCTTTTTTGATAGCTTGTACTCTTAGAAAAGTAGTAGCTTTTTGAATTGATTATCAATTTATTGAAGTAAATTAGTTTCTTCAAGAAGATGATTGCCTGTTTTTTCACTTCCGTACAATAAACTTGAAATTTCACTGTGGACTAGAATAGGTATTTCCTGAAGGAACTAATGTATTTAAATAATACTTAAAGATTTGCATTAATCTGAAGAATTGGCTCTCATTTAGCTTTTTAAAAGATAAGGTGGAGTTAAATCCCCATTTAGTAAGGCCAATAAGATGACCAGGCAAAATTTTGCCTATAGTCTGTTTTTTAATAAATGTGACCTTTACATTAGAGGTTCTTTGCACATTTGACAATAGATTGCAGAAGAAAAATTGCGATGAAAATATAACAGAATCAGAGAAAGAAGGTAGCATAATTTTGAAAATTGTGAATAGGAGAAAAGTCTGATTTTAGGGAAGTCCTGAAATATTCTTGAAATGGGCCAATTCTGTTGCGGAGGATGGAGACATGTTCTCTGCTTGTTTGGAACAACAAAATAGGATGACTGGCTCCTGAGTCTGATTTGGCAAATGCAGATTCTTTAATTTATTGAGAAATTTTATAACTTAATTGGAAATCTTAAGGATTTTCTAGTGAATTAGTTCTATTAGACCTATTTGTACCTAAACTTTAAAATATTTTAATATATCTTTTAAAGAATCTACTTGGTATTCTTGATTTATATGTACTTCTGCTGAAACTGCTAAATCTTGATATGTGATTTAAATTCTATATATATTTTAGTAAATTATCTTGTTATAGTGCAAACCATATCATGCAAGCTTTTTAAACCTAGTGATCCTAATTTGTACAGGGAATAGGGTTAATTTTAATAAACTTTTAGAGAGGTTTATTTCCTCCTTATGGATATGACAGTTATTTTATACTACTCTTGTAAACATCCTGTTGGATTTCACTGTTCATATATGGCAACTGATTAGAGGAAAGGGGGCTTTTCTTCCATTATTACTATGCTTTTATTTAGATTCTATTTCCAAGCTGAAAATTCTGCTGTATATTATTGTGTATTGTTTTTAAAAAGTCACTTGTGGTCAATAGAGCGAACAAACAGGCCTTGTCTTTACTGGGTTTTTTGTCAATAGAAGCTATTACGTTGAAACTCTTGAAAATTTAGATTAGGAAAGGGTAGAGTGTGGTAGCATGATAGTAGTGAAAATATCATATAATTAGAACAGAAAAGTGAGAACATAATGTACTAGGTAGTAATTTCAGAGTAATTTCATTTTTTGTGTGAAATAACAGGTTTGGGTTTTGTATTATTATGTAATTGGTATTGAATAATAATCAAGTAATTGTGCTTTATAAATCATAAAATATATAGTCGTAACACTTCTTTTTTTGGCAGCTTGATAGAGCAAATTCTTTATTGAGTCAAGTGCAACAGCCATACAAATACCTCATTGAGACTGTGCAGCAGAGAGATTCTCAAATAAGTCTACAGAAAGAACGTATTGCACAACTTGAAAAAGATATCAGGTAATTAAAATTACTGTTCCTTTATTTTAAACAGAAAGTAGACTCATTTATGTGTTTATTATTAGAAAACAATTCTGTCATTGTCCATGAAGTAGATGTTGACACTCTATCATTGACTAAGTCCAGTCTTCATACTGGAACACTAGCATCTGTAGTTTCTCTCATATTATCAGAAAAAGAGACATTAGGTTTGAGAAAAAAGCAATGACAGTGAGGTTTAAAGTGGGTTTGGAGCTGAGAAGAGCTCTCATGAAACAGGGAAAGATCAGAAGTGTAAAAGAAAAGAATGACACACCAGATGTGCAGAAGTAAAAATGAAGAAATAAAGTTGGAGAAAAACAGTAGGCTAATCCAGTGGCAAAGAGTATTTGCGGCATAACTTGAGCAGCCTTCCTCTAGCAGTGGCTCTCTGATTTGGTGTTATATCCCACTGTCAGATCTCTCTGACCACTGAGCAACTTCCCTCCATCACAGAACTTTAAACATAAAATATGTTTAACATCTGGATCCCAAGTAAGCTGTTATAAAATAATCTGCCCTTTGATTTTCAAAGAAGTCGATAGATGTATCCCACTGCACTACAGAAAAATTAGCATTTTAACTTTTAGGTGTTTATATGGTATCTTGGTTTAGGAAACACATACGGTAACAATTATGAAGCATTGTTGTGATTGTATTGTGAAGCAATTGCATGAAAAATACAGTATTTTTCCAACTGAATCAACGAAAACAAGAAGAAGTAGGACTCGCCACAGATAAATACTTTATCCTACATATTGGCTTACATATATATCTATTCGGAGTACGCTGATGGTTTGGGATAATATATTTTGTGCCTTGAGGAATACCTAAAAGTCCTTATTTTCCAAGTAAATCTATACATAAATCAATACGTATAGAAATAAACTGAAATATTCATTCATACTTCCTGACGAGATATCTTTCACTGCCCTTAACTTTGATTCAGTAAGAATAGATACTTTTTTATTCCAGAATCAGGTGTTTTTAATACTTCCCTAGACTTGGTATAAGAAAAACTTCAAGGGTAAATTGTCTTTTTCCAGGAGATGAAAAATCACAATATTCTTTATACATGCAATATCTTGCTTTCCTATTATGAAAAAGATCATCAAAGAATTTTTTCACTAGCCAAGTAAATTTTTAGATTATGGTAACATGAAAACATGTTTCATCATTCGCATGGTAGTCTAAAAGTCTCTCAGAAGGTAGCAAAAAAAGGGAGTAAATAGGTGAGGTAAATTTTGAAAGTATGTGTTTCGTGCCTTTAAATATGTAAGTACTTAAATGCATTATTGGCATTGATTCTCTTGAGTTTTTATGGATCATTACAAATAATGTTGTGTGTGCCCAGATATTCGTCCTAAATTTAGCCTAAAAATAAAGGTACCTAAATTAGGAACTTAGGTCAGCTTCCCTTAGTACTTCATGGAGAAAGTAGCATCTCCAAAAAGCTATTCAGATTTTGGATGCAGTGAGTCATTTACTAGGGATACCTGTTACTCTCCGTTAAATATAAAGGGAATTTGAAGCATCTTAAAGTGTCTGGGGGTTAAGGGAGAAAATGGATCTGCACCTCAGTGCAAGCATTCATAGAAAACATACCAGCAGCACCCTGCTACGGTGAGCTGGAGTGTATTCATCTCTGGTCCATGTTTCTGTAAATGAAAGTGTTGTCTGACAAAAATTGTTTTCATCCTTGATGATTTTATAGCAAAAAAATTAACACTTTGCACATCAAATGTTTTGGTAAAAAGTTTTTTCCTGTAGTTTCCACTGTTCCTTGTAAACCAAAAATAACTATTATTCCCTGATCACAAGTTCACCTTAATTTTGCTATAGTTTCATAGGCCAGTGAAATTCTTGGAAACAACCTTTTGGTGCATATCAGTAGTTCCCAATTTTGCTATTTTTAACTCCACATTTAAAACAAATGTCTTAAATTGCTAGTTGATATTCCCTGGAGCAGAGGAGAAATCATGATGTGGTATAAAATTAATAATGTTTGTCCTTTGCCTTCCCTTGAGTGAGAGGAAGGTTAGAGGAGGGAATTTCTAACTAGAGAACCATTACCTTCCAGCAGTCTTTTGTTATGAGGCTAACCTTTTGGATTCTGCTGATGACAGTTTTAAATGAAAATATCCCTTTGGTGATTTTGAATTATTTTGTGGACCACTCTAGCTCCCAGCTATTCCAGAACTGAATCAGAACAGGGTTTAGTAAATTAATGATAATCCCTACCAAATATATGCCAAGTGAAGCTCTGCTGGATCAGAAGATTTAGACCACTATTCCTATCCGTCTTAGTTTATTAAACTGCATTTTGCTGGTTTGTGTGTGGAATATCTTTGAGAGGATGAATTCAGAGAATTAATGCTGCTCAAGGAGGGCCCTGCATTCTGCAGATAATGTTGATGCTCTTAGAAAAGTAATAGTTAGAACACTAAACATGGTTTGTGAAGCCTGTTTTCTTTGTAGCTCAGAGCTAAGGGAAAAAATACACTTGTAAAGCCATTTCAAAATGGAATGTTTTTTTCAACCATTACCTAGAATTAACAGTTAATACTGCAGTTCTGCAGTACCCTCTGTAAGCTGAAGTTTAATTATGCTGCAGTTACACAAAATACTTTTTTTTTTTTTTTTCTACATACCATACATGCATAAGTTTTATTCTTAAAAAGCAGTTTCGCAAGTACTAGGTAATGGAAAAATAATGTTCAAATTCTTGTTTTCAAAGAGACCTTTAAAAAAGTGATTTATTTGCATATATATTTTTTTAAAATCTCACATTTGAGCACTAGGTTGTGGGCAAATTAACATAATGTTGATATGCCTGCACCCTGACGATCAAGATTGAATATTTAATTTTATCCTCACAGTTGCCCTGTGCTTGGTCATGCTTTTCCTTCATGTTTAGAGTGCAAAATCTGTGGTGGAGAAAGAAGTGTTCATTTTGTATTGTGTTCTTATCTCCTCATGATGAGAGATGATTTTGTATTATTTAAACCATGGTTTCCCTAAGTGGAGCAGTGACATCTGTGTTATCAGTGCCAGTGTTCTCTGTCACCTGTTACTTGACTTGAGTGTGCAGGGATCAGCAAGGACTAATTTGCAAGTGAATTTGCTTTTTTTAGACTTAATCCATAATTGGCTTTGTGCACAGTGATGATGGCCAATAATCTTTTTAGAACATACTACTTGAGTGGTTAGGTTCCAGTACATTTCCCAGGATAAAGAGCCAGTAATTTCTTGCAGCTTTATAAATGTTTTGCAGCAACCTGTAAACATGCTAAAACACCTGCTTTATATTTCCTCATCTATTGAGAAAGCTCTGGATGTAGTTTTGATTCTGTGATGAGATAGACAGTCTTGATGAAATCAGCACAAGAGGAAGGCAACTGTGAGGAAGGCTATCTATGACAGCAGTCTCTTCAGTTTGGTCTGTGGGTGTTCTTGTGCCGTATTTTCACCATTTTTTCACAAAATGGCCTAAAGTGACTTACAGTGCTGTCCCTTGATAGGCAACAGATGTGTTCAGAGTTCTTCACACTGCATCATTCTGAAAGTGTCATTTCTAACAGCAGTAATTGTCATAAGAAGAGTGGGGCAGATTCAGGCAGATCATTTTTATCTAATATTCTTGAGAAATCCTGCAGATCCGAGTTCACTTTAGCCAGAGCAGCTTATATGCCTTCACTCTTAGATGTCATACCTCTAGAGCTAAGGCTGTCTTTCAAACCATCTGTATCAAAGCATCTTGCTCACTTGGAAGGACTATTCAAATGGTACTCAAAGTTGCTTGTGTCAACTACTGTCAAACTGAATCATAGAATCATAGAATGGTTTGGGTTGGAAGGGACCTTTAAAGTTCACCTATTTCCATTCTCTTTGCTGTAAGTAAGGACATCTTCCACTAGATCAGGTTGCTCAAAGCCTCATTTAGCCTCTCATTGAAAGGACAGGAATAGTCAAAATAGGTACCAGACTGAATCAAGGCTGTAAACTATTCCACCAGAGCTGGAGATTGTTTGGTGGCTTGCTGATAAGTGTGTCTGTTCTGGACCTATTTCACATGGCTCTATGGATCTTCAGCCATACCTTTGCTAAGAACCTCAAGAACTATTGTGGTTGGGGTAAATGCTTAGCTGAGCAGCTGTTATTGCTGCTACTTATTTTCATAAACAACTTAGGAACCCATTTCCAGGATATTCTAGGTGTACCATTTTCAGTTTTGGTCACTGCTATACAAAAAAAAAGATGTGGACAGGCTGAAGGGGATCCAGAGAAGAGCAAAAAAGATGATGAAGGCACTTGGGAAGCCTGCCATATGAGGAAAGGCTGGGAGAATTGTGTTTGTTTAGCCTTGAGAAAAAAATGCTTAGGAGAGACCTTATCAGCATGTTCCAGTATTTGAAGGGTGTCTACAAAGAAGAAGGAGACTCCCTTTTTACAAGGAATCACATGGAAAAGACAAGGGGCAATGGGTACAAATTACTCCTGGGGAGATCTCGGTTGGATACAAGGAAAATTTTTCACCATGAGAACAAACAGCCACTGGAATAATCTCCCCGGAGAAGTGGTGGGTTCCCCAGCACCGAACACTTAAGATTCATCTGGACAAGGTGTTGGGCCATCTCATCTAGACCATGCCTTTGCCAAGAAAGTTTTGGAGCAGATTAGAGTGGTGAGACACTGGAACAAGTTGCCATGGGAAGTTGTGGATGCCCCATCCCTGGAGGTGTTCAAGGCCATGTTGGATGGGGCCTTGGGCAGCCTGATCTAGTGGGATGCCCCTGCCCAAGGCAGGGGAGTTGGAACTAGGTGATCATTAAGGTCCCTTCCAATGCAACCTATTCTATGATTCTATGATCCTTGATTTCCCTTCCAACCTGGTATTCTATGGTTCTATGAGAAGTGTGTTGTTAAAGTTTAAGATTCAAATGTGAAGACACAAGTGTACTACCACTCGAAGATAAAAGGAGAGATTGCTTAGGGGTAGTTGAAGCTCTGTGAGATGTTGCCCACCCGTATATTTACTACCAGTCTCCTTCCACTCTCCCTCCCTTCTCTTTCCCATTCCCTTAGAATTCTGCCAGGCAGGCCACAGGCTGTGCTGGCACTTAGCCATGGAGAAAAACGAAGTGGCCCTGGGAGCAGAACCCCTCATGTGCCCGTGCATTGAGTCATGCACCTGCAGATATGCTGCAGATAGACAACCTTTGGTCTTGAGTGACAGAGCATCTGCAGAGTAAGTTTATAGGTGGGCTGCACATCTCAAAATATTCTGTTAAGTAACTTCTCATTTATGTTAGCCTACATAGCACTCTAGTTAATAAAAGTAAATAGCAACGGTTAATAAGAGCAGTGGCATGTATGAGGATGACTCCTTCCTACTGTAAAGAAATCTCTCTGGTATACAGTTCTCTAACCAGAAATGAAAATATCACATTTAGCACTCCTCTGGAAAAGAAATGCCTTGTAGCTATGTCATGCTGTAGGAAAACAAATTTCTGAATTTCATTCTTATGGATGTAGTGAAGTAATTGTAGTTTTAGCACATAAATTTCTGCTAAAAAATCTGGGTTTATAAATAAATGGAGGCATTAAACAGGACTTCATTCATAAAGAGAGGATATTTATTTTAAATGCAGTTACTCAAATTTCTCAATACCAATGGCTGGTTTTGAAAGTGGTTCACTTACCCAAAAGCACTCTCAAAAGCCTAACTGTGTGGCAAATCTAGAAGCAGTACAAGGATTTTGCTCACTAAGAAGCTATGTACTAAAATGTTCCTTACCTAAACATTTTGGGTTCTCTAATTGCCATCCAAACATTATAAAGCTCAGCATGCAGTGTTAGCTGAATTTTTCCCATCACAGAATGGGCAATGAGCTTTTTATGCGAACATTACTATTCTGTGAAATATGCATCATCTATTCTGACCCTACTGCAGTTTACTTGAGAAATGCTGCAAATAAAATTTGTAGAAATACATTTTTTTTTCTACAAACATTTTCTGACCTGTTTTACAACTTCTAAAAGTTCTTGGGTTTTTCATTTTGTGGTGTTTTGTTCAATTTGAAGAAGTTTATTTTTTACAATTTGGACACTGCACAGATGAGTTTTTAAGCCACCTGAAGCACTCCAATTAAAGTCATTAAACAACACTCTCCTAAATGCCTTTAACATCTGCTCTGTGGTTATTTAGTCACGCAACGAAAGATCACAATTTATCATGTAGTCTCTCTTCTAAAGAACTATTATTTTGAGAAATTTTTTATCTCCCTCTCTACGCAACTTAAAGAGAAAATTTAACTTAACTTTAAAAATTAGCTGTCTGCTCTGAGCTATTTCTCTGTAACTTGCAGAGAAGGGATAGCTGCACTATATGCTTATATTATGCGTTCAGTTTAATGTATAAAAAACCTTCACGTATCGTATTTCTGTTTGATTTTTTTGATGGTAATATTTGTATATGAACACAAAATGAAAAGAAATAACACAGGGTTAGATTTTAGTTTTCAGCTTCATCACACTGTGATGTGAAATTAACAGAAAGGCACAATCCTTATTTCTTTGGGGTATACATTTGGGCATTTGGGGGTATACATTTCCCTGAAAAAGAAACCTATTTTTTTTTCAGATTGAATAATAAACCCAAGTAATATATAAAACCGTGTTTATTTAGGGTGTCCAGCATAAGCATGCTATCCAGAATATCTAATAATAGAAGCCTCTGAACGGGGCAGTAGCTAGTATATTTATACCAGAGATTTAAAAGATGGCTTAACTGCCCAAATTCAAAACACTTTAAAAGTCTGAGACAGGGAGGTGTTAGTCTCTGTTCTCCACAAAAAGCAAGTCACCTAAAAATGTCAAACTTATGATATCCAAGCTACGTTGGCTTTAGATCCTGAGTAAAGCAAAACAAAACAAGTCAGTGGTTGCTATGAGCAATGTGTATGTATAAGTGTCTTCCATGGTGAGTCTTGCATTCCTAGTACCTGGATTCATACCTGTTTACATTTTGAAAGCATGATGTAATGAAACTGAATCTCCTCCCAGGTGTTTTGGTTTCTTCTGGAAACCCAGGCAAACAGTAAAAACAGGAGCTGCAATGCTCCTGCCACAACTTTTGGGGCCACTGTTATATGATGTATCACAAAGGGCACCTCTCCACTTTCAAGATGGAACAATCCCTGACTAGGACTGTGGGGCACAGAATGGTCTACACTTGCCTTACTCTGTGAGAAAGGCCATTTGTGCTCTTAAATAACTGCAGGGATATTAGATCATTTCAACAAAGTCTTTTTCTCTCAAGTGAACAAGTCATTGGAAAATTTGTTTTAATGTTTAGTACTCTGGTACTTTAATACATCATTGTATCATGAAGACTTAAAAATATGGTTAGTTGAAGATGGTCAAGAAGATCCTGTCTTTTCAGATGAAAGTTATAACTCTTGAGCTCAGATGTGATGAGCTGGTTTGACTAGACTCAGAGATTGTTGTTTCAGAATCATAGCAAGACAGTTACGGCACACCATCACCAATGGAGCAGTCTCATTTTTTCCTTCAGCTGTGAGTTTCCACTGTACATGGTAAATCAAATTGTGTTGGTGATCCATGTGAAAAATAACCTTTAAAAGGACTCCAGGTTCCATCCAGACCAGTGAATTGATCTACTTATGCAGTCACAAATTTTCTAGTACCCACACAAAAGGCTGGTTACTAGTATGTAGGTAGGGAAGGATGATCTTTGAGCAACAGTTTTCACTTAAGTCAGCTGAAACAAACTGTGAATCTGCTCTCTGATTTGTAACTCTGCCAATTAAAAGTGGATTAGGTTAAACTACTGTTTGATGAAAGTGTAGGGTGGCTTAAAATTAGATCCCTATTGAGTGCTGATATCCAAGATGCCTATCCAGAACATTTTCATACCAGAGCCTGAAATGGCCAGTCTTCTGGAAGCTTTTGAAGGTATTTCTGCTTTACTTCATAGTTACAGGTGTGAATTTATTACCATTGTGTCTGATAACTGCTTTCTCACTCTCTAAAATGTACATCTGCCTCTTTTGTTGTATTCTTTCAGAAGTATATGAATTATTTCCTTCTGTCTGCAATGATTAAAAAGCATGACTATTGCAAAACTACCAAATCGGAACTCTGCATGTGCTTTGGTAATTCTATATTCATGTGCATGACAGACAACACATCAAGTGTTGTCTACTAATTAGACTACTAAAGGATGTAGTAGTCTAATTCCTATATTTGACCATAAAAACAGAAAATTAGAACTGTTTCACATGGATCAGTCATATCATGTTGTTACAGAAGTTATGACTAGTTTAACTGTACTGGAGGTGAAACTGAACCTTGAACATGAACTGGTTTAATAATAAACACTGATGCTTATGCTTATTCAGCACACTATTTAAGGCATAAAGGAACTTTTATTATTGCTTCCCTAATAAGTTTGTAAGACATTCTCTAAAAGGATTGGTTTATGCTGTTAGGAAGTGCAGAAATCCAAGAAAAACTGACATATCAGTAAGTTACAACACGTGAACTCAGGAAAAAAAATAGTACAGCAATTTCATCATGATTAAAAATGTCACAGAAAATAAAACTCTTGAAAGTATTTTAATATCTTTGTAGTTTTTTCATAAACATTACTACTTTCCTTGAAATAATTCAGACAAGCAATTTGGCCAAAGCATACATTTTTTTTTGAGAATTAATGAATGCCTAGAAGGAATTGCCAGTCATAATTTACAGTACAGAGCTTGCAAGGAGCTGCCAGAAAATCTCTGGGGCAAAGGATGATGTTACTTATTTGAAACAAGCGGATAATACACAGGCAGTTAAAGGAAAGTTTGATTTACTTTTTTGATCATTTCTCGATTAAATACTGAGAATATGAAATAATTTGTGTTTGCAGCACATGTAATTGTTCCATTCTACTTATAAATTTTTAATACATATCCTTTTGAACTCCTGACCTGTATTCAGTATTACATATTTGCACTTCATAGGCAGAATTGCAATTTGCATAGTTGTTGATTTATGTTATGGTTTATGTTATAGTATAACCTATTTAGTTAAGTCATGGTAATGGCATATATAACATTGGTCTTCCAAGAAAATCTCTCAGGCTGTTTTAACAAACTAGATTATATACTGGCATTATGCATACATTAGTCTGAAGTTTATTGTTGGAAACTGATGTTGGGGCTAAATATGAAAATATGGTCAATTATATTAGAATTGCTGTCCAGAATCAGAATGTGTATGCTAAGCATTTAAAGTGTTCGTATTCTGTAACTAAGAAAACAAGGACAGTTGAAGTTAAACTTGAGATTTTGCTATAAAAGCATGCCTTCACGCTAGAACAGTTTTCATACTTGGTTCACAGGACAAACTTGATCCCATGCATTATTCTGGAATATAAAATTAAAAATGGCAAGAATACAGTTACAATTTCTGCAGAAGCCACACAGACAAAAGGGAAGGCTGGATGTTGTTCTTCCTTGTAGTTGTTATTTTCAAAGTTCTAACTATTGTAGGTAAAAAGAGATGATACTGAGAGAATAGTGTGTGCTGCTCCTAGTGAGGCATACAACAATGAAATCCACACTTTGATCTAGAAGTGTAGATATAAGGAGCCTTATTTTGCTTATAAAATTAGCTCATTATGTTCAGAAGAAACCAAGAGGTAATAGTAGAAGATTCTAATAATTAGAATTACCCCTCAGAGAATCAAAACCCAATTTTTTTAAAGATTTTTGAATAGTGTTTCTGTTAGACTAAAATAAGATTTTGTATGTATCGGTACATTCAGACACACTTATAAAAATTCCACTGCTTGATCATAGAGAAGGATCATTTGATACAATTACTTGAGCAGATTTTCATTGTTGCCAGTATTTAGGTATAGAAAATGCATGTTTCAGCCAGAATACAAGATTAAAAGAGATTATCTGTTGCTATTACTGCATTTCCTATCCTCTTTCTACCAGTCTTTTAAATAAAGAAAAGACAGCTTTGCTGCGTGTCAAGAATCAAATGGCAGCAGATTTGGAGAGACTTCTAAATCACCGTGAGGTAATCTTCTTTTTTTAGCATTACTGCCATAAGTGCATTTTTTTTCTCTTCTCAGCCTTAAACCATGTGGAAAAATGGGTTTACTTTGGTTTGATTTATTGAGGTTTTTTGTCTTTGTCATTTTCAGAAACACAGGTGATCGTATCTCTCAGTTGCTAAATTCTCTCTGATGGCTCCGTTTCACAGAATCACAGAGTGATCGGGATTGGAAGGGACCCCTGGAGATCATCCAGTCCAATCCCCCCGCTAAAGCAGGGTCACCTTGCTTTCTTTTCTTATGTGTACAACAGACGCACCTTGCAAAGTGTTTAGCATTTTCAGGCATTTAACGAATATTCAGCTAAAGGTCATGAAATCTATACACATGTAATCTGCAGGCCTCCATGTGCCACACTTTGCCTCAAGATCTCCCCCTGTTTCCAGGTCATTAAGACCAAAAGTCTCAAATGTATTGCGCAGTTCATTTCCAGTACACACATCTGAGTGTCTCTCCAACTCCAGAAAAGGATGTAGGGAGGGGAAACAGGATGATAGTCTCACAGGCTTCATCCAGACAAGAGTCAAGGTACTTGTTTATGCACTTACCTGAGTTTCATCTAAGCCAAGGAGTCAAGAGTGCTGCTGGAATACACTGTTAGATCTAAAAGTATGCAAAATCTTGCCATTTAGATACAAATGCTCTATATGGGAAATCCTGAAAGGCTTCCGTCAAGGCTTCTCTCTAAACAATCTTAAGGGACTTAACATGTCATGAAGTATGAGAGAAAATCTGTCTGCAGATTAGAGGTCTGAAACAAAGAACAGAATTAAATTAAGTTTACCAAAGGAGTCCCATACACAAATGATCTGAAAAAGGGTGGATTTTAATATGGAAAGTTACAGAATACTGAAGATATAAAACCAAAAGCTGACCATGAGCAGGTTTTAAATGATCTCCCAGAGTTGCTGAACGGCAATAGGACCTAAATAGCCAGTTACCTGTTCAGAAAGATCATCATAGAGTCATTTTATCGGTAGTTCTCTGAAAATACCCTTTCAATTCTCTGACTTGGAAGAGAGAAGATGGGGAGGTTGCTTTCAAGGAATGTACAAATGCCCTAAATGCCCTGAGAGTGCATTATCACTCATCCTAATACCGTTATTTTCATAGGAAACTGACTATCCATGCACCTCTCTGACTCCACCTCCAAAGCTCTTCTCCTCCATTTCCTTTCCCTGCTGTTCCTCCAAATACCCTTCTTAGATCAATAAACCAAAGCCCATGAATTGGTCATGAATTTGTCCAAACCAAATGAAAATTATTTTACTGACAGCTGAGTCTAAGTAGGACCCGACTTTAATGAAAATTGTACTAATTCTGCTTCCTTGGTGCAGATCCCAAATATGAAAGTCACCTTAAAAGTAAAAAGACAACAAGTTCTTAAGTTGTTAACTTTCTATGCTGAATTCTTTCTATGCTGAATTCTTTCTATGCATGTTTCCCTGATGCAATTTCCTCCTAACACAGTGTCTGCATTTAACCCCTGAAACTGATTGTAGCACTTGTGAAGTTCCATGCTTAGAGATGAAAATAGTCTAATCACAGAAGAGAGTAATTGAACATGCTTCCCAAAACTGCAGGTGTCATTGACCTGGCGGGATAATCTGGAGGTGCATCAGAAGTGATCATTCAATAGCTCTTATTTCTGGTTTCTGTATCTACATCCTATATTTAAATTTCAAATTCAAGCCTGAGATGAAGGCAAATGTTCAGTTTGTTTTATATTGGGGGTTTATTCTTCTTTCAGGTGCTAGTGAATTTCTTTGTTTATATGGAGCCCACTGGTCTCTGTTAATATAACAGAAAATATTTAAAGTATTTCTAGGTAGTTTATAAGCCTTATCATTATGTTAATCTATTATCCTATCATTATATTAGCGATATGAAAAATACGCTGAGGCAACATGACTTAATTGTACAAACATGCAGTGAATTTTCTGGATTTCCAAAATGATAGGCCCTTGGCAAGCTAATTTCAAATTAATGTCTTTCAAAATTTCCTGTTCCTACTCCTCCTCTCATGAGTAGTGCTGCTACCAAGTAGTTCTGCTCTCAAAGTGGTTATGCCTTGGGTGCCTGGTTTTAGTAGTGTTGTATCAACCGATGTGCATTGCAGCTAACTAAAATCAGTGGGAAGTGATATTAAATAAAGGTAAAATTTAAATTTTTGTAGGAAAATATAAAATTTCTGCCTTAAAACTATGCGACATTGTTTACATCCCCAGAGGTTTGCTTCTTCGATTCACTTCGTCACTTAAAATTTGCAAACTATGCAAGCCAGGCTAAGTGAGGCAGCCTTTACAAAAAAAAGGAAGCAAATACTTGAGTCTGAAGCAGACTTCGTCTTGAATGTTCCTCATACCCTGGATGTTAAGAAATTGAGCAACTATTTCCAAAATTGTTACTATTTTGTCATGTTTCTTTTTATACCTGTTAAAAATAGGCCATATCAGTCATGTTGTTTTATCCGACAGTGATAATGTTTTTTCAAATCGCCTAGGCAGGAAAGGATGTAAATACTGAAAAAGAAACATTAGAATGCATGATTGGGGGGAAGAAAATTACGAAATGCCAGTACAGAACTCAGAAAAACCCTAAGAAATACAAAAATGAGCTAATGTTGTTTTAGGAAAGTGTGTGAAAGTAACAAGTAGCTTTTTTGTATTTGTTTATATGTTAAACTTATATCATTTCTGTTTGTTGCTACTGCAGCCTTTTATTTTTCACTTTTAATCCTGACGTCTTTGAGTAGTTTTGAAGTTATGAATTCCTCTAAAAGGCAATTATCTCATATATAGCAATCTTTGTACAGGATATGACAATTATTTTACAGTGAGTTAATCTACAACTAGGTTTTTTTTGCCATCTTAATAAAAAGTTAAATATACAGTCACATCACAATTTCACAGTAATAGTTATCCATGCTAATAGAAAAGAACAATCCACATTTTCTAATCTTGGGTTAGTAAAGACTTAACTCCATTTAGTCAAGGTGTGTGTTTTTAAATAAAAGCAATGTGCAGTCTGTAAATACAGATTCATGCAATTTGAAAAAATATAAATTATGGGTTTACGTGTTCTGTACATGCAGTCGTGTAATATGATTACTATCAGTCTCGTTTAGTCATTGCACATACTAAACTGTCATGTCTTGTTTGGAATTACCTTGTTGCCCTCATGTTTGCAAGTAAAAGCATTAGAATTCTTGAATAGATAAACCCAAGATATTCATAGTTAACATACCTAAACTTCATTTTATGTGAAAAGTACAAGCAAAATGCCAAAACAATGTTGATGCTGTCTACAGGGACATGTTTCAATAAGTATACAGTTTTGACTTAAGGTATTCCAGCCTGTGTGGTCTCAGACTGCATTAACTCTTTTTAGAGTTTGAGGGTTGGAGTTTTTTATCTCCTTGTGATATCAGCTGGATTCATAATGTTTACTTTGGAGGTAATTGTAATATTTTATATGCTTTTAAAATAAAGAATTTACATTCTTAGTCTTATTTCTTGCATGCTTAATCTTGCTTCTTTTTTCACATATTTTAATTTTGAAAGAAAAAAAATGTTAAACTCCGAATCTTAGAAGAATTTATATAGCGCTTTTAAGTGAGCTTTTATTAAAGGAAAAAAATGACACTGGATATCCATGTAGTAAAATTATTTCAAATTATATAGACAGCTAATTTGATAATGATGATTATTTTATTTTGCTGTGGCAAATTAAAGTGAAAATTGGTCATTTGACTGTACACTGTTGCAAAAGATTGGATCCATCCATGAAAGAGAAGAAGCTTTTTTTTCGGGCTATATTGTTGGCCCTAATTCTTAGTTGTTTCTTGGCCTACTATTTCCTTTCTTTTTCGTGGATGAGTTAGTAAGTGAGTGTGGAAAACTTTTTTCATCTAGCTTCTCAGTTATTTCATTGAGAATCAGCTGGCACAATAAAATTTCTTGTTTTCTTCATATGGATTAATGCAAACTTCACTATTTGAGAGGGGGTTCAATGGCACTGAGTGATCAGTATCCAGGAGTTCTTAGAGGACCATAATAAATCATCCACAGTGCTGCTGCCCCATTGTGCTGTCGGAAGGAACTGGGATACACAGTGTTGTGATGCCATTTGTGAACTCTTCAATGCATGATAGCAAGTACAGTTAGTCCAGCCAAATTTTTCAGTTGATTTAGATTAAGAAAGTTTATCGTTTGTCAAGATAATCAATAGTGGGTTTAATTGTTTTTCTAGATCCATCAGAAGAGCATAAAACATTGTTTGGAGGAGCAATGTTTGCTGTTAGTAACCTTCTAGTAAAGTGTTCGGTTTTTAAAAAAAGGGTATTTCAAATCCAAAATTTTTTTGCATTATTGTTCATGGTCTGTGTTCTCTTTTTAATCAGCTGAACTTTACACTTTTGACCTTCTCACTGTAGATAACCAAACCACACATACATAAAAAAAGACTTGTAGCCTTGATTCTTCCCAGGCTAGCTTCAGCACTTTCCCCAGATTTGGGTACTTGTTGTCCGGGTGTCTTTCTATAGGCAAGGGAGCATGAGTGAGAAGGGTGTTCCTTCAAAGCATAAATCAAGATGAAATGATAGATTATGCCTGATTTGACCCAATACCTATAACACTGCCTTACCTCTTTGCTCCTGATTCTCCTTCTTTCTCCTCTTGCACCAGCTCTGGCACATTTTTAATGCTGCACTAGGACCATTCAGATCATTAAAGAGAAACCTAACGTGAGCAAAAAAAAAGAAAACCACAAAAGTAAATTGTTGTCTGTTAGCTTAGCGGTTTGAATCACTTTCAGAAAGGGTCCAGTGAGGAAAACGGCAAGTAAAACTATTTGTATTTCAGTCTTACCTATGGAAAATACAGCATTTTGTATCCAAAACTAGAGTATAGCACACCAGGCTTCTGTGCCATCCTTTCTCTGCATCCAAACATTATCCTTTTGTGCAAATAACGGGAATCCATAACTTACAGGCACCGAAGTGCAATTCTCTGTTAAGTGCTAAATTTAAGTGGGAGGAATCCACTAAATCTTTTTAGCTGAAGCTCTTTATCCACGATTCCTTTTATCTGGTTCTTTTTTTCCTCCTCTTCCAACAGTTAGCCTTTGACTCAAAGAAATATTTACCGTGAGGTCTGTGATCTTGGCACTTCCATTGCCTTTCATGCTTGATGCAGTTGTTAGTATTTTGGAACATCAGAAGTGCAATTTTAGACTATCCATTGGCTTGCAAACTTGAGATGAAAACTTGGAAGCACTCAGATGTTTGGCAAGAAGTTTTAGTAATAATTTTCTGAGGTTACATTTAAGAGGTTATAAATTTGCTATGCTTTGATGTATGGCATTGTAGTATTTCTTCAGATAGCTAAGATGCAGATGTATCATACTAAAGCAAAGCAATAATGTGCACAAATAAATCTGTTTATTGTAGCTTTTCCGATTCGAAGCACGGAATGTAGAAACTAACTTCTAAAGTCTTGAAAATTAACAAAATATTGTTTATATTTTTCATGTGGAGTTCGTAAATGATTGGGGTTTTTGGGGGAGAAAAAGCCCCAGCAAGTATAACAAATAGAGAGGTTCTTTTTAAGTTTTAAATAGAAGTATTGTAGGAGGAATGAAAAGAAACAAAAATGAGACTGATGTAAGAGATACCAATAGAAGGCTTTAAATAGGTAATCCTCTAAGCGTTCAGATCAGTTTCAGTTTATATGAATATAAGGGAGTTAATTTGCCGTACATCTTTTTTAAAAAAAAATGCTTGAAATCACTTGTGTGCAATGCAGTCCGTCAGTGCAGTAATTTTTAATCTATAAAACAAAAACAATATTGTGAAATTATTGTAGTAAGAAATAAAAAGGTAACATTTATGACATAAATGATGCAAATGAATGCTGTTTATAATACTCATTAATTTCCTAGAACGCAATTGTTTATCCACACACAATTAGTTATCCGAACATAAATATTATGGACTGGTTAAGAAGATATGAAAATCTGCTGATATTTTATCTCCTTTACACATCTGTGCACTTGCGGCACATTAGCAGCTGTGCATACAAGTGATAGAATGCAAACTTGCTGAACAAGTCACCGGCCATATTGACACATTCATGTGTTGCCATACCAAAGCTCTTCAAATGAAGTTAGCAACCAGAAACCAGACTCTGGCTCTCTGCTATGAGATAAAGTAGAAAACATAGAGTAGTGGTAGTTTAAATAAACCTACTTGATATCAATCAGTTAAATGGATAGAAACACATCGGGTTTGATTGCTATTTGTTTACTTAAATCTGGTTGGCCTATGTCAGTAAATTGTTTTGTCACTCGAATTTAGTGCTAAACCTGTCGAAATGTTTATACCTGAATTGGTACAAATCGTCAACTAGCCCAGGTTATAATTTATTTAGGTTAGCCAATGCAAGCTCCTCTTCTTTTTGAAACATATTAAAAGTATAAAAATACTCTTATTGAGCTCTTCTTACTGAGGATAGTCTACCAGGTTAACATTGAAATGCTGATTGTTACTGTTACGTTGAACTCATTTTGCAACTGACAGGTCAGAAGCTTTCCAAATCCGATGTGTAACTCATCAGTTATGAGTAAACCTGATTTTTTTTTTACTACCACTTATCTCTCCCCCCTTTCCAGGTTTTCACGGTATCTTAACAATATGTCAAAATAATCCTGTTTAGTAACTGAATATTTATCTGGCCTTCACCACAGTAACTGAACACCTCACAAATATTATCCTGACAACTTAAAGCAGGAAAGTATCACTACTTTTGTTTTGCGGAAGCAACAACCACAATGAAAGAAATGGTGGTTTCTCAAAACTCCCAGAGTTTGTGGTAGAGGTTAAGAGTTCATGTGTCCCAATGCAGGAACTTAATCTTAGCCATTCTTCTTTCCTTATGTGTTTAAGTTCAAAAGCTTGAAAACAAGATTTCTGTAGTATTTATTCTTACTATCTAGACACAAATTAACTCCTTTGTCTAAGTCATCTTCTTATATATGAACTGATTGTAATTTGGAAGTAGTTTCACAAACAAATTACATTTTGACTTTTATTGTTCTGAGCATTTACATTTGCATTCATTTTTAATCAAAAAAGGCCATTTTCCAAAGTCCTGTGAGTCTCTTAAAAATGAAATATAATTTTTTTTTTGAACAGTCGAATGGATATGTATTTTTTTAATGTAATACTTTCTGAAAAACTGAGAAAAAAAATCACAGCAATCTGGAGTTCTTATGTGAATGAGATTAAAAGCATGGCTTATTTTGTCCAAGCAGAGTGTCTGATGAGGTGCGAGAAAAGAGATAAAAATAAGGCAGTGTTGTGTAGTTAAAACAAGAATAGAGAAAAAGATGGAACAAATGACAGAGAAAGGTGAAATTGAGAACAGAGAATAGCTACTTCATGATCTCTAAAATGTAGAAAAGCTGACTTCCTTTTTTTGTGTTATTTTTTTTTAATAAATGGTTACCAAATGTATTTTCCAAGTGTGTGTAAAATCGAAGGGAGTCCACATGGTCAAGGAGGAACAGCTACTGATTAGTCCTGTTAGGATTTGCATAGTTTGTTGATAGTTTTAAGAGTTTTTCAGAGAGCTCTATAAGTGATCAGGCTAAGGGTCCCAAGTATTTATATAAATCTTGATAAAAGTTAGACTATAAACACCTCCACATGAGTTATTAGAAACATTTACAATTCTGTGACATTGTTCCAAAATGTTGATTTTTTCAGTGCCCAAGAACCAAGCGCTGTGCTTGCACAGATTCATCTCATGTCAGTGTCCTGCAGAAACCACTGTCAATTTTCAGTAGTTATCCCATTGTCTGGCCCACAGAAGTGAAAGAAAAGACGGATGCTTTTATTATTCTTCTCCTTTTTTTCAAGTAAAGCAAGGTCTCCTGAAGTATCTGTGCTTTACCGTACTTCGACTAGTCACTCTTATAATTCTCCTGTTAATCTTTCTTACTTTTGTAGCCCCCTTGGGAGGCAGGGGTTTCTCAGCAATGACCTTGATGAATCCCAGTGAGTTTTCAGCATTTCATCATTAGTCATACTTTAAAGTATGGCTAATATTACCCTTGGCTGTGATTAAGTTATGCCGAAGAAGATTGACTGGAAATAACCTAGGACAGAAAGCCAATGTGTTGAATTTAGGAACCTGGTGAGTAGCAACAGCTGCCATCTGCAAAAAACAGAGGTAGAGAGAAGTTCAGAGGCTCATAAAAAGCTTTGGAGTCATAAGGGGGAGGGCAGTACGTGTTTAATCAGGGATGGAAGCTTAGTGGATAAAAGGAGAAAACTGCTTTGTTGGGGGAGAGGGAAAGGAAGGGGCATCTGCAGGGAGGGGTTGGGAAGACACAACTGAAAGGACGTGATTGGTAACAGGTGCTTTCAAACAACCTCTAGCTCTGCCTCTTTCCTCTCTTTTCTGTGTAAAAGATTGTACATGATAATGTCAAAACTATTTGTTTCTAAAGTGATCGACTTCCTGCTCATCTATGTGCTGCAACTTGTTTTATAGAAAAAAAAAATGCCGACGTACAATGCTTAGATCTCTTTTTAAATGTTAAGCCACAGAGTAATTATCATTTTTCTTTTGCTACGTTTATGTTCCAAGATTCTAGTTTCTATTAATGTTCTGAAGGTTTTCTAAGTAGATTACAGGGACATTTCTGCATCACAAGTAAGCCCTGGAGCTATTCTCAGCTTAAAGCTTGGAGAAACAAAGTGACATTTACATTGCTAAATGAGTGTAGAGAAGATTCTGGCTTATTTTTTACAAGGAAAACTATGCTCCTAAGCAGTATTTCTCTTTTTTTTTTTTTTTTTCTATTTTACTGCTTTCAAGCTTAAAGACTTGAATTCCGAATAGTGCTGAATTTAGGAAGAGAAAGGACTTAACAGCTGCGTACATTTATTATTTTCTCGGAGCTGTATTATTCAGAATGTCTTACTAGCTTTCATATATATTCTTTAAAGAGTTATCTTTGCATTTGCAGTGGGATGTAACATGCATTAAACAATTGTGTACTGAATGGTTATTTCTACTCAGCAGTTTTTTTTAGAATCTTAGAAACGATAATAACAGCACAGAGTTTAGTACTGCCAGTTAATATGTCAAATATAAATACATTTTTTGCTCTCAAAAATAGGTTTTGTAGGCAAAATGCAACTTATTTATGCATTGTGGAGTGGAATCAGAGATTGTTCAGTTTTTCTGAACATTTAACTGATGTTCTGTTGCATTCATTTTTCCTGTATTGGCTATGAATATTCCCATCACATTATGCTCCTTATCCAGCTGTGTAGAAATTTTAGTTTTGTTCACTTTATTGTAGCACTTGAGTATTACCAAGTGGAAAGTTAATTTAGACAGGGATATTCAAACTCAAATGTTACCCTCTCAGAAAATACAGGAACTTCTACATTATAATTTATGCAAATAAGGCTGTTTTGACATTTTTAACATCTGTTTCCTTTAAGTAGAACTTACTCAAGAAAGCCTACTTTTTATTGAATTCAAGTAAATGAGTGTCGCAATGACTCAGATTAAAATAATATTTGGGGATTTAGTTGTAGTTATAATTGCAAATAAATTTCGGATCTTCAATATAAAAAGTAAAAAGAAACCTTTCAGAATTTGGTGTGGAAGTTCTGAATTATGAGACAAATTATTTCCTATTTTTCTTAAGAAGTTAAAGATTTAACTGTTAAGGACAAATTTAAGATGAAATACAAAGAGATTTTTATGTATCTAAAAAAAACAGGCTGTTCACTGCAATGACCGGGTCATTTTATTGTTGCCACAGTTCCAATGCATTTACCTCATAAAACTGGAAGTAATTTGTATATCCATAAAGTCACAGACCTGTTGGCTCATTTTAGCTTTTTATATGCACTGGGTTATAGAAAGCTTCTGAATTAAGTGTAGCGCAGAGAAGCTATCAACATCCTGCATATGGTCTGGCATCTTTCCACCACCCAGTTATCAGGTTCATTTGTTTGATTAGGGCATTTCATACTGTATTCCGGTTTCCAGATTTACAATGTGTATCCATGTGCCTTAGATGACCATATGTGCAAATCTCGCACCAGAATTCTTGCTGACTTATCTTATTTCCAGTACAGCTGCAACCGAGGATGCAACTATGTCAATTACACTCTGTCTTACAGGAGGGATCAAACTATGAGTTGTGATGTTTCCTTAATTGCATATGTGGTTATTAAAATCTTCTTTTAGCTCTTTTATGCATGTAGGTTCTACTCCTGACAGGCACAAGCCCAGAGTATTCTAGCGCTGAAGCTGAATTTGCATGATTTGTGTCACTGCATCGTATCCATCTGCAGTCATAAATAGTAGAATAGAGTGACTTACCATTTGCTTCATTCTGCTGTAATGTCAAAATGGCACTTCTGTAGTTATTCATTCCAGGTTATAGGCTGTAGCCCTTCTGCAGTGTGCCTCTACCTGTTTGGCAGAAATAAAACCTGCGAAGAACAGTTCTAAAATAATTCTACATGTGAATTGTCAGTACTTCTAAAGAGGAGGCATTCTAGCTACTACTTTTGCTTGAGAGTCTCATTCCTTGCTAGTGACGCATGTAGGTCTCCTTTTTTTAAGGGCACTCCACAGTACTGTACCCAAACCTTTTCTTCAAAGTGCTGTGTGCAAGTCATTGCATATTTTGAAAGTTGGAACCAGGTTTTATTTTAGTCCTCTGGTCTGTTATACTCTAAGACATGTCAGTGATTTGATGTTCTATGCCAACAATCTGTACAGAAGGCTCCATTTGTTTGCCTACATTTTAACTATGAGCTCAAATGTTTAATAAAGAGTGGTACCTGTGTAAAGATGATCTGAGAAGTCTTTTGTAAAGTTGAGTGACAAAGTAGCAGAGATGGATCTTGCCTAATTCTGAAAATCTGTGGTGTAGATGTCTGCATCTGAAAATCATCTAGGGATTTGTAGTCAGAAAAGAAAAACGGGCACTACTATGGTGTGATTTACCATATCCTCATCTAAAATCAGCAAAATTAATTGTAACCTGTGAATTCCTCACCAACAGAGGAGGAATCAGGCAAGCTACTTTGTCCAAGTTTAAATATTACTGAAGATATCTAAAGGTCAGTGTGAGAAAGTGCAAGCAAGAATCTGATCACGTGTCCCAAAGCTGAACTGCAGAGTTCTCACGAAGATCCCTCTCCATCTTGGTATCGGGAGTTAAATTATACAACTTTATTTTTAACATACCTTTATGTTCATGAAAAATCACAATAGGGGTCTAAGAGGGATCCAAGGAAGAAAATGCACAGGCTTCATAAAGGACAATATCCTCAGTATTTTCTCTGCCAACACCTTATGTGCCGATCAAGCTTGACTCTACTTAACACCCCGAGACAACAGTGAAGATTGTTCCTTCTGAACGACTCTGCCCTCCCCTTTCCCAGACTGAGATCGCTTGGGTTTTTCTTCTCTGAATCCTCCCAAGAACGTTCATGTATTGAAAGGAACTTTGAATTCTTGAGAGACTGGGAAATCTGAATTGAGCTCTTTACAAAACGCTGTCAAATGGATATAGCGCTCTTAAATGCTATTTTAGCATGTCTCAAATCAGTATTTTTTAACATACCTATAACCTCATTTTCTGCGCTCTGCTTTTCCCTGTGCTGACTTGTTGTTTAAAGACCACAATAGCTGCCTAAATGGGAGGATATATGCATGTGAAGACAGATTGCATTGACTTAGCGCAAACATGTTTTTCATCCCAGTTCAGCTGTCTTCCCTCACTTGCATGTTCTACTATAGCTATTGTTGATATTGTTGGTGTTATTTTAGAAGTTAATATAGCCAGAATAGTCCCCTGCCTGCTAAACTCAGACCTGTTGTTTGGTCAGAGTCTCTGGACTCAAGGTGTAGTGCACTAAGTCTCTTGTGAAGTAATTTTTTGTCCAGTCCCCTCTATGCAAGATGGGGCTGTACAGTCACAGAATGGCAGGGGTGGCAGGGGACCTCTGCAGCTCATCCAGTCCAACCTTCCTGCTAAAGCAAGTTCACCTAGAACAGGTTGCACTGCAACACATCCAGGCAGGTTTTGAGATTCTCCGGAGAAGGATACTCCACAATCCCTCTGGGCAGCCTGTTCCAGTTCTCTGCCACCGTCGCTGTTCTTGAACCTAAAGACAATGCTGCAATCTTTCAAGTTCCTTCAGACTAAATACATATTTTTATTTTCAGTGATAATTTAACCACATGGGGACCATATGGCTGTTAAAGTGAAGAATATAAGCTTTCCAAAGGAGGTTCCAAACATACATGATTTACTCTAACACTACAAAAGACATACGGATTGGAAGTGGGGACGCACATCTAAAATCAGCATCTTAGTGCCTGACTCACTAATTCTGAAAGACCCTAAGTTTTGATCAGCATCTTCGAGGGAGGCAAACCTCTGTTCCTTCCTTCAGCTGATTATTCTGGTTTTGCCAGTTAAATTGGTTTTCTTTTTAAAATATCATAGTATTTAGCACCTTTTCTGTGTTTCCATTCTTTTACTGGGAATTTATGCTGTTTTCTTCCCTGGGAACACTTGTCAGTCATCAAAATTCTGTGGTTCTTCCAGAACCTGATATATTTTCTAGGACAGAAATTTCTTGTTTAGCTTCCACAATATAAATTTTCTAATGCAAGGTGAAATTTGCAATTATAAATTCTACACTTAAAGCTCGAAGTAGAATACTCTTCATCATGGTTCAATTAAGTGTATGTGGTATTGTCAGGGTCACTTTTGCTTTAGAGGATATTTATTGGAGTGCAGTATCAATGGGCTTTCCTGCATGAGGAAGGACCCAGATGGACGTGACACCCATTGGTGGCTTCTGTGATGGTTTTGGTGATATGAAAAACCATAGTTTACCATCAGAATGAATTATCTTGAGGCCAGAGAGGTAGATCTCACTTCCTACTGAGCATTTACAACTGTTTGGTTTGATCTATGTAAAGTTTCTTATTGAGATCATTGTATGGAGATTATTTGAAGGTGCAAGACATTGCTGCCATAAGGATATATGAACTGACATCTATGCAATAGATTCCTGTAAGCCAGTTTCTTTTTCTTGAGACTGTTATTTTGCATCTGCTTCCAGAGCATGATGTGTATATATATACATTATTTTAACTCCTTATATGAATTTACATATTTATTATAATTATAGACGAACATGTATTATGTTAAGTGCCTTTGCAGGATTTTTAGCGCACAGACAGGATTCTTTCTTGCTTTGATTATATTTACATGAAAGACAGCAAGAAGAATAGTCTTTATACTTGTTGACAATCCACTGAAAAGAAATGGAATTGCTCTCTTGATAAATATTGATTGTGCTTAATTTAGGCAATATTTTTCATATGCTTTATCAGTTATTTACTTAATAATACAGCATTCATTTTTATGCCTCAGTCATACCACGCAATTCTTTTTTATTTTGTTTTGATAACATGAGTTATGATTTTGTTGTGATATTTCATATTATACTAGTTTTTATAGTACTGAAATTAGAAAATGTTAGATGCTTTTATGGTACATGTATGTTTGAGCATGTGTCAAGGACAACAAAAACAATGTTAATAGGGATTCCTTTGTAGTATCTATAATTTGAAATACATTTAGATTTTCTATTGATCCATGCCTTATTTTTGTATTTGCTTGTCTCTATCTTCTAGTCGCATTGCTAGTTGAAGGAATCTAATTTTATCTTTCTTATTCCCAATCTGATCTTCAGTCTCCATTTTTCCAGGTACTATTTTAATTATCCATAATAAACAGGTAAAACCAATTTTAAATAAAATATAACTTATTTTACTTCCTTCAAGATCTAACATCATCATAAAAATCTCAGATCCTTTTCAAATATGAGTAATATGAATGCAGTCATCCAACTATTTTGCCTTCTTTACCTTTTAAAAACAATTGACCCTTCTTTGGTTTGGTTCTTTTAACGCTGTTTTAAACTTGATGATTTTGTTATGATATATAGTTTTGCAGACTGTAAGAGTTCCATGACAACAGCACCGATAGTATCCAGTCTAATAAATTAAGAAGGTACCATTAAAAAATCCCCAAGCAGAAAACATTTTAATTAATGAGCATTGTGGAAAAAATTGGTGCCAAGTTCTTTGCCTGTACCGAAATATCTTCTTCCCTCTTTGTGTACTGGCACACAAAATTGTGGTTGCTATTTTTAACCAAGGTTGTTGGACATCACAGTACGAAAAATGAATGGAAATAAGCAAATCAGTTCTTCTGATACTATTTACAATGCAATGCATGTTACCTTATCTCACCTTCTGCTCCTGTTGTTCTCAGTCCATTCTTTCTAATCAACTTTCTGAACTCCAGCTACTTTCTGGTTATGTATGCAAGTTTCAATGATTCTTTTATAGTTCAAGTAATCCTCATTTAATGTGAACTAATGCACATAAGTCAGTGCAATATGGGATATTAGATTGTTCTAAAGTAGGGACCTATGTATGCTTAGGAAAACACAGAAGTAGATGATCTATGGAGTGAATGCTAGTTCCAAAAATGCAATTCTTTTCAACACGCAATTTGATACTTCAGATATTTGTGCAAGGGGAACTATGACTGCACGTCAGCTGTTCAGGATGAAAGTTGTAGTAGGTGAAGTAGAAGGTTGGGAAAAGTAAATTATGAGGCCAGTGAGGTGAGAAAGTGGTGCAACTTATGACAACTAAATTTAGGTATCTACAGCTGCAGTGAGGTAAGCATTGTATTTTGCTTTATAGTCAACAGCAGCCTAGTCAATATGGCTGGTCGTGTTACAATACAATTCAGCCAACACAGCAAACTATGCTGTCTGTAATGGAAAATTAGATTCCTACCTCATGTGTAGATGCTTAAGTGTAGACACAAGTGTAGGTGTTAGAAGCTTCAGTTAAATCCCACTTAATGTGTCACACAGCTCATTACTTTGTTTTTTGGCATTTATGCTGGTAGACAGAGCAGTTTAACATCCTTAACAAAAATTCCTCGGGTTTCTGTGGGCAGACTTTCAGAATGTTTAAAAATAGAGTAGGGCACTGATGCTTGGGTTTTGTGGGTGACACTCATTGTACATAAACAGTGAATTTGTGCCAGCTCTATACCTTTTTTTTTCCCCTTGTTTCATCTTAGCCCACTTTTTCTTGCTAGTAGCATTGTTTTCCATGTATCTGCACTGCCACATGCCCACAGAATATTGTGTAAGCAGGGAGCGGGTACTTGTGTTCCCAGAGTCTGGGACAGTGAGACCAAAGCAGTAAAGAGAGGAGCTGGATTAATCTGCTCAGAGGCGTTAGAACTCAGTCCTCCAAAGGAGGATTGTTGTCTAGTTCTCAAAAACCAGAGCCCTCGGACCTGGAAGCCTCAACAGACTGACACAGAGCTTGCATAGCATGACTTGCTTAAACGTCCAGGAGCCAGCGTGGCAAGGACTGAATACTTTCACAGAGAAACTGGGACATGGAGAGCTGTTTCTACAGTGCAGTGAATATTGCAAGCAGACAGTTTGCACAGCTCTCCTTGGACATAGGGCCCTTGACTTGACACAGTAAAAATGTATAAAAATTGTAATCATTTCTAGTCATGTCTCATTTACTGAGCTTTTCCTGAAGCTAATACATATCCTTCTACACAAAAGATTCTTCCTATCCATTTTGAATCCTATACTTACTTACCCCTTTTTTGTCAGGGTCCCATTCACACTGGTACAAGTTGACATTTTTCTGCTAAGCATGATCTCCAGAGCTGCTTTCTCCTTGCTAGCTTTCTGGACTAACTTGTCAGGTTTTAGGACTGAAGAATACTATTCCATATATACTAATCGTAGCAGGTAGTGTTTGAGACTTTTTGCTTAGAATTTAAAAGTGAAGCTAAGAATTAAGATTGTGTTCGGAAACAGAAAAGTCCAAAGAGATGGGTGAAATTATTGCAGTTCTAGACAGGACTTTATTTTCAGTATTTCCTTGGTTGAAAACAGCAAATCTCTTGCAAATGTGTTGGACCAATTTTCTTTTCTTGTTTAGCAGCACACATACCAATGATTCTATTGGATTCAGTGTTTCCCGTGCTATTTTGCCAAGTTTGTTAAGATCTTTCTCACTGAATGTGAAGGCTTTTAGAACAAATATTAAAGCAACTTTAGCTGAATTCTCAGATAAATCTGGCTGTGATGCCGAAATAATTTATTCATTCTGGGCTAATTTGATATCCCCACTCTCTGTCATTCCTTCTCATGGCTTCAGATTAGAGAATTCTGATGTCACAAGGGAAGCTCATGTGAGAACTGAGTCTTCAGAGCCTGTTCCAAGTCTGAAAACAGACAGGGCTGTCAAGTATAGGACAGATTCTGTGAAGCAGAGAAGACCTTAGACTGTCGAGTGGATGTTAACACAAGAGAATCTGACCCTATACATACAGGTTTTAACTGTATTTCTGAAATAAATCTGCATGACAGTTAGGGGGTTTGCCTTGTTCAACCGTGCAACTGTTTGGTCCACAGAATAACGCGGTTTAAGTATAGGAACAGCACTTGTTAATATCAAAACATTGTTTATGTCCAACTTAATCTCCTGTGATCGGGTATTTATTTGCTGTATACTTGCTTGAGTTATTTTCATCAAGAAATTCTGTCTATGTGTCGCTTTGGCAACATCTTTGCAGAGTTTACAACTTTGAAAAACATGTTGGCATCAGCTATGCGGTCCTTTCAAACAGCTGCTCTGCAGTCATGCTGTTTCAACATGCCACCACACATGGCTGAATTATGCAAATAGTTAATATTAAATGTCTTGAGATACAAGAACAATTTGTACACTCGATAAAGCTGGTCTGTGGGGTGTAACATCCATTCATATAACTCGGTATGGGACAATTTAAAGGCAACAACATGATTCTTTTGAGTTTGTGTCTTGTATTAAAGGCAGCAGGGCACAGAGAGAAGGCGTATGACAGGAATGTTTTCAAAAGCTGAGGAGGGTTTTTAACTCGACGTTAATAATGCAATGGAAATAGAATGTGCATCAATGTAATTTTCTGGCAAATATTAAGAAATAGGTAAGATATAACAAGCATTTGTCATTCAGCTATAAATATCAGTTATGCTATTCTCAGTGAGAGATAAGATAGAATGTTAGTTCTATGGGATGCTAATACATTAAAAGTATTGCTTAATGAAGACAACAGCATTTGTAAAAAGCAAGCAAACAAAAACATTACTAGTTAAAATAGGTAAAATTGTATTAAAATTTACTTTGAAAGGCTTTTCGACGGACCTTGCTGCTCTAGTTCTGCAGTAATTAATGCTCTGAATAATAGTAGTATAGTAAATAATAATAATAAATAATGCTTTAAATTCTGTAACTTATTTTGTAGCAAGTACAGACATTACGTGTGGGGGGAGAGAAAGTTAGGCACTTGGTAATGCAAGATGGCAGAAGATGATGTCTAGTTAAAGTCACAAAATACTATGGTTTTTTCCTTTTTCAGTCTACTGTACATTTTGAACAATCTGTTTTGTTTAGCCAAGTAGCAAGAAAAGTTTACTTTTCTAATTAATCCAGTTTGTTTACAAAGCAGATTATTAGAACATCAAAAAAAGTCTGCATTTCTGTATCCTCTTGTTTTCCTTTTCTGATGCTGGGGCTTTACATTTTTCACAAAATTTCTTTTCCACTCTGATCCTCTTAAGGTTTCTCATTGATTTTTCTTTTCTAACCTAGATATAAAGACACGTACATATTTCTGGTAATGTATTTATAGAACTTCTGTTCAAGACCTAGGGCTTGAAAGTACAGTTTGTCACAGTCGTTTGAATTAGATTTGTAAACCGTCTCAGCCTGACGAAGCAAATTCAAAAGAATTCTTTTAAATTAGATGGAAGCTTAGGTTAAAAGAGATAGCGGGTTCCTTATTACCCAGTAAACATTCTCTTTTAAAGCCTTGAAGCAATACAAAATTTGAGTTGTGTAAATCCTACATGCCTTTTTTATTTTCTTACTTTTTCTAGTGTCCAGTTAATAATCTTATTAATTATGGCAAGTATATGTTCATGCTTGTTAGATTTACTGATACACTTACACATTTAGTTTGGTGAATATAAATTTATTATTAACAAATAAATATTTAATAGGTTCAAATGCAATTTTACTGAATAACTTGGCGTTGTTCTTCTGTGGTTTTATAGGAACTAGCCACAATGAAACAACTTCTAATTAGTCTACATGGTAAACATTATGAAAAAAATTTACCTCAGTCTCATATTGATGTGAAAAGTGCGACTGCAAAAGACAAATCAAATTCTACTATGAAACTGCTTCCAGAACATGAAGAAGAGAATGTGTTTACACCTAAGCCAACATTATTTGTAAGTACTATGATTAAAGTAAGTGCCCTAAACTTTTTTGATGATTTTTTAAAAAGAAAAATATAGGTTCCTGCTTCAAGGAGATGTATAATTAAATTGGCTGAGCATGTGCAACTCTTTGTGGGAATGGTCAATGCTGAGGAGATAAGTTACAGTTTATTATGCTCTTTAGCTATTTGGAATTTTCTATATCTTAAGTTCACTATAAACTAGGTTTAAAAAACAAAAAGACCCTTATAATATTACAGTAGTCAGAGTAGTTAGCAAAATTTTAATAGCTGAAGAGATCCACAGACTATGTATAAAATTTTGAATCTATCCTGATCATGTTTGAGTTGAATATCTGTATATATGTTGATAAAACTGTTTTATTCCTTTAGAAACTAAAAGCTTGGCTTTAAATACTTCAGGTGGCCTGCTTCAGATTGAGTGCCTCTAGTATTTGAAAGCTTCATGAAAATGATTTAGGAGTTTCTGACTATGACTGTGTGTGAACTGATAAATTTAAGAGAGCCGAGTTACAATGCTGAATCACAAAACAAAACGTGACTCCTATTTACATGTCTTGAGTCTCCCTTTCTCTGGGGTACACTGTTTGCATCCACACTGCACAGCATATGTGCTATTTTAGTTCAAATATACAACTAATATATGTTTCTTCTTTTTTTTTTCCCCGATGGACACTTTAAAATCAGTGTCTTAAAAAAAATGAGATTTCTATTGCAACACATTGGATACTGTTTTTATAATACAACATGTAGGAAATTATTGCATCTCTTGGACATGATGTGATGTCAGTTGGGGAATCTAGAGGTACAAAATTTGATTTGATATCATGATTTGATATATGAGATTAAACACAGGCATACCCAGTGTTGTTGCATATACAATCCGTCTGGTAGTGCTAAATCATACTGCCCAAACTTTGTGTTTGATGAAGCTATTTGGTGATCCAAACCAGAGCCAAAATGTGAGTTAACAACTACATTGTGTAGGTGATCCTGAGTGTCAGTGCTTAATTTGTCCTGTCTTACTTAGGAATTTAGAAATGGTGTAGGAATATAGAAAAAAATGCTTTTACATTTAGAAATTGCAACCAATTTATTTTTGAAAAATTCTAGTCTTTTCAGACTTTGGGATAGGGAATCAAAAATGGGCAGATGGCAGTTTCTTCTGAGATGAGGAAAGAAATTTGTAGTCCTTTGAAAATCCTGACAATTTAGGTCAATTTCTAGAATTTCAAAAGTTTCCACAAATAGAGCAGATTTATTTTTGTAACTGAAATCTTCAAAATGAGAAAATGATTGAGAAACCCCACCACAAGGCCAGTCGATTTTTAAATTGAATGGTTATTAAGTCTTGGAGAAAAGAACAGAATAGAGAGCTGGCAGAAAACGGAACTAAAGAGGGACAAGCGTAGGGACAACAGCCAATAGAGACAATACTCACTATCACAAGTGATTATACCCAGCCCTTAAAGCAGAATATTCCTTACCTCGTTTCACCTCCACCTTCTTTAGTTTTATTTCTCTAGACGACCAGCCACTGAATTTGCCACAAGAATGTTGTGCAGCAGTAGCCCATAGGATTACGAAGGCAAGGCAAAGTTGCTCACAGATAATTCTCTGCCATGAAAATACATTTTACATTGTCAGAAAACTGCTGAATTCTTTTATTCTTAATTATAATTTTTTTAAGAACTGTATTTTTGCATAAAGTGTTGGTCAGTCATGGCACACGTGAGATACCTTTTCTAAGTGCCATCCTCTTCTCAGCTGGGAAAGTCAAATGGTACTATTTCAAATTAAACGTATTTATGGCACAGTTGATGCGTGTTTTCATTGTGATAGATATTTTAAAACAAATAATTTACTTTTTACCATATAATCTGCTTTCTAAAACTTAGAAATAAAGAGATTGTAATACAGATGTGTAGTAATAACAACCTTGAAAGCATAGTCTTGTTTTTAATTTATTTGCGTTAAAGCAAGGCACTCAATTATCACTATGAACTACATAGGAAGGAAAGAGATTTTGGTGTAGATTGTATGTATTTCTTCTGATTTTCACTGCCTCACAATTAAAACATTCTTTATTTTACAGACAAATAAAGAGGCACCTGTATGGTACAAGAAACTGCAGAAGAAAACACCACCCTAGCATTTTTCCAAAATTATTCAAAATAATTATTTGATGAGCCCTTCTTTAAAGAAAGTTATTTTCACCGTAATTATGCCCTCTTTACCTTAAAAGCAAACAACTGTTTTGTTTAAACTGTTCGTTTATACCTGTCAAATGATCTTATGCTTCCTAAAGTCATTTTTAGATCTGTCGTGAATAAAAGGTGTGGAAATAACGCATGCAATGATTTTACTAACATGTATTTGAATTTTAAAAGAAAAATAAACACTGGCATATTGTACACATTTATAATCTGGGCAGTTAAAGGGTGTGTTATTCAGAGTGTTCAAATTAATGCATGTTTGAGATTTTTTATATTGTTTTTCTTGGACCCTGTGTTTCATGCCACATCCCCTGCATCTATTCTGGCCTGTAGAAATTTAAAGCATCAAATTATATCCTACTTTCTATGAAGGAAATTCATGTCAGGTGGAAAAATAATTAATTTTTTATCGGCCTTCTTTTCTCTTTGTATCATTTGTCATTTGATGTCATTTGTTCTACCAAACAGGCATTAAAAGTATTCTGAAGAAGCAATAAAACACATTGTAATTATCAGCACTTATCACATACTTAATGGGCTAGTTACACTTGCTCTAGTACAATTACATCAGTGAAAATAGAACTGTGATGTGTGAGTACTGTAGCATGTAATGGTGAAATAGATAACTTGCCTTATTTAATTGTATGACTATAAGCCCTATCTTCAAAGTACACAGTCGACTTATTTATTTCACATCTACTCAGACTATAGAAAAGGCCTGTAATATTTTAAAGCACTTTCGACTGCATATGTTACCTTTCTATACATAACATAAATATAGGTGATACTGCTTAAGTGACTGTACTGAAAATATAGCTCAGATCTCATGTAAGAAGAAACTCCTTTTTCTTACCTCCTTTTTCCTTGACAATGTCTCTTCAACTGATTCATTGTTCCAAGCTGGCCGTGAACAATAATTATTTACTATATAATAAATACTGAGCTATATGAAGCTGATGATTCCTAGGTACACTTTTCTTCATTTTCCAAACAGCAGTTTGAAACACAGCAATACTTCCTCTGCTCCATGTAAGTTTCAGTTTCTTTATTGTTTTTTTTTAATAATTCTGAGAAAGTGAGGTAAAGACACTTACAATGGCACATGACAGAATTAAAATTATCATTCTGTGAGTGAGGGAGGCCAAGTGTGTAGACAGAGGTAATATCTTTTGTTAGACTAACTGGTGTTCAGTGGGAAAAATATACACAAACCTTTGGGCTCACAAACCTATCTGTACAGATATTCCTGAATAAACTTTGGTTTCTTGAAGTCTAGGGTTTTATCTAACTTGTATTTTTATGTGAAGATGATGATTAACTTGTGTTTCATATGAAACAGCTCCCATATTAAGATGCTAATTTTGTAGTTTGTAATAGATATTTTCTATGATCCACCATCCTTAGATTAACTTCCCAGAGTATCCTGTTTGTCTGTTATCATACAATAATTAATAAATTGTATTACCTGGAAGGATTGTGAGCTATTGTAAACAAGATATTAATTGGAAACTTAAGTATTTCCAATTTGTACTCTTATAGTACTCTTACAGACAAATTAGTGAGATATCAACTATAAGGTGGGTGGAAAATTGGCTGACACACCAAGCTCGAGGAAATATGATCAGCTGTGCAAAGAGAAGGCTCAGAGGAGATCTTACTGGAAGCGACCTTCCAGTACCTGAAGGGGGCCTTTAGGAAAGCTGGAGAGGGGCTGTTCATAAAGGCTTGTGGGGATAGGACAAGGGGGAATGAGTATAAACTGGAGAGGGGCAGATTTAGACTGGACAGTAGGAAGAATTTCTTCACCATGAGAGTGGTGAGACGCTGGAATGGGTTGCCCAGGGGGGTTGTGGATGCCCCATCCCTGGAGGTGTTCAAGGCCAGGCTGGATGGGGCCTTGGGCAGCCTGATCTAGTGGGATGCCCCTGCCCATGGCAGGGGGTTGAAGCTAGATGATCTTTAAGGTCCCTTCCAACCCAAATTATTCTATGATTCTGTGATTCTATGATTCAGAAGCAGTACCAAATTTGGAGGAGTAGTCACTACACCAGGGGGGCAGGTCTCAGAGGGACCTCAATAGGCTGGAAATTGAATCAACAAGAACCTTATGAAGTTGAACAAAAGCAATTGCAGTCTTGCATCTAGAATGGAAAAACTCCATATGCCAGTACTGGCTGGGAAGCAGCTTGGCAGAAACAGACCTCAAGGTCCTAGTGGGCAACAAATTGAATACAAGTCATCAATGTGCCAGCCAGCCATATCCTGGGTGATATTAATAACAGGATAGCCAGCAGATGGAGGGAAGTGATCCTTCCGTTCTGTTTGGCAGATGAGAGACCACATCTGGAGTGTTGCATCCAGTCTGAGGCTTGTTCAAGAAAGACATTGACATATTGAAGTGAGTCCGCAAGAGATGCGCCAAGATGATCAGGGCTGGAGCACCTGATGTAGAAGGGGAGGCTGAAAGAACTGGACTTGTTCAGCTCTCTATTCTAGAGAGCTTAAGGGGGAACTTGTTACAGTCTCCCAACTATCTAATGGTATAGTACAGAGACAACAGAGCCAGACTCCTTCCAGAGGCACACAGTGATAGAGTAAGAGACAGTGGACACAAGATGCAGCACTAGAAAACTCAGAATTGTTTTTACTGTAGGGGTGGTCAAACAGATCGCCCAGTGGGGTGGTGGTGTCTTCATCCTTGGAGATACTCAGAATTCAATTGAACAAAGTCACAGAATCACAGAATCACACAAGGTTGGAAAGGACCCATTGGATCATCGAGTCCAACCGTTCCTAACACTCCCTAAACCATGTCCCTAAGTACTTCATCCACCCGTTCCTTAAACACCTCCAGGGAAGGCGACTCGACCACCTCCCTGGGCAGCCTGTTCCAGTACCCAATGACTCTTACTGTGAAGAATTTTTTTCTGATATCCAACCTGAACCTCCCCTGACGGAGCTTCAGGCCATTCCCTCTAGTCCTGTCCCCTGTCACTTGGGAGAAGAGGCCAGCTCCCTCCTCTCCACAACCTCCTTTCAGGTAGTTGTAGAGAGTAATAAGGTCTCCCCTCAGCCTCCTCTTCTCAAGGCTAAACAACCCCAGCTCTCTCAGCCGCTCCTCAGTCCTGAGCAGCCTGGTATAATTGGACCTGACTATGATGGACTAAATCACTGTTTATCATACTTCCTGTCCAACCTAAATAACAGTAATATTTCTGAATACATTAATATAAGATAGTGACATTAGTTTACTTCTTACCATCCAAAAGACACAAAGTGTTTAATTCTTCTGTGGAAATACAATACAGAAGAACATTTTGATGCTTCCAGAATGAATTGTGTGTTGTAAATTCCTGTATCCTCCAGGCAGCCTGATTTTACAAGAAGGCTGACAGAAAATTAGGCTCATTTGTGGTGAAGTTTCATTGACATTTATAAACAGACCTTCAGATGACAAAGTGACATATTCCGGCAAAGGATTGTTTTAGAAAATTACTAGCAAGGTCCATCTTTACATTTGGAAAAAATAAAAGTAATTTGTTAGCATATAGTGATAACATAACGGTGTTGGTAAATTCTTGTAGTCTATGTAGTCCCTGTGTAAATCTCCTCAGAATGTAATTCTTTTTCCCAGTTGAAGACTTTGCATTTTTCCTATGTCTTCTCACTAGACTCCAAGGCTATAATTAATTATCTAGGAGGAGACCTTGTAAGATTTTCATGTGAAAGCTAGAATGTCACTTAAATATAACTACTCAAATGTTAAATGCCCTACAGCAAAAGTTAATGAACCTTTTTGCTCTTTAAATGATTAAAAGGTTCAGTTGCATTACCTGTGCAGCATTTTTACTGATATTATTTCCCACAAACATAGCTGTCAAATGAATTATTCCAAAATTATTCTTTGTGAAATGGTCTTTGCAGTTTCCCATTGTAGGAGGCCTTATGTCAATGAGCTGTGAGTCAAAAATGAAATAAGGAGAAAATTCTAAGGGTAGTCATGCATGTAAGCAACTTGTGACTGAAGTGCCCAACCCACATAATCATCCTCAGTTCCTCTTTTTCAAACCGAAGGGAGCAAAGTGAGAAAAATCTCTATCCACTATTGCATTTCTTGCTACATTAAGTTGGTGTTACTTAAGTGATATGTTTCGTAAGCACATGGGCTGAAAAGGAAAGAGGGAGGGACAGTTGGTTCAGAGCAGGTTAGGATTTTTTTTGTACAGTACAATGTGCTTTCTCACCTTTCTACCCCTTGCTAGAAGCAAAGAAGCTCTGAAGCATCAAGGAAATCTCTTGCTTGAGGAGAAAAAAAGAAAATAGGAAAGGCCTTTTTTTATTAAGGGCCTAAACTTTTAGGGCTTGTTGCTGAATCCTGTGGTCATACTTCACTGGCATTGTAGTTTCTAAATATTTTCTGTGCAAAGAAACAATATGTCATTGGGATTTGTAGTCTTCCTCCCCTTCAAGTCTTTCTTTACAAAAGAGTGATGAAACCTTGTAAAAGAGGAACAACTGTAAATTCAAGTATTGGCTGTCTAAATATTTGTCAGTATCTCTGGGAAGCAATTTGCTACCTCTTACACTGGAGTTGTTATTTTCCATCTCAGTTACCCTTTTGTATGATATCTATTCCAGCAAAAAAAGGTGCACTTACTCTATTGAACCTCTGACATCTGCAAGATGGTCAGGTAGAATTCTTTTGCTCCCGGTGTGCATTCATTAACTTCTGTGTCTTTGGAAGATGTCACTCAGAGAGCGTGTCTTCCTAGAAAAAAAATGATTACTTCTTGAAAAGGTGTTTATATTATTCTGCATATGCCCCAATCAGTTGTCGGTCTCTTGCATGTTTGCATGAAAACAAATTTATACACAACGCTTCGAGTCTATAACAGCCTGTCATCTTTCAGGGTTGTTCTCATTAGGGTAGTCTACTGAGGAAAGAATTTTTCTCCCTGTTAACGTTATTTAATAGGACACATGGCAGGCATTTTAATGAGTCAAAGAAATGCATCCCTGGTATTTTCTTATAGCAAAGAATATCGAGAATCTGTATTCATTCTTGACCTTTAAAAATGAAACAAGTATCTCTAGAAGATCAAGTTTTGCTTAGTATCTTTGGGCAATATTATCCCCTTCTTACATTCCTAGGATTGATTTGGAGCTCTTGACCTTTAAAACGCATACTTTCGTAGCTTAATTAAGGCAGTTACACTTAGGGTATTTCAGACTGAAGCTGGGCTGCAATCCCCGTCTTTGGAGATGGCATCGGCGGCGGAAATGGACAGCAGTTGGGAATTATGGAATAGTGAGTGGTGGATATTGCAGAAGCTTTTAGCAGTAGGAAAAGTAGGTACCGCTTCGCAAATGTTAGACCCTCTGCAGCTCTTTAAGCCCTCTGCTGACAGCACAAGAACCACCAGCTTCATTCCATAGAGTTAATTTTGCAAGATTCCCTGTGTTTCTTTCCTCACTGATAAGTTTTCCATAATAATAAATACCCATATTCGCCTTGCCTTGCCTTTATTTTATCTTCGAGAGGGAGACTGCTTTTTCTCAGACATTTGAACTGCATTCTATAAATGGTAAATTTTATCACCCTTTAAAGGATGAAGGGGACAAAAAAATCCCAGCAAATTTCGTCCCCATGAAAGCAGGAAATGGCAGAAGTATTACATGCAAAAAAAGTTAGAATTGGTCATGGAAGTAGCTTTTAGTCAGAAACATCCATGTTTTCATAGTCTGTGTGCCCTTTTTGAAGATACTACAGAAATAGCCACTGTAAAAGAGAATGCCACTTTGATTGAAGCAATAGAATCAACTTTGTTTGACCACGAATAATTGAAGTCTTTGTGTTAATGCTTCTTTTAAGGAGTAGTGGATCAGTAAATGTAACTTAATTGCAGGAAAAGTCTTATGGATGGAATTTATGACTGTATTTCAATGAAAGTCTTTTACTTTTCGTTAAATACAAGAAGGATTACTTAATTATTCAATGTTGCAGCTGAAATTGTTAGCAGTTCCCAGTGCTCCTTGTTATCATAGTTTTAGAGATGTATATTGCAGCATGCAGGACTTTCTCTTTTGTTTTCTTATACAGTTATTTAGAAGAATTTCTTTCTGCGTATTATAAGGTAGATTTCAGTGCTTGACTTTTGCAAGGGAGTTGTCATCTAGAATTTACACGTGGATTTTAAACAGGGTTGTTAACTAAGTGCAGTGGCTCTTTCTAAAACAGAGTTGGAAATATCCCTACTGAGTTCTTTCTGAGACCTTGAGAAAGGGTCATTTATGTGCCCAAAATTTCATGTGCTCCGCACCACTGGTGTAGTGTCACACACTGTAGAAGACTTGTCACTCTGCATTTCACAGGCTATAGTTTCCATCACACAGCTCCCAGTGCCAGGGGAGCCGTGTAAACAGAGATTCACAAGTTGTCAGCCGGAGCTACATGTAAGAAGTTCACACAAAAATTAATATCACTCATGTCTTCTGTGGACAGTATAAGCAAGGAAAAAGTGCAGTATTTTTTGTGCAGCATGTTCACTTGCCACCTTTTCCTTCTCAGGGGTTAAATTGTTTTAGCATATAAATAAAACTCTAGTGAGTCTTCATTCTTGGCCATTGAAAAGGAAACATGCTGCAAGGATGGCTAAGTCTGTCTTTTCAGATACTTGATCAGAGATCTTCTGTGTTCAGATCTTGGGTACTGATCAGGCAACTCCTAAGAGATCATTAGGCCCCACTTCTTACACATTAGTCTTTATTTTATTAACTTGTTACTTAAATACTAAGTCCCTCAAATCCACTCAGTATTTATGAGTAGAGGAGTACGTGCCTGAAAGTAACAACAATCAGTAAATGGACTACTATGTCAATGACTTGAGTCTTACTGAATTAGCACATTCCTCATCATTTTGTGTCGTTTCTTCCATTATTGCAGTAATTAACTTTGCAGAATTGCATTAGTTCCATTCAGTAGGGAATGAAGAACAATAACAGTATTTACTAGCAGCAGGAGGGAGTTTACCTTTCTTTCTCAACCCGGTAAAATCTCTGCAGGCTAATCTCAGTGCACAGCTAAAATACCCTCCCACACCTGGAGACTGTCTGAAACCTCCCTAGGGGAATCCTAAGGCAGCTGATTAGATCTGTTGTCAATGAAAACCAAATACCCAGTGTAGTGGGTTTTCATTCTGATGTCCCATTTCAAACCTCTGCAGGCTGAAACCTTTGTCAAATACTTTTACACCATGGTGGTGTGGTGGGTAGACCTTGGCTGGATGCCAGGTGCCCACCAAAGGTGACGTATAACCTCTTCTCCTCAGCAGGATGTGAGGAGAGAAAATAGAACAAAAGGCTCGTAGGTTGACATAAGGACATGGAGAGATCATTCAGCCGTCATCATGACAGGCAAACCAGACTTGACTTGGGGAAACTAGTTTAATTTGTTGCCATTCAAATCAGAGTAGTATAATGAGAAAATAAAATGGAGTCTTGAAAACACTTTCTCCCTACCCGTCCCTTCTTCCCAGGCTCAATTTTACTCCTGATTTCTCTACCTCCACCCCCCCAGCAACTCAGGTTGTGGTCTGTTCATCACATGTCTCTGCCACTCCTTCCTCCTCAGGGGGAGGACTCTTCACGCTCTCCCTCTGCTCCAGAGTGTGGGCCCTTCCACAGGAGATAGTGCTCCACAAACTTCTCCAATGTGAGTCCTTCCCACGGGCTGTAGTTCTTCAAGAACTGCTCCAGTGTGGACCCTTTCCATGGGGTGCAGACCTTCAGGAACAGACTGTTCCAGTGTGGGTTCTCCACGGGATCACAAACCTGCCAGCAAACCTGCTCCAGCACGGGCTCTCCAGAGGATCACAGGCTCTTCTTCAGGCATCCTTCTGTTCTGGTGTGGGGTCCTCCACAGGCTGCAGATGGATATCTGCTCCACCGTTAACCTCCATGGGCTACAGAGGGTCGGCCTGCCTCAATATGGGCTTTTTGCCCTTCTTAAAAACACAGGTAGAGAGGTGCTACCATCCACTGACAGGCTCAGCCCTGGCCAGCAGTGAGTCTGTCTTGGAGCATGCTGATGTTGGTTGGCTCTGTCAGACACAGGTGAAGCTTCTAGCAGCTTCTCATAGAAACCACCCCTCTGGCCCCCACCGCTACCAAAACTTTGCCACGCAAACCCAGTACAGATAGTAATTCTGAGATATCTCAATGACTTTAAAACAGTTAGAGTATTTTCAATCAATTAAACTGTGACATTGCAAAGAAACAAATTATAGGAAGTTCTTACACTTCCAGCTGTAGTAACACCAAGGATCTTTGATAATTCACTATTGTTCTTTTGTAGTTATGAACTGAAATATTATGGACTGAAATATTATATATAAATACATATACCTTTTTAACATAAATGTAAGTGAAATTATTTGAGTCTAATTATTTTTAATACAAAGCAAAATATTTTTCTGTGAACTTACATGTTTAAGTTGCTTTTGGTTATGAGTGAAATGCCAGTAAAGTACCTTCAAATTAATTTTATTTAAAAATGTAAATGTTACTGTACTGCATCATCTTCAGGGGCTCGTGTGATCTACTGTCCTGTGTCCAGGACTTGTCAGGTTCATGACAGAAAATGCCATCTCCCAACAGCAGACAGTACCACATTTCCTGATTTGAATGATAGCCCTAATTTTCATTAAAATATACAGTATTTTTCATATGCAAGCGTTCAGGTTCACTAGAAATGGGAATACCCGATCCACCTCCTCATCTATGTTTTTTGTTGTTCTTTCATGTGAGATTTTTTTTGGTGTTCTTTCTTCTTATCACTCCTGTCTAATTTCTGAAAACATAAAGATCTAAGTGTAAGGTTCTTAAAACTCTGCTTTAGGTGGTACTCAACCATGGAGGTACCAAAAGCATAGAGATGCCTCTATTCTCATGACCACCTCGACTTGTCTACTACTGCTACATAGAGAGATGATGGTACTAACAGTGCTTCACTCTGTATGAAATACAGATCAGTGAGTTTTCTAGTAAGAACAAGGGTGATGCTCAAAATGTATTTATTGGACCAGAACTGGAACCCTGTCTGAACAGAACAGGCAAGGACATTGGCTTCACGGTGCTCTGCAGTCGTTACACTGCTTCTATAGGACACTGGGTATGTCACCGTTTTGTTCAAGTAGTGGATAGGATTGAATCTAACCATCTCAATTGAGTTTTCACATTAGTTAACTTTGGGAAAGATGATGATGGGGGCATTTCTGAAGAAAGGAGTGACCTTCAGCTTTGGAAAGACATGGCCGAGACAAAAGTCAGACCTTCCAGCTCAAAGCATCTCCTATAGACTGCATGAAGCTCCTAACAGGGTACTGAATAGATATATGCCTCTTCCTTCTTCATTTCCTATGTCTACTTTAAGCATACTAGTTTTCTAGTTTCTGTTTATTCCATTCTTGAGCCCCTAACTTCATGAAATAATAAGGAACCATGGACAAATCTTGGCAATTATGGATACCATGACTACTTTAACACTCAACTTTGCAAAGGCTAGCACTTACTTTTCAGTTTTAGGTTGCAAGTAAGAGTAGATTTAATCCAATAAAGTAAATTATGGGGCCACAGCATTTGATGGATGGTGGATATTTAAAAACATAATGCATTGATGTTTCACACAGTGTTTTTAGAGGAGGAATTCCTTTTGCATAATTCAGTGTGAAGATGCCACTTCTTTGGCTATTTGGCTGTTACTTAGCTTTCCATGAGCACCGTTTTCACTCCTGCATTCAGAGGAGAAGGAAGCAGGCATTGCATCACATGGTCTCTCGGAGTCATATTTTTTAAAAGAAACACCGACATGAGACAAGTTTAATAGTACACAGTGTCCTTGGGATAAAGAACATAGAGCTTTCTTTGTTCTTCTTAAATGAGATACCAGGAAGGCTTATTGCCACTGCTTCCTGCTATAAATAGCATCACCTGGATTGGAAGTGCTGCAATGGATCATTGCAAAATGCTTCTGCTGACAGAACACGGTAGACCAAGCTGGTCTAACATACTGTGATTAAAAATTCTCTCATGGATGAATTTCACTGTGTTCAAATAATTGTTTTAATAGAATATTTAAAATAACAGGGATGAATGCAGATACCGTATTGATAAAAGACAGTTTGTGCTGTTGCGACCTACTCTGTTCACATGCTCTGGCCATGCCAACAAGAAGGAAAGGCAATAAAGTTAACGTCTTTATTGTCCCTTCCACTTCTTTCCATTTTCAGTGAAGTCATATCTGAACACAAAACTTAAAATTAGAAAAACTGTAGTGCTGCGTGGTAAAACACTTTAAAACATATAGAACAAGATGTGATATTCATTCCAGTCCAACCAAAATATGTTTTAGTATTAGTTTGTTTCTCCGGTGCAATAAAATACAGATTTTTTTTCCACAGATTACATGCAGCTATGCAGTATCTTATGGCAAATTGTACCCAGCACTGTACATCAGATTTATGAATCATTAGGTTTTATTCTTGAATTACACGGAAGCAAGATTTTGTAATCACTAAAGAAAGCTTTTTATTTTGTTACTCTACAAAGTTATCAATATGTAGCTTAGAGAAAAAGAAGCCTTATTTTACTAAAAGATTGAATCAACTTTTCCTCTCCGTTATCTTATTTATGTCTTTGGAGCGGCATAGGGATTAAGACGTGCTGTAAAGTCTTGCCTCAACCAACGTGCCACATTAGTTACGAGTTCATGCATATAACAGGCTCCTTATCTGAACTAAGCATGTTATGTCAGGTAAACGCATTTCAAATGGAGTGTTCATTCATAAACTGCAGTTTTCCATATCGTAACACAATAGACATAGACCAAGCTTTCATTAAGTCACCCAGAATAGTCATGGAGTAAATGTGAATGTGCTAATACAAAAATATTTCTATCTAGAACTGCTCTTGTAAAAACAAAAATTCACAAAATATTATTAAAAGGAGAAAGTTTTTTAAATTGGGTCTCTTGTTCAGAAAGTAAACATTTCTTTTTACTTATTTATTTTCTTTTTTAATATTTCAAGAAACATTTTCAAAATGAAATTATGAAAAAAAATGATCTTTTAAAAAATATTAACAAGTGGAAACTAGCAAAGCTGATTGTAACAGATTACTGCAATTTAAATCTCTCTTTTTGGAAAATAGTATCCTTAATTACATGAATAAGTGAATATCCTTAAAATAGGTATGGAAGAAAGCTGGATTTAATATTGTACTGAATATTGTGTTGCATGGCTTTCCAGCATGTTTGGTAGAAAATACTGTGAGTAACACTTGAAGCTGCAATTGCCAGTATGTTAACTAAGTGTTATGTGTTCTTCTCACTGAAAAAATATTTACTTCTGTAGATCAGACTCTAAATATTTTCAGGGAGGCAGAAAATAATGAGGAGAAAAGCAGCATTGTGTTAATTAACTCTTAAACGATGTTGTTTATTATTTAACATAATTAGTACTTAATGTATGTCTGAGATCTGAAATTAAAAACATTCTAAAGTACTTTGAAATCTTGTGCATCTGCAGCTCATGGGAACAACATAGCGAAACTAAGGTGAGATCTGTAATACTGTACTGTGTCATTAGACATTTCACCTTCTGTAACATTTGATTTTTTTTAAATTGACGTCTTACTCGTACATTACTTATTTGAGAAGAGGGATGTTTCTGTGCGCATGCTATTTGATAAATGTGTGTCACTTCTAAAGCCCTGCTGTGAATAGGTATTTGAGTCATCACTGATAACCACTGTCATTTTTCCCCTATTATCTTATTTCTAGATTGTTCCGGTGTCAGCAAATAGGTCATTTTCTGGCTGTGCCTTACCTAAGTAAATGAAACTAGACGAACTGCATGGAGGCAGTTGCTTCCTCGATGGGAGGAGTTCATCATGAGGCAAATAGGAACCACAAAGGGGGACGCAGCTGTGCCTTTTCATTACAGTACACGATTAGAAATACAGAAATTTCCCTATCCAGCAAGATGAATGTTGCACCAACCCTATAAGCCCCCAAGTGAACAGTAGATAGGACTCGTGTGCAGCCCTGTTTTATCAAGGCTAATCAGCTTCCTCATAGTGGAGGACTGGAGTTGCTGAGATTGGAAGCGTTTGGCTCATTCGTCTTTCTTATCAGTCAGCTTGTGATGGCCACTAAGTGCAGTAGATATTCTGCTGAGGTTTTAGCTTCACTGGCGAGTCCTGATATATTCTCTAACTTTTGGAGATTGAGTAAGATTAAGGTTTTAGACATTTTCATAACAAAATTACATTCCTCTTCTGTGGTGTGATTGGGATGAAAAATCAAGTACACCTTCAGAAGCTTTCATAGGAAGTACCTTTCAAACTCCTGACTTGCCCTTCTACTGCAGTCTGAGGTAGGTTTTTGTGATCTCCACCTTGCTGTTATCCTTCCTGAAAAGTGACATCCAGTTATTCAGGTCACTATTGAAAGATGTTTCTGTAGTGGAGGTCAGATCTCACTTATTCTGGAGGCAGATGCATGGAAAATCAGTACTTGCCATTGAGATTTTTTAAAATCACTTGCTCACTCTTCAACTTCCTCTTTTTATTTTCAAAAACTGTCAATCAAACTACCAGGATATGTTGAAAAATATAGTGGTCATCTGAGTTATTACCCTTATCGTTAAGCAAGAGAGAACCCTGTCGTAATTCGAATATCCTCTGACTGAAAATCCTGCTTTCACTGCTGTCACAGCCATTTCTGATAGCAGAAGGGCTGGTTCCTTCCTGCTGTTTTTTGGAGGTTTCTTCTCCCGGAGGAACATTCTTTAGATAGACAGAAGATACCACCTAATCTTTTATGCTCCTTTGAGCTGAGGTAGCTTCTCTGAACAGATCATGGAATTGGAGTGTGCAACAGCAAGAATGAATTAACAAAAACACATTATCAGTTTACTTAAATCAGGAATTCCTGAGCTATGGTGCACACGTCATTAGCACTCTACATGCTGCTTCAGCATGATCCTCAAACAGCAACAAAACAGATCCACTGGAACACAAACGGTGATCCTCAAGCAACCCTACTCTGGGAGACTGATCAAGATTGAAATTGTCCGTGTTTAACTCTAGCCATTCAACCTCCAGCCTTGGTAGCTCTTTATCTGATAGCTGAAAGAATCCATTCTCACAGTTTTTCCTCTGTTGAGGTATCTATATTCCACATAAGTTTTAAGAGTGTATGCAAAAAGGTCCTTCTAAACGGCTATCGTCTGTGAGCTTGTGAGCCCATGAACTACTAGGGCTCCTTAAGGGGTAACTAGGAAAAGCAAGACTACTGGCAATAAGTTTAAAATTATTATACAAGCTTTTTTTTTTATTTTTAACGATTAAAAAAGGTGGGGAGAACATTAGTATGAAAGACTGAATACTGTATTCTTAAAATAAGCACCTCAGTTGACTGCATGGTCAAGACAGAACTAAAGCCTTCAGAGGGAAGGAACATCTGCCTCCAATCTGGAGGCCCACTCCTTTCCTCTGGCTATACACGGACTATTTCAGTAGACACTACCGATGGCTGCAGGCTCAGGAGCTGAGTGTGAGAGTGGGTTCAACCCCCTCTGGAACTGTGGATGCTGAAAAAATGGAGCATTTCAGTAAAACACCCTCACTGGTGCCAGTTACATGAGGTTCACCTGTTTATGAATCTAAGATTTACATCTTTCTTGGCTACTTGAAGAATTTTGGGCTAACCAGGCATTATTAAACCCAGAACCTGTCCGTGTCTTCATATATCTCTATATTGGAAGATGTATAGTTTAGAAGTATCAAATGTACCAAATAATCTAGGGCTTTGTTTGTTGTTTCAGTAGGCAGATTTTATGCCTTCATTATTTCTTTCTCCCCCACATTTAATCTCCTCAGTAAAATCGATCAATTATTATGTTTTCTTTAAAAAAACATAAAAAGCTTGCTGTGAAAAATCAGTCCCTGGAAGACCTTATACACCAACCCAGCAATATTCCATTTGAAAAAAGTTGAGACGTGCCACTTGGGAATTTTATTCAAAAATATTGAGCTGAATCAAGTGATATTCTTTAAAAAAAATGTGTTTTGCATAAACTCTTTTGTGAGCAACTTTATTCACAGGTAGTTCAACAAGGCCTTGTTTTTCATAAGCTTATACCATGTGGCATAAATTATATTATCTTTCTATTATAATAAATCCTCACATTGACTATTAACATTAGCTTGCTCAAATTAATGTCACAATGCAAATTTATAATTACCTGCATCATTTAACTTACATTTTCCTTTAAGCATTGGTTATAACTGTAGCTTTCTTAGCAGTCATCTGGAACATGCCTAATATTCTAACAATTACTGAGTATTAATCCTGAAAGCTCACTGACCAACTCTTTTAAAATTCTTGGTGTGAAGTTATCCAGACATACTCATCTAAGCCCATTAATAGTAGCTGTTTTAATATGCTCTTGAATTACTGTTGAAATGGAAAATATTTTGTCATTATCATACAATACAAATACATTACTTACTCTTTGCCCAGATACAGCATAGCAATAATTAGCATGTTTTTTCTCCTTGCTTATCAACAGTTCTACATCTCTTATCTAAAACCAGACAATTGTTAGAGTTCTTAATTCATTTCACAGACTTTTTTTAGATGTTCTTTTCAATGCGGGTCATTGACTTCTTAGGCATCTTTCTTCCTCCATATTATTTTTCCATAATCGCTGCCATCAGTGTTATATTTGCTGTTGGTAGTTCTTTTCCCAGCTGTTGAGTATCTATAATTATAACTGCTTTACAAAATGCCCTCCTAGGAGGCAGAAGGAAAGAGGCCGTTCTTTTGAGGAAGGAGTATTTTGTTTTGACTACCTTCTGGGGGATTCTAGACTTTGAGTACTGTACTTAACTCACTCAGACTCTGCCTAATTATTCACTGGTCGCTACTTAAGCCTACTATTTATTAAAGCTTTGTCAAATTAGCCCTTTTAAATCACCGAGTCAATATCTTTTTGTTCTAGTCCTTTCTGCGCGTTACAGACAGGATGATTAAATAATCATTTTGGAATGTCCACCAAAAGTTTCCCCCTTTTTTGACCAGATCTGATGACTATAAACTTGTCTGGTGCAGAACTCTCCTATGCTGGAGGCAAGATTCTTTGAGTACAGAGATTACTGCTTAATTTTAGAAACTGTGAAGCCATTAGCACCAGAAGTATGAGCTCTCCTGCTTCCATTAAGGTTACGTGACACACCGAAATGCAGGTTCCTACCCTCACTTTGAATAAGGCAGTTGAGATACCGCAGGGAACACAGCCACATAGGGTCATTAGCTTCTCTGGACAGCCAAAGTGGTCTGTTGGGATCGCTGCGGTGCTCCCAGTATTGCAGTAAGCAGCGCACTGTACCATGCAGTTATTAGGCTCTAAAGTCCCCAGGATCTTCTTTCTGCACATTACAGATTAAGGAACTTATCCGTTCTTGCCCTGCTTGAAAGAACACGGCATAAGAGGTGAAGGAATTTTTTCTAACCACATCCCTTAATTATTTTTGCTCTTAACATCAGGATTTAGTTCCAAATGAGTTTTCGCTGCCCTACCTCATTATGGTCCTAAGGATTGCTAAAGAAGTAGCGTGTCATTGCTTTAATGCTCTCCCAGCTTGTCCAGCCAGAGCATCCCCTCTGCCACGTCCAAGCCTGTAAAGGCTCCATCTCCCAGCTGGCAGAGCAGTATTCCTCAAAACCCAAACCACTCTATATTATTTCTCTAATCAGGAGACTTCAGCCAAAACATGCAAGTACGGCAGTTTAACAGTTAGCGTTTCTTAACAAATTTTCAGCATAAGTTCTCTGGAGCCAAAAATGCTTTCTTTAGTACTAAAGAATGAGGGTTTTTCTCATATATTTAAGCAGTTAAACATCACCACTTTTCCAAAAATTGTGAATGTTATTTTCTAAATATGCATTTTAATTAATCTTCTGTAATTACCCCTATGTACAGATTTCCATCTGCACTAATGGAACATAAATAATTAAATGACATGCTTAAGGAGCACAGTGTTGCAGTTTCTGCCCCTACCGACTCTGCAACAAGTCAGAGCCGAGCAGCTGTATGACAGTGGATGAAAATACAGGAAACACTCATCTCCTAAAGCTGAGTCAGTGCCCTGTTGTTCTCAAAAAGGCCTGTTGTAATAAACAGCCTCCAGTTCAGATATACGTTAAACCTACACGGGTCAAAAAATGGGACTAGAAACAATAAAAGATTTTTTATAACTTCCTCTTCTCAGATGGTCTGAAAATACTTAGAATGTACCCGAAAACGAGAAATACGAGGCAGTTACCTAAAGTTATTAAGACTCCTTGAAATCCAAGTAAAGATTAGGTTCGGCTACTGAGTAAGATGTCTTGTTTCCTCCAGACAGGTTGATGATTCTTAATCCAAGAATTCAAGTAATGAGCAGTTGAAATTTCCATCTTGAAGCATCTGTTCCGCCAAGTCAGCACTGGCCTTGATAAATAGCAAATCAGACTGATGCATGCAAGTGCATACACACATGCTCGAGTTAAACTGGAGGGAAAATACAACAGAGCTCTGCATAGGCAGTTTTATATAATTAATCTGTAATGAGGCTTTATACAGTGCTGAGTGACTCACACAGGTCAAAGCACAGAAAATGCAGACATGGTAGGATCTTTACCTGTTGCTGCAAAAAATGTTTTCAAAGATTATTAGTGGGTAAGTTTACATACCTTCGTTTAGCTGTCACAAACCTTCACTGCTATTCTAACTAACTTATTCATCTCACAGTGGAAGAAAAATCTATCTAGCTAAAGGATAAAAACAAACCGCACGTACAAGTGCATCTGGGTGCTTTAAATAACGTCAGCAACCTTCAAACACAACTTTGAAAGTTTTGCCTCATTTTTAACTGTTCAAAATAGAAGCATGTGTACACCTCTCATTTCATAAACATAGAGTCTGTACCAAGCTTTGCGATGGTGACTCTCCGTGGGCCTGTAGAACAGAGGAATTGGTTGTTTTGCAGGTTTTATACTTTTATTTTCTAGAAAGCCAAAGCCAGCTCTGTGATGCTGAAGTCATTCTCTTGAGGACGCTTCTACCTGACACGGTGTGCCAATTCAATTCCAATGACAAGAAATGCCACGCTGGTTCAGGCAGGTACACTTGTCACTCCTGGCAGCGCAGCAAAGAAATCCTGAGGGGCTCCACTGAGAACAAGAAGTTTTTACACAACTGTCCTGGGATATGCAGGGGACCTGTCTTAACCAAAACTCACTTTCTGTACATGCCTCACAACAGAGCCTTGTCCAAGAGGAACTAGGGGTATTTTCCTGATTATAAGACTTTGCCCACCAGAACAGAAAAGTGGAACTGGATGACTATTGAAATGTAAGAGGGGAAAGAACTCGAGATGAATTGTATTTTTACGCAAAAGACCAGTCTGAACTTATTAGGCAATGGCATTTGCTATTTCAGAGAGAAGATCCTTTTCTCTATCACAGGATTTTTGGGAAAGTGAAATGAAAACTGGGAACCAAGTTTGCCTTTGCATAAGCAAAAGGAACACTGCTGTAAGCTCATCTTGAAATGGCAACAGCTAAAGGTACACAGCAATAGACCATGGTTTCATGATTTTCCACATTCGCTTTAGCAGAAAGTCACCCTTCTACATTCTTTGTTCTGGTGGTGCTGTGTTATATAGCGTGAGTGGCATTTGCAGAGCCTGTCATGAGTTAAGATGGTACTTTGTGGCTAGTGCAATTGTTTGCAGTAGAAAGCTACAACAAGAAAAAATAATTACTTTCTTGAGGTAAAAGGATCATACTGGCTTTCTTCTGAAAGCGAAAAGTAAAAAGAGAAACCATTTCTTTCCTTGGGGGGCTGGAGTCTCGTGGGTGGCCAAAAGTACAGGCAGCTACTGATTTTGCAAGAAGAAAATTTATTCCCATTTCTCTAGTAAGTTTATATGAAAAAAAAAAAAAGTGAGGTGGGTATCAGTACAGGCCTCTGAATGTGCTAAACACTCCTGAAACTATGATCAGACACCTTCCTATGGCTTCAATTCTGGTTTAGTTCAGCTGAGGTCCTCAGGTTTCCCTCACCTCATCAATATGAAACAACTTACCCGTATCTTTCAATCCCTTCCCTACCCTTCCAAACAACACTCGTGCAGGTCCCTGTAAACTCTGCTCCTTGTCCTCTCCTCCAGGACAGCAGAACCTTCCCTAAACACCTGGCTGAGCCGATAAGTTAGGAAAGCAGGGGGCCCATCTCCATGCACGTCATCCCTTCTCCCACCCATTCCGAACTCCTTCGCTCCCAACCCCTCTCCCACAAGGCAGTGCTGTGCTCCACCACTGCCAAGCTCCCCACCACCGCCTGGGACCTGACGTTTGTTCTTGTTTTCTCCTGTCTCCCCTAATGGGTATAGCACTAGTAAGCGAAGAGGAATGCACAGAACAAGAGAGTTCAAAGTAATTGAGTGTACATTCATTCAGAAAGCCTGGATCCTTGCCCGCTCAGAACCTGCAGCATTTACATAGTTTCAGAAGTTTAACCCCTTTTCACTGAAAATGGTACTGCTCAGAGCACTGAGCTTCTCTTATCAGTGACCAAAGACACTGGAAGGTGTCCTTCACATACCCAGCTTTCGGTGCCTACTGCTCAATGTTTTATTTCTCCTTTTTGCTGTGGGACGGTAACTTAAGACCTTTAGCTGTCACTTTTATAAGTTGCTCAGGGAACTGTGTTGCAGAAGAACGATCAGATCACTTACCATAACTCCCGAGCACTTCTGCCGAACCTCTGCCGTATTTAAACAAACAGAACTGTGCAAGGCTTAAAAGAGCTTACCCTCTTCTTCTTTCGTCTGTTAAAGGTGTAAAATCACTTCTAACTCTGTCTGCAAGACCAATGACTAAAGAGAAATTTTCCAAAATTATTTTAACTGTAAACATGGAGTGGTTTTTTTCTGATGATTAACTCTGAACAAACTCTTGTTTCAGTTTAATTTAGGAGATGTTAGTTGACAGCTTATTACTACCTTTAAATCTGTAAATAAAAAGTATTTGTTCAAAGAAGTATAAAATCAAATAACAATGGAAATTCTTAAAAGATGCTATCAAATAATTTTTAAACTGGATCTAAACATACATTTAGACCGTAAGCTAAATAGTGCAGCCGTGTGTAGGTCAGATAAGCAGCAAGCCTGAGCAGGAACAAGAGTCAATCTGACTTACCTGTTTAATTGTTAGTGACAGTAGAAATGCTAAAATAAAACCCTTTAGAAGCTATATACTCTTTAGTAATCTTCCACTGACTGTTGCTTGACAAAAGACCGTAGGACCGGGGCCCATCGTTAGCACAAAGACATGGCAATGGGACTGGATTTGTTTACCTGCAGTTCAGACCTAATTATATCCTTTTCAAAAAAATTAAAACACACTGAGAGCTGCTTCTGAAAATGTTTAAGTATACACAGAGCTTTACTCGGAGATACGGCTCTAATTAACCTGCCAAAGTGTTTGCCAGAGCAGGCCCTTTATAAATGTACATATATCAAACATAGTAAAACAAAAAAACAATTTTGGAATTATCTGTTTATCATTCATTTAATCAGACAGAGGTAAAACATATAATTAAAGTATGCAAGTCTCGGAAACATTTCAGTTACTACAGCCATACAATTTACATGAATGTCTGAAAGTTACCTCTCTATGCACTACATCAGATGCTGCCTAGCCCTATAGGAGAATTACAGCCAAAATAGGTTCCAGACAGTATAATGCAGTATTACTGGTTTTACATTTTTAAAGCTCTTACAGAGCAGTTTATACTAAACTTGTCATTTCAGAGGGTCAAAAATATAGTTCAAAGTCTAAAGGGGTTGAAATAGAGCACATGTAGGGCATGCAAAAAGCATAGTTTGAAGCCTAACTTTAAACTAGGGTTACGTGAAGGGCATTCACACAAAACCAAAACATAGTTTTTAAACTCTCTTGGTTAAAACACCTATTTGAAGGCTAAACAGGGAAAGAAATGCCAGTGATGAGTCTTTGGAAAAGGACATTGAAGTTGCATATTGTATGAATATGAATACGTGTTAGTGTTGGATGGAAATTAGCCTGGATGACATTAAATGCTACACTGATGGGAGTAGCCGGATCTGTGTTAGTAATAACAAGCATCAAGCGGCTAGATATTGCTAAAGAGACAGTTTGTTTAAAGAAATGTTATGCTGGACTCTTTCCTGGTTCTGTAATTAGCTTTCTGCATGCATGCAGGCTCTGAAACATCCTCCTCGATGTGGACAGGGAAGCAAAGGGGGAGGAACACCAAGACTGATGAGAAAAATGCTTTTTTTTTACTTTTTACAAAGAGCCTTGTCCGTAAATAACAGAGGATAAATGAGGGGAGGGGGAATCGTCAACACTTCCACAGATTCACAGCTCTCTCCCTGCAAAGTGGGAGCACAGAGCTGGCAGGGACAGGAGAAAGGTAGAAAGTTTGGTTTTTTTCCAAAGTTCGACTAAATGCTGTACTTTTCCCATACAACGTGAGCGAGCCCTGCGCTGTTGCACAGGGTGGCATCCCTCCTTTTTCTCCTCCTTCAGTGAAACATGCAGGAGCTTAGCTCCCTATCCTGTGTCTTCATGGAAATATTGCTTTGCATTGAAACCACACCTTCAAACCAAGTTTTGCCTCATCTGAGAAGGGAAAAAAACCGAGAAGAGCCAATTGTCACTCTCTCTCCCCTTCTTCCTTCTTCTCCGAGCTCTTTCTGTAACAGCATTTTCACAGTGGATGGTGGTGTATATTGCAGTGCTGAAATTTATTAGCAGCAGGTTTCGGGTACGAGTTGCCTTCGGGACAAAAAATAATAAATTTGAATGACTGCCTTTAAAACCCTTTTGAAGATGAAAGGTAGGCGAGACAGTTATTTTAAAATGCCTACATTAGCAGCACTTCTTTAAAAGACTGTAAATAATACTAAAGCACGAGAGGGGCCTCCGCAGACCGCCGCACTTGTTGAAAACCTTCCACTTCATGATGACGACGAGCACCGTGCTGGGCACCCCTGCCTGGACACAGAGTCCTGCCTGGACACGGGAGTCCCGCCTGGACACAGAGTCCTGCCTGCACACAGCTCCTGTCAGTACTCAGAGAGCCCCTGCCTGCACACTCAGCCCCTGCTCCTGTTCACACACACAGCCCCTGCCTGCACCTGGCACTGCCAGCACACAGAGGCCCTGCCTGCACACCCACAGCCCTGCCTGCACTGAACTCTGCCTGCACACACAGCCCTGCCTGCACTGAGCCCTGCCCTCACACACTCAGCCCTGCCTGCACACACAGCTCCTGCCTGCACTGAGCCCTGCCTGCACACACACAGCCCTGCCTTCAGACACTCAGCCCTGCCTGCACACACCATCCCTGCCCACACACACTCAGCACTGCCCGCACTGAACCCTGCCCTCACACACACAGCCCTACCTGCACACATCATCCCTGCCTACACACATACAGCCCTGCCTGCACTGAACCCTGCCCTCACACACACAGCCCTGCCCGCACACACCATTCCTGCCTGCACACACAGCTCCTGCCTGCACTCAGCCCTTCCCGCACTCAGCCCTTCCTGCACACACACAGAGCCCTGCCTTCACACACACAGCCCTGCCTGCACACACCATTCCTGCCTGCACTCAGCCCTGCCCGCACACACTCAGCCCTGCCAGACACCAGATCCTGCCTGCGCACCCAGAGTCCTTCTCGCACACACTCAGCCCTTCCCGCACCCACAGCCCCTCCGCCGGTCGCCGCTCTCCCGGGGTCCACGCGGGACACCCCGAGCGCCGCCGCCGTATCGGCTGCGGCCGCGGCGGGGCAGAGGCGGGCAGCGCGGGCCCGAGGCGGGGCGGGGCCGCCCCTGCTGCCCGTGGGCCGGGCGTCCCGCGGAGCCGGACCCTCCTCCCCGGGCTGGGTGCGGTGCGGGGGGCGGGGCGCGGTGAAATAGAGGCGGGCGCGTGCCGGCGGGCGGACACCGCGCCCAGGTACCGGCTGGATGCGCTCGGCGCTCCCGGACAGTGAGCAGCGCTCCCGCAGCCGCCGCCCGCCCGGAGCCGCCCCGCCTGCCCCATGGCCACCAGGGTGCTCACCATGAGCGCCCGCCTGGGTCCCGTGCAGCAGCCCGACGAGCCGGTGTTCGCGCAGCTCAAGCCCGTGCTGGGGGCGAGGGAGGCGCCGATTTTCCCCGGGGAGGACCTGAAACAGCAGCAGCAGCCGCCGCCGCAGCAGCAGCACCCGGGAGGCGGCGGAGGGGGCGGCGGAGCCTCTCTGCCCGCCGAGGAGATGGTGCAGGTGAGCAGCGCCTCTTCCCGCCGGCGGGGGAGCGAGCGGGGCTGGGTGGGGCTGCGCGAGGGCAGCGGGATTCCCGCTCTGGGAGCGCGTCCCGGGTGTTGGGATTCCCGCTCTGGGAGCGCGTTCCGATTGCCGAGGCTCCTGCTATGGGAGCGCATCCCCGGTACCGCGTCTTTCGCTAATAGGGCTCATCCCGGGTTCTGTGATTCCCGCAGTGGGGCCGCATCCCGGGAGCCGGGTGTCCCGCTTGCTGAGGCGCATCCCGGGTGCTGGGATTCCTACTATAGGAGCGCATCCCGGGCGCCGGGGCGTCCGCTGGTGGGAGCGCATCCCTGCGCGGTGCCTGGATTCCCACCATAGGAGCGCATCCCGGGACGGTGCCGGCGCTCCGGCGATGGGCACGCGTCCCGGGTGCCGGGATTCCCGTGTGGGAGCGCATCCCTGCGCAGTGCTGGGGCTCCGGAGATGGGAGCGCGTCCCGGGGCGGTGCCGGGATTCCCGCTGTGGGAGCGCATCCCGGGGCGGTGGCAACGAAGCGGGGAGCAGGGTTGCCCTGGCGGGCGCCTCGGGAAGCTCCAGCTGCTGCCTTCGCACTTGCCCGGCGGCAGAATTAGCGCGGCCGCCTGTCCTCCTCGCCCACGCACGGAGTCATGTTCGGAGCCGGGGGGGGACACGGGGGGACGGGTCTCGCCACACCGGGCGAAGGGTGGGGGGGGACTTCCGGGGACTTTCTGCCTGTCCCGAGAGGCTGTTTGGGAGCGGGTCCCCCGCGGGGCTCCCCCGGGGTTGGGGACGGGGGTCCCGGAGCCGAGCGGCGGGCGCTGTGACCGCTCCGAGCCGGGGCGGCTTCCCCGAGGGATGCGTGAGTCCCGAGGCTTCAAAGCCGAGCTGTCCTTGTAAACAAGAGCTGGAAAAGGCGGCCTGGCGTGTCGGGGCAGATCCAGATCAAAGGGGCGGGAGGGCGGCTCTGTTTGTTTGTGGTGTTTACTTGGGGGGGGTCTTTGAAGAAAGGTCCTAAAATGCACTTCGGGGCAGAGTCGGTGTTTGGCAGCTGCTTTCTCTTGCGGGGCGCTGAGCGGGTCTGGTATGAGCGCTGTCCTGGCGGGGCAGAGGGAATGTGCCATTTGCCCACTGGAGAGTGCGTGAGAAATGTTTTGGCGATGACTGTACCAGTAATGGATCGGGCTCCAGCCACCCACGGATTCCCTCGCACCACTACGCGAAGAGAATGATTTCCCAGTAATTAAAGAGCTCTCCTAGGACCGAGGCATGGATAGGGACGTGTTTATCACGCTATGAGTCAATTATATGCTGCATAGAGCATAATTTTTTCTTGTAAGTGTAGTCCCAGAGACACTTTACACAAAGAGCACTCTGATGCAGTCGATCCATCTTCTTTTTATTCGGTATTATTTGTAACTTTACGTTTTGGTGGCGTATTTCTGATCAAATACCTTTCTCTTAAGGATGAAAAATCCTAAAAGTATAGAATATATATATATATATGTGTGTGTGTGTATATATATATATATATATATATGTAAACATCATTTGAAGTATTGGCATTCAGAAAGTCAGCTGAGGATGTGGCTATTAAAGTTAGCATTTCAAAGAGAAGCGGGTGAAACGGATAGGCAGTCACCCTGCTCGAGCACTGAATTCCAGAGCCGGAGATCTGCAGATTAGGCACAGCGCCTGTCACTTCTGCGCCTTGCACTGTCTTGAAGGCATAAAAGATGAAAAGTTTGTCGTACGTTAAAGCATCAGATCAATCTTAATGCTTTCTCTGCGTGAACGACTTGTGCCGTGACTATCCCCTTGATGATGTTGATTAGCACGCTGATTATAAAAGACAGGTTTTCATTAGCGTGGATGTTTATAACTTCCTCCGTACGTAGCTTGCGGCTGGATGAACAGTGTTGCCTTTTATTTGCAAAGCCTCGCGCAACTTGCATGCCATCGTCTTTTTTTTTTTAATCGGTAACAAATCGTGTGGATTATGGTCTGTTTTCTTTTTATAGACAAGATGTGAAATGGAGAAATACCTGGCACCTCAGCTCCCACCCGTTTCCGTCATCCCTGAACATAAGAAGTACAGAAGAGACAGTGCCTCAGTTGTAGACCAGTTTTTCACTGACAGCGAAGGGTTGCCTTACAGCATCAATATGAACGTCTTCCTCCCCGACATCAGCCACCTGAGAACTGGCCTGTACAAATCTCAGCGACCCTGCGTAACCCACATCAAGACAGAGCCGGTCACCATCTTCAGTCACCAGAGTGAAACTACTGCCCCTGCCCCTGCCCCCACTCAGGCCCTCCCAGAATTTACCAGCATCTTCAGCTCCCACCAAGCTCCTGATGTGAACAACATTTTCATCAAGCAGGAGCTTCCTACTCCAGATGTTCATCTTTCTGTCACGCCCCAGCAAGGCCAGTTGTATCAGCTCTTGAGCTCGCCGGATTTAGATATGCCCAACACTACTACTCAGGCAGCCGTGATGGACTCCCTTAACAATGTCTCCATGCCATCAGCCATGGCGGGCCTTAACACGCTCTCCTCGGCTGTTCCACAGACTGCAATGAAACAGTTCCAGGGCATCCCCCCGTGCACCTACACCATGCCAAACCAGTTTCTGCAGCAGCAGCAGGCCACTTACTTCCCTCCTTCACCCCCAAGCTCAGAGCCTGGAAGTCCAGACAGACAAGCAGAGATGCTACAGAATTTAACCCCTCCTCCATCGTACGCTGCGACTATAGCTTCCAAGCTGGCGATTCACAATCCGAATTTGCCAGCGACTCTGCCCATAACTCCCCAGAACATCCAACCAGTCAGATACAACAGGAGAAGTAACCCAGATCTGGAGAAAAGACGTATCCACTACTGTGACTATCCTGGTAAGCGAGCTGTGCCAGAAAATCCCAACTCTTGCAATAAAAATAAAGTGTGGATAATCATGGATGAGGTATCAGTGGTTTTCTTTAGCTGTAGTCTACAGTTGGGGAGAACCAAATAATTCCTTGTCAAAGGAGAATTTGTCTTCTTTATTGTTTTATTTTGTGTTACACTTTTATGTTCTTTAAATAATATATACCCTTTTCTTCATGTTGTTTGTAATTCTCTTAAATAGCTGAGCTCGTTTTACCATGTTAACAAAACTTGTGCTCCGTAGGAAGAAAAATTATGATGGCCGCCTCTGTGCAATTCCTGCTTTCACTTTTCCAATACCTGTGATGGAGTAGTTTGTCCAACACAGTACAGCTCAGTTTGGAATCTTTTCAGCTCCCAATGGCTGTGGCCACGGCCCTATCTTCGCTGTTGCAAACGGAGGATTTGGCTGCCCACAAAAATCCATTAAAGCTACCTCTGAAAATTGTCCATAGGTGGATTCCCTTCCAGCCTCTCCTTTTCATATGCTGAAGGGGAAGCGGGACCTGACTATAAACTGTACCTCCATGTGGTACGTGATTCCAGATACAAGACACTCACACCCATCTGATCAGAGAGAGAAACTGCTGGTTGTGGTTGATCTCCCCTTTTACCAACATAACCATCAGCCGTGCATCACCCCTTTGGTGTGCCGTATGATAAATGCTCAGTGGAAGAGCTAGGCTGAGCGCTGGCTAACGATGACACCCGAGTCTGGCTTGATCAGTCCTCTAGGAGATCTTTAAAAATGAAAATCCTCTTATGAGCTGTTAGCTTACGTAGCAGGTGTTACTGTAGCAGTTATTGGTCCATACTACATTTCAAGGTAGTAAATCTCCCAGAAATGTATGCGTTTTCCTCTTTTCTGTGTGAAGTGATATATCCCAGGAGCTTTCTATGTCATATTTTACTTGTAAATGATGATAGTGCCAGGACGTAGGAAACTTAAGTGATTTCAGATTGTACTTACTCAGCACTGAGTAAGGAAGTTTAAACATAACGTGAAGTGCTCCTGTTCTCCCTACTGAAATGTCTTTCTGCTTTTTTTTGTTTTGTTTTCTTTTGTTTTAGGCTGCACAAAAGTTTATACAAAGTCTTCTCACTTAAAAGCGCACCTGAGAACTCACACTGGTATGTACTTGCTTTTACTCTCTCTTGCCCATTCACGATTTACACAGTTTCTGAGAAAACAAGCATGTTTGATCTGCCACCTTCTTGTTTTCTGTGGAATGCTGTGGGGTCAGGCTGGCAGTTCAGTTAAGAAAAAATTAAGGTTTGGTCAAAGAGAAGAAGAATTACTTTTATTCTTAATGTAGTTCTGTTAAACCTTTCATAATACAGAACTTAAAACAGCCAAGAATAAAACAGATGGGAACTTTTGTTTTCAATCCAAAATGCCTCTAAGTGTTAAAAAAAAAAAATCCAGGCCTTTTTTTTTTCCCTCTTGAATAATGAAATAAGGGTTGTAAGCATGTTATAGTTTTCAAGATTTATCTAAAAGGATAGAATTTGGTTTGGGCTTTCTTTTTTGGTCTGTTAGAATTAGTTAATCTTAGAACATTTCAGAGAAGTTATGAAAACTCCCAAGATATCTCCATTTGCTTCATCCTTAGCATTAAATGTGCTTTATTTTGCTTTTTAAGACAAGTGGTTCTATAGTTTTTTTTAAAAAAAAAGGCACAATTTCTTTTTTTTTTGTTGGTGAAAGATGTTAAGACGGAGGAAATTAAAAGTGTCAGTGTGTCACGCTTGTTTTTTGTACCTTGACCAAACTCTGCCTGCAGTTACAGATGCAGTATCCGTTCCTGGGGTGTTTGGAGCTGGGGGCTTTGGAGCTGAGCTGGGAATGGTGTTGCTTGTGTGTGGGTGCGGGACACAGAGGACAGTGGTTGGGAAGTGGAACCGCCCTAGGTGTTCTCTTCCGAAGTGTTCACCTGCAGTGGCAGGAGGAAGGTGGAGAGAGGAAGACAGGGAGGAAAACAGCTCGCCAACAGCATGCCTGAAACTAGTTGGGACAGTTCTTTACTGAGGCCTTAGTACAGAACTGCTCATGCTAAATCAGTGGAAAGCAGATGACTGATTTTGTAAAGAAATCAAATGATAGGGCCGTGACTTCTGTTTTTAAAACCGATTATGAATCCTAGCTCTTTCATGCGTTCAGAGCAAAACACGAGTCACTGCAAGCAGCTCGACCATTGAAACGGGCTGTCAGCGCTGTGGCTGTGCCGTTCAAGTAATAGGGTTTCACCTACATTTATACCAAAAGTCAAACCAAAACGTAGCCTGAGCTATGAGGGGAAAAAAAATGTTTCACTATCTCTATGGAAACAAGGCCTTCTATTCAGCAGCTATTTTGAATGGATTGTTGGATTATTGTAAAGAAATCGAGTATCTCCAGGCTAAATGTAACTATGGAAATTTTGTTTTCATAAATGAAAGAGTTATCTGTGTTGCAGTCACAGTAAAAAGTTACAAGCAAATGTACAAAGATTATTGCTTTGCATTAGTATCGGACTAAACAAGAACACTGTTAAAAATACTTTTAATGTATGTAATCACTTACTAGCAGTAAGCTTAGTAAGAAAGAAATATTTTCATGAGTCTGTGAACCTGAATAATGTCAGAGTATAATCCCATTGTTCTGTAATAATCTCTAAATTTAAGAGTGCAATTTCCACTTATGCACTTTAGCCAGCAAGTAAATACCAGTTTTAAAAATCTCACTTGCTATTATACAATAAGTAGGAAGAGAGATAAAAGCGAAGCTTTAGATTAAAAAGTGAACATTATCCAGTCAGCATTTGAAGTACACTTTTTGGTTTTTTAGATGAATTTACTTTTTTTTTTTTGTATCTTGAGTAGTAATGACTTTAGAGTTTATAAAGTTAGTACTTCTGTGCATAGAAACACATACCACATCGCTAATATGTATGTTGCTTAGGGTCACTAAGGTTTATTGTTGCCTTCACTTTTTTACTTACAGACGTTTGACTTTAGAAATGTGGATAAATGTGCAAAGGTCAGAAGAGCTGATGTATTCATGGAAACAAGAATGTTGTTTTAGATAAAAATCTAGTGAACTTAAGCAGGTCTGTAATACAAAGGGTCTTCTGGGGAGGTGAATGAAGGGATAAACTGTCTAAAGCGGGCATTAAATGCAAGAATGTGAGTCAGTATCCTGTTACCTGCATTATTTCAGAGTTTGCTTTAGTTTAACTTTCTTGAATATTTGCTTAATACCTGAAGATTTCCAGCACCGATTCTGATCTCTGCCTTAACATACGGTTGAAATACGTGTTACAAGCAAGATCTCTGACTTAACCTAGTACTGTAAATCAGTTAAATGAAGTTAAAGTAAATGGGCACAAACTCAGGAAACCTGTAAAGTCGTGCAGCTGCCCCAGGAGCACAGGGGGATCTTGCTATTGATCTCCAAAGAGAAGGGTTCGATGCCGAGGGCTACGTTTGGGTGTGTGCTTCTGTACATCCCATCCCCCTGAACAATGAATTCATATAGTGCTGTTAAGCTTTGATTTATATTTTTTTTTAAGGACTTTTGTGAAGCTTTTACCTTGAAAGTCCAAAGCGAGTGTCACGTAATCCATTTTAATAAAGTTGTGTGTGATATTCTTTCAAATCCCTTCAGGGATAGCAGACCTGTTTATCTGGCTAAACCCGTTCTTTAGTAATCATGGACCACTGAAGTTGTTTTCTCCTTATTCTTAGTTTCTTAACAATACCTTTTAAAATTGGCTGCAGTCTCTCTCTCATCCCAACCAGTCCCGCCCTTCTCAGCAATCTGTCATCTTAAAATAAAAGAGCCTGCAGCAAAGTTTGTCTGCCATTAAAAGTCAAGAGAGACCTTATGGTTTTCCTTTTGTATTGGAAAATCTCAGCCTTTTCACAGTATTTATTTAACTACCTTTCTCTTCTGAAAGGTTTTCACTGGGCTTGGTAGAAGTTTTTTGAGAACAAACCTAGGAGAAATGTTGGGGGTTTTTTAATAGATGGAATGTAGACTGTAGTCATTTTTTTAATAAAGGTATGAATACGCTGTCAGACTTTATAAATTACATTTAAATAAAACTAAAGGAAATAGACTAGAGGAAAATCTCTTAAAATTTTCATGTTAGGTGTTCCCAGGGTGTTTACCTTACACCAAGCTGGCGTAGTTATTCTGATTTAATGTAATTACACTGGGCTTCAGCTTTCGATTAGGAATCCGGTATTCGTGTAAAAAGAGATAAGCAAGGTTAATGTATTTGTACCATTCGCTGAAGCAGGCACTCAGTTTTCTTTCTTTACGTAGCGCTTCAGCGTTTGTTAATGGTGAAGTAAATCTTAGTTGTTGGTAAACTGGTAGCTCCAAAATTGAACATGAACAAGGATTTGAATGCTGCAAAGATACAGGACATTTTGTATCCATCTCCATGCAGCTCTGGAACAGACATCTGGCACACTTCCATACCTTCTTCAGTATGGTATCTTAACTTGATACTAGTTATTCCTGAAACAGGTAAAATGGTGCTCAGTACGCTGAAGTACTTGTTGGAACATCTCTGAAAACAGGTTGGATTGTTTGACCTTTTGAAGCAGGGACTGTCTTTTAAAACAATTTCACCTGTTAGTCATGGAACAAGTTTCGTTTCATAACCAGCGTTGTGCAACTATGGTATATAATGGAGGAGAGGGTTATGTGTTTATTGCGGGCTGTCCAGCAGTAAAACCACCTTGAGCTCTGGCAGAACAGCAGTGTGTGCAAGCTGACGAACGTGCCAAATGTCAGTGAAAAGCAGTTACTTTTGTGCTGTAAATAAACCTCCTTCAGTTCCTTATCTGACATCCGAGTACATACGGCTGACTCAAGTGATCCTTTAGAAACAGTGGTCCTGTATCCTGTGAGATTTCTTTATATGTTTAAAATTTGAACTGTGGAAGTAGAGCCTTTGATATGCAGGCAGCTGGAACACCCTACCTGTACCCTACCTGTAACGCTGCAGAAGAGCTGCTGGTTGCAGGCTGAGGGTTATTTTTCATGATTTCTGTGAACAGCTGCGCTTCAGGATTGTGTATGGTTTTAAGAGGAAAATCTGTTACTGTTTTGAACACATTGAGGACATTTTCCAGCTGCATCTTAGTTTTCCGTATACAGAGCCTTTGCACGGGCATGTTCCCTGGTCACATGGTGGGCTTGCCATTAATAGTTTCTAGTATTAACTGCAGAACTATTTCATCTCTATCTATAGATCTAGTTTGCATTCGGTGATGGGAAGTGGAAGCGGAGATAACTCAAGAGAAATGGCATTTATCTAAATGAGGTTCACTCAAAATACTTCTACCGTCCCTAGTTATTTCAAACGTTTATGTAGGCATGGGACAGCTGCTGACTTTTGTAGTTCCTCAAGGTGTTAAACTTTCTATTTTATTTTAGATCTCTGCCTCAATAAATCCAGAATTGGGCGCTGATGGTACATTAGAATTAGAACCAGTTGTGTGCATTAAACTTGGGCAATCCATAGAACTTGGAGCTCCGAGTTTATCATAGCTATAAACTGATGTCCCTGTTAAAGGGGATACCGTACAGAGTTGCTCCTTGCTTCAGAAGGGAAGATGAGTGGTAGCTGAACTCTGCTGGGAAAAAAAAGAAAAAAAGCACCTTATGAAAATACACATTGACTCCAGTTATCCTGAAACTTAAATGAGGGATTTCACTCATGATGTACAAGGGGGGAACGGAGGCCCCAAGAGACTCTGCCTTGCTCATGGTTGCAGCACTCTGTGCGTGCAGCAAATCTCATCCTGGAAAAATCTTTGCATCATGAAAATAGCTATTAAGTAATATTTCTGTGTAGATTATTCGTCTGTTAGATGAGTCAGTTGCACAGATTGTACTTTAAGGAGGTATCAGTAAAGGCCATCATTGACAGAGACAATAAGGAAAAATGGAGGAGAGTTAAATAAAACTATTGACAAAGTGCATTAAAGTGCTGTGTTGCTAGACATTGCTGGAGAATATGTTGGTATCTTTTATTTATGAATTCTGCTAAATCCATTAGTTGCCCGTGTGAGAAATGGAAGTAAGTTATTTTCCTGTGCAAACCACAGTTTAAGGGAAAATAATGCATTCTTTTCCAAGCACTTTGTGAATGATCGCAGACCTTGAGATTAATTGAACTGGTTCTTTTTCAGTAGTCACAACCGAAGTGAGACTTCTTTGAATGTTTTGTTCAAAGGAGGATGAAATCTTAGCAACATAAACCTAAATTTTAATTTAATTATTACTGCTTATTCACACCAGCGCCCAGCACACAATGTTTATGAAGCGGGAATTAAATTCCAAGGTGTCATGTGAGGGGTACTCCTTTTAGTTTCTAGATACCGAAAAGAAAGCCTATTATTTTCTTTTTGATTAAAAGCCTAGAAAGTCCCTCTAAGCATGAAAGCTTAAAAAAACTGCTGTTTCTGTCAATTGCTCCCTGAGAGGATTAAACTTCAGTTCCAGGATATTTGATTCCTGATAAGGAAACTGTTGACCTAAGAGACAGGCTTTAAATATAGTTCATTTTAAGACCGTCCTACATAGGCTAATATAGTTCCAAGATTCACAGCAATTGCTGGTGATTAAAACTTTCCATTATTTGATTAGACATATAATTAATTTCTGAGCTTGACTGGGACGATTGACTCGTGGTTCCAGGGTTCCGGAGCGGTGTTTGTTGTTTGTTAGATGACCTACACCTCCCATTGGTGAAAGATTAGAAACATTTAAGTAATGTCCTAGTTTAGTCTGAGTATCTTGGTAGCAGCATTCCTGTCCTGTCAGGCTGCATTATTTATATTCACTGATCTCTAACAACTCTGATTAAGGACATATTAAAACCTTTGATTTTGGCAAGTGTACAGTGCTTCACTTTGAGTTAAAATAGCTTTAATATATTGCTTTCAATTTATTTTGTGTGCGTGCATGCATACAGTAGACGGAAACCTGGAAGTCTACAGTTCATGTTTAATAAATTCCATTTTAAGAACACCTCTTATCTGACTGCACAAGAGCCAGTGTTATTGCTGTGAGAGCTAAAAAGCTGTTCTTGTACCACAGGCATAGATGAGGAAATGAATTCTTCAGCACAGGACGTGTAGACACAGCCATGCACCCCAGATGGCATGGATTTCTTACAAAACTACTTAAAAAAAAAAAAATTCTTTTCCTTTCTGTTTGCATATGTCCTTGAAGAGAGACCCCTCTGTTAAGACAGAATGTTATCCAGAAAGAAAATAAACTGTTGCACAGGCCAGTCAGGATTCCCCAGTGTGAGATTCCTTCAACTGTGAGAGACAACACAAGCAAAGGAAAAAAAGAATGCTTCAAGCACCGGTGAGGGCTCCGAGAAGATGACACCTTCTGCACCTCTGTAGTCAGAAAGTAAATGAAGCACAACTCTTTTGACCATCCTCTTTAGTTGCCAGCCAGTTATCTTTTTCCCCATTTGTGCTGTTATTAGAAAGAAATCAAATACCGCTTGATTTATCAGTGATCGGACTAATGAAGCGCAACGGATTCCTTAACAATGCTGTTCCTTTGTGAAGTAGTACTTCGTGGCCACCCTCTAGCCATGACTTGACTAGTCAGAGGCTTTATCGTGTTTAAAAATGTGCAGCATATGTTATGTGTTCATATAACTAGTGGGCTGGGTGTTTCCAACTAAATTTATTTTGTCACAAAATAAGCTGGACGTACCTTGTATGTGTTCAGCCCTCTGATCCATCTCTGTTTGGACGGCTGAGAATTTAAATGCACTGAAGAGCTTTTAAACATTCGAGAGAGTTTTCTGTTTTGAAACGTCAGCTTTCTGAACTTTCTGTAAAAAAAAAAAATAAATAAATCTGTATTAGGAGCAAAAACTCCGCCAACAAGCTGCTTTCAACAACAGCTACAGTGCTAGTTTTAGGTCAGTGTTGGGAGCTAAAAGCTTCTTTTGAACAAGTGCAGAAGTACACCAAAGCAACTACTTTTGGTTCCGATCAGCCTGGAAGAGACCAGAGTTTAAAACCATGATGCTGTGAACTAGTGGAAAGTTGTTTCAGGCAAACTAAACCAGAGGGAAACTTTCATTTGTTATTTTTTTTCTAGAAGGTTTGAGGCTGTAGCATGTCAAGGAACTGAGACAATTGATGTTAAGGTGTGAAACAATTCAAAAATAAGTGCACCAAAAAACTGAGACAACATAGATCTTTTAAAAAGCGTGTTTTAAAACTAAATGTAATAAAGGTTGTATACATAACTGGTGCAATTTTGGTGCAGATACTTCTGCTTTGCCTACCACCTTTTTAATCACACCTAGCTGAATATTTTTTAAGGCCAGACACTTGCCACTGGTAGCAATTCCATAATAAACACAAATAATATTAAAATGATGGGTGGGTGTCTTTATATGTTTGTACCCTTACGACCAGTAATCAGATGATGCCTTTTTGGAGTCTTTGAAAAGCATGCTGCTTATTCTTTGTCAGGGAAGCTGCAAAGTCGCTGCTCTGACAGAGGTTTCTAATAGGAAATAAGAGAAGTTGCAGGCGTTGGCTGGTGTAATACCTGTATTTGGTTTTCTGCATACCAACGGAGTTACCTAACTTTAGGTTTGAAAATGCGGGCCTTGCTGTTCGCAGCTTTATATTTAAAGAAAGCCATCCTAGCAGGGAAATGCAGAAACAGTCACACCGCTCTCTGGTGAAGCAAGGAAGCTTATTTTGTTGTCAGTGGGGAAATTCACCACTAATGGAGTTTTTCAGTAACTATTTTTTTTTTTGAAATACAATTTTGAAGAGAAGCATTTTCTTGAATGCAGGCAACGTGTTGAAGATAGAGGTTGTCTTCAAAATGAGTGTCACCCCTTCAGCTAATGGCACTGTCCCGAATAAGCACGGCCACAGCAGTCACTGCCAGTGGCTAAAATCGGTGTTAGGAAAGCAGTCAGCATTTTTGGAAATGACTAAATCCCAAGAAGAAAAATTAGACAGAAACGAGCCAACACAGTGTGCCTCACTGGTACCGCTCTCCTACAGTATCAGCAAGGATCCTGAACCTTGGAATCTGCCTTGGGGTAGTTTATCTGTTGAAGTGGCTGGTTGGGTTAACATGTTATATGTGGATATCCAGGCATCTTTTTGATATCTTTGCAATCTCACAGTATCATAAAAAGTTTGTTTTTAACAGACATGCGTATTGGAAGAAAAATAGTGTCCTTTCAAGTCAAACTCCCTTATCTCTCGCCTGGTGCTTTATGTAAAAGGCCTTCCAAACTAAACATTAGAGGTTAAAATTTCTGTGCTCGAGTACAAGTCTGTCTCTCAAGCTCCACAAATGTATTTTTTTTTAAACTGGAGAATGGATACATATTAACAGCTCAAGAACTTAATATATATTTTGTGATGTATAAGCCTAGCAAAATATTTTAAATCAGTGATACTGGAAGGAGGTTGTGCAGAAATCCAATTAAACTTATGAAATCCCTATCCTGTTGAAGTATAATTTAAAGGAAAGCAGTTCTGTTTCCCAGAAGTGCTGTGTATAATATTTCTGGCTTGGGAAGAAAGAGTTGGAGTGTGCTATTTGGCTGGAAATCGGTACCAGCTTCCTCCATGGTGTTTTAGTTGAACAGTGTTGACATTCTAACAAATCCTGTGGAAGCTCCCCTGAAGTGGAGGAGTTAGCTGTTTTCTTGCTTTTACAGTGAAATATCTGTTTGATACCACGACTGTGTTCCAGTAATCGAGCTGTGCTGCCTTCGTATTTGATGACCAGTGGCATTCTTGGTTTAACACCCTATAGAAGCCCAAAATTGCTGGAGGAAAACCAAATATTTCTGAAACTTTACAGCTACTGTATTTCACACAATCATTAAAGTAAACAAATCTTACGTTACTGTGTGGCCAATGAAAGCAGTGGATAAAGGGTTCAGTGTCCCTTGTTGTGTATACCTGCTTTTTTAAAAAAAATAAATCTTCAACCTCAGATTTTTCAGTGCTTTAAAGTCAGCATAGCAAAGAAGTAGGATTACTTCAGAAAATATGTAACGTGAAGCTCTTTTTCCCTTGCCACAGGAAGTTAAACCAAATTCTTATTTCTGTGAAATGACAAAAAGCATGTGTATAGGTCAAGAGAGAGAAAATACTACCAGCTAGTTGTTCTTCTGCTTTCTTTAAAGGAGTGAAAATAATCTCCACCTTCTTTTTCTTGCCCCCCCTTCCTCCTTGCCCAAAAGGAAAACATTTGAAATTGATTCAGTTCTTAAATAGAACTTTCCAACGGAAACTAGCATTACAAACATAGATATTTGGTATTTTACCCCTAGGATTTATTCAAAATAATCCACGCCTCTACACTGGTGCTAAAAATGCATTTTCCAATTCTCGCTGTTGGCCAAAGCAGGGGTTAAAAGCAGCATTCTGGCTTTAATTTCCAGTACATGAAAGTGACACTGTTAAAACAATCTGTGTAAAGCACCAGCCTGTTCCCCTCTTCACTGCTCCCTTTAGCTCAGGTCTACAGAATTCGGCTGGCAAGGAGAAGCAGTGTTGTCCTACATGGCACTATCTGGCTTTTCCCCAGAGCAATGCTATTGCCTGGGAGAGTTTACGGTGAAGTGATGATGATGAGGAGGTAAGTTTGTAGATAATGTCTCTGGGAAGCTGAGTCCATTGGAGTTGGAGGGAGATCCTGCTGTGAGGTTCAGTGTTGACTTGGAAGCTGTGGCACCCAGCAAGGAGGGTTCACTACTGCCCCATATGCTGATGGTTGGTATGCCAGGAGACATCATATCACCTGCTGACGCTGCTCGCAGGTTATAAAAAACTTTAGTGGGGGGCAGCAGTTTTGTTTGCGCTCAAATTAGGGTCAGGTACCACCTACACAGGACAGCTTTGAGACTGCTTTTCCAGTACACCGTAGTGTAACACAGAGTGAAGTTTCACATACTTCAATACTTCCTCGACACCAAGTTTGGAAACTGCGATTTTAATCTTCTGGTCTCCATTCCAGTCTGGTTCAGTCTGGAAGCTGCTAGGCTTTTGTTCAACAAGTGTTATTTCCCTGACCTCTTTACCATTTCTCTCATTCCATGTAATTCTGCAAAATGGATAAGGAAGTGTTTGAAGCATACAGAGACCTGACCATATGTATGCCCTCTCTGGGCAGTTGGAGTGGGAGAATCACAAGACTGGAAGTTCAGCATCAATTAGGATATGACAGTTTTAAGTGAAGGTTTATAAAGAAGAGTTTGAAGCTAATATGTGAGAAGAGGGGAAAGAAAGGAGAAAAAGGAAGGAATTCACTGGCTTTCCATTGAAGTACTTTGAATGCAGTTGTAATGTTTTTATGCAACCTCCGTGTATGTACATGTGATTTAACACAAAGTGTTTATGGAAGATCTCCCTGGTGCTATGCCTGTGGATCAGCAACACATGCTGTTACAGACTGCATTCATAACCCAGTTTAAACACATTAAAAATGATGTATATACTGCAAAAGATCTCTGCTGAATAGAGACTTTTCGTTTGTTCTGCTGTGAAGACCAAATGTGTTATCTGGCTTCTCAGATGTTAGAAAAGCTTTACGTGCTGGGTTGGAATGAAATCTGTTTTTTAACCTATGGTATATGTTCAATGAACTAAAAAGGAGTCCTGTAGTAGATTATTCCAGTTTTCAGTCAGAATCAGGCAGGTAAATTCAGCTATGATAGAAATTTGTAATAATCAGTGTTGTGATTTGCCATCCACTAAAGGATTTTAAACTCTGTGAGAGGTGATGCCAGGCTCCGAGTTTGTTTTTCTTAAGGGATGATATGTGTCCACTGTGATTTCAATAAATCCCAGTCACTGTTTATGTAAGGAGGTGGTAGTTTGGCTGGGTCATTCGTTTTCCTTGTAGAGGTCTAATTCTGGTTGTGGCTCTGCTGATAACATGAAGTCACGTCCCCGTTCTGAGCAAAGGGCTGATTCTACTCTTAGTAGCAGACGGAAAGTTAATAGTTAGGTGATCAGAAGAAGCAGTAGAGCTCCCAGACAAAAGCAGTTTCATAATTTCATCTGAATGATAAATTAGTGCCTCTGAAGTAATGTTTTCTTAAGTGGTGTTCTCTGCATAACTGGTGAAGAGCAAACAGTCCGATTGCAGGACACTGGCTTTGGTCTTTCTTCCGCGTGCCCATGTGGTGGTAAAACAGGGAAAGTAGGAGTCATTCCACGGTGCTGTAGGATTGAGACTGTAATGGTAAAGGTCTGAGGCGAATGGAGAGGAAGAAAATCTGTGACATGTTGGAAAAGACTTTCTGGAAAGCTCAGTCTTGGTGTGATTCTGCTCCAGATAAAGCTTCTGCCTAGTACTTCGATAAACTGGGCTTTCTTTCTCTTTTTGCCAGATGGATCAAGTTAGTATAGAGGATATAGATAGCAATCAATTGTCCCAACTAAAAGGTGTTTTTGTCAACCAATGTCAACCACTAGCCTATAAATAGGAAATGTTAGCCTCCTTATTTATACGAAACTTCCTTGTATGGTGACATCACGTCCATACCAGCTCCTGAGCAGGTGTATGTATATGCTTAAAGTTCTGTTTTCGCACAGAAGTCATTTTGCCTTTGTGGCAATGTTTCTCCCATTTCAACCAACAAATCTATAAATTATAGTCATGCTTAAAATGCCCCATTTATAGTTTATAAAGTGGATGAATTCAAGTATTTTGTGTGCTTGGGCTGGTGTGTATTCCAGACTAGCTGGGTACTTTGAAGTTGTATTCAGAGCTGCTGCAGCACAGCAAGTTTTCAGAAGCACTGTGCTCCTCCTACATCAGTATAGACTGATGGAGACAACAAGCATTTCCCACTGCTAAAATATGTCTCCTTAAGCACTTCATTGTAGACATTCAATTCTGAAAACGGATGCTTTAATCTTCTAGGTGCTTTCCCTTATTTATAGCTAGTCTAAACCAGGATACCACAACTTTTTATTACCTTGACATTTTAGAAAATACTATCCCCCTTGTGTTCATAACACACTGTGCCCCTTTCTTCACACATCAGAAACTCTTAAACAGATTCTACAAAGAGTCTTTATAGAAATCTTCCTTTCCGTCTTAAAATAAGCCCTATATAACTTCATTTAGCCGTTTTTAAAAGGTGCAAGCTTGAGTTACAAACTAGGATTGTCACATGTCCCTTTTTTTCCTCCTGCCTCTTATATTGAGATGAGTGTACTTAAGTGTTATCCAGGTTTTTTACCTCTGTGCTTTTCTGTACCAGAGCTGTCTCCAATTTATATGTTTGACAGTTCCTTAGGTTTTGCTGAGGCATTAAATCACAGATTCAAGAGCAAAATAGGCTGAAAAAACCAAAGAGGCTGTTAGTTTGGAGCTCATTGAATTGAGCTCTGAAGTACTGGGAAACATCAGCTCTTGTTTCTTGTCATTTATTTCTTCTTTAAATTGAACAGCAGTGCCATTTAGTGTGATATCACATCGTTTTTCTCCCGAAGAGTGACACCTGACAGTCTCATTTCTCTGTGCTCTGTTTCAGGTGAGAAACCATACAAGTGCACGTGGGAAGGCTGTGACTGGAGATTCGCTCGCTCGGATGAATTAACACGCCACTACAGGAAGCACACAGGGGCAAAGCCCTTCCAGTGCGCCGTCTGCAATCGCAGCTTCTCTCGCTCTGATCACCTGGCTCTCCACATGAAGAGGCATCAGAATTAAAAGCTGGACTTGTCATTGAGGCTGTTTTGTATCTATGCAATTTCCTATTGACTTTCGACAAACAACTGAAATTTAATTTTTGAGTATGGGTTATCTGTTTAAAAGAAATCTCAAAAGAAACTGGAAATGTATATTTTGTATATTTATGCAGAAAAAAGGGAAGACACTGTATCACAGTACCAGAGTGTTCGGTCATTTGTTTGCTGTCATGATATATATGGCTTTAGTCAGCAGGTTTCATCTCTTTACAAGTATTATGTCTTGACACATTGCAGCTTCATATATTTTTTTTTCTCTTGAGGTGTTTTGACCAAAGCACTGTCATTATTGTGACAATGTTTAGTAAACAAAATAATGAGAGGCTGCAGGTGAATTAGTGCAGTGGAAAAGCCATGAATTGTAATCTGTCAGGTTTTTACTGGGCATATTTAGTACTTATGGGGTTATTTTTTTCATGTTAAGTCGTTCTGTGGAGATAAAGTACATAGAAAAATTCATAAACAGCCATAGAACAAAACGTTTTGTTTTGTATGTTGCATGTTTGCTACGACAAAGATTTTGTAAATATGCAGATCAGCTTTTTAGGTTTAATACAAAAGTTTTCTAAGAGTCATCTGAAAAAAAGCAGTTGTTTTACACTTTATATCGGCACATGTACAAAAAGTTACTTAAATACCTCTCAAAAAACTACCAACTTAGCTTCATTTCTCTTAATAGGAATGAGCTAAGCATTCAAATGTTTTGTACCTGTTAACTTACACGGTGTGCACTGAATATTCAAAGCAGGATTTTATTTTCAAATCACTTAAGAGGGCAAAACATTTAGAATGAACTATAAAGTCAATGTTGGAAGCTTAAATAATGGGGACGGTTACAGTGAACACAGAATGTTAAACCTCTTACTATAAGCTAAACTTAGTATCACTTTAAAAAGAAGGATTTAGGATGCAATTTTCATATACAGACATGTTAAGCTGGTTCAGTACCAGCATGATCTGGTTTTGTGTGGATATTGCTTGCAATTTACTAGAAGGTAGAAGATACAGTAATTTTATTTAAAATTACAGTGCAGTTTAGTTAATCCACTGTTCAGATTGACACACGCAGGGGAAAAATTTACTGCTGACAAAAGTAGTCAAAAATCCACTGAAGTCAATGGAGTGGTGCCCTTTTATGCTAACAATGACTTTGATCCACAGTGTTCAGCCTTGAAATAGTAGATGGAGGGCCAAAGATGAGGTTAGACCGTGTAGGATTTGGCCAGACAACAGGAGAAAACCAAACAAACCCAGTAAGTGTCTGGACTTCACAAGCCGTAATATTAAGCTGTCAACCAAAGGCTAGAGTAGACAATCAAAATACCAAAAAAGGGTCTTGCAGGAAAACCAAGCTTTGTTAAAACTGTTGTTTGTCTTTATTTATTTGTGGTATACAATAGACTCTTTTTTTTTTTTTTAAGACAATTTTACATACACTTGATAAATTATAGTTTTGTTTGCTATAGTTAGAAATGTTGCTCTTAATGTAAATAGTCGACAAACGATGTAAATAATTTTGTAAGGCTTCAAATGTTTATACGTGGAAACACATGCATAAATTGGTTGCTGTTTTGCTTCTTTTGCCTCCCCCCTACCTTATTTTTGTATTGTGGTATTTCCTATGCAAGTGACGGAGCAAACAGCTGTATAGTTGTAGAATGTTTTGAGAGAGAATGAAATGGTTTATATATATAAAGACTTTTTTTTTTTTTTGCAAAATAAAACAAAGTGCCTAATGTGTGTGTATGCGTGCGTGTGCTCTCTGTAGCTCTTGACAGTAAAAGTTCTGTATTTTTGCATTGGGAGCTGGAAATCATAGCACTATTGAGTTAAGGATGTCTGTGCTTCATAGCAGGGATCGTCTCTGGAAAGTACCTGGCAGTTCTGCATTCTGCCGTGGTGGAGATAATAAATGTGAAGGGATAAATGCTTCATGGTGCTTTACTGCCATCAGAACTTTAAAGTGAGCATGCAGTAGCCTGAAAATGATTGCAGAAGTCTCCACAGCAGCATGATTGTAAATTAAAGGCACCCATTGGGTGCACAGAAGTGTACAAATTCTCTCCTACTTTCAAGATGTATAAAACTGTAAAATCTATTCACAATCTTCTGCAGTGTTGCCCAAAAGAACTTTCTCCTCTAAAACATCCTTTTGTGCCCTAGGAAGACAGGGTGGCCCCATAGCAGCGCTTTACAGTGCCCCACACAATGTCTTCTTTTCAGTATTTTTCCCTTGGAAGATGAGAGGATGGGCCAACTGGAAAATTGAAAGTGATGCGTACATTCATATCTGGGTTACATCTGTCTTCTTATCCATTCCTTTGATCGTAAAGAAAATGGATGCAATGACCTTTTTTTAAATAAATTGATTTTAAATTGACTAAAAGATTATATTTAAATTTCTTTTACTATTCCAGGTGATAAGCATCCAATTACATCAACTACCAATTTATTAAAAAATAAATTGTCTTGTAAACCCTAGCTCCTAAATCCTTCCTTGAATTTCTCTGTTCTTTCCTTGTAACCAAACTTTGATTTTTCTTTAATTGATTTACTCTTTTAGTTAGCCTCTCCCACACATCAGCTAGTCCCTCCTTTTTGAAAATACCTGAAACAGCATTAACAAAGTCAATGAACTCCTGGTTAATTACCAAGAAAACCTGCCTGTGTCTTACTAACTGTGTAACCACAAACATAAGAACAACATTCTGGAGAACAGGGAGCGATAGCTCCCAGAAGCATTGCTGCGGCGTTACCCTGTTTATGAACCAGCTATTAGAAAATCAGCTGAGTTTCTTAGGAGCGTTTCTGCTCAGAGGGGAGGCAGGCAATGAATTGGGTAACCATTCATGTGCCGTCACTGCGAAAGAGCGCTACCAGCACTTATTTACCTGCATGCAGGGTGAAGAACAGCAGTGGTGTGGGGCATTCAGAGCCACAAGCCTCTCTGTTTCACTCAGGCTGTGTAACTCACAGCCAGTTTGAGGCTGGACCAGTGGTGGGTTTGGTAGCTCTTCGTAGTCTTATGCAGCAAAACTCCTCTAACCCTATGTTTCGTCTGAAGTCCGTCGGTGAAGGCAGCAGTTGCTGCTGCATTTCCCATGCCTTTCCACAACGAAACCCTGCTGATTGCATAGTTTCAGCCTCCAACATTTCCTCATACTTGTTTTAGATGTTTCTATTTCTCAGCTACCTGGTTGCATAAACCAGCTTAATGGCTTCATATTAATCTTGAATGAAAGGCCATAATTAGGCCCATCTACTTCAGCAGCATTTAACCTAATGCAAACAGAGACAGGCACAGCAGACCCGTGCACCAGAATACATTACAAAACCAAAAGTAGAGGAGCTTTCTTCACTGGCAAGCAACACATCCACAAGACACGATATTAATACAGTGGTTCAACAACACGGCTGATCTCAAAACCTGCAAAAAAAAAGTAGTGTCATTGCAGCCCCTGCACGATTTGCTGAAAGCAGTTGCCACAGAGTCCCCCAAGGTACTGAGGCCACCTCCAAGTTCAACTCTCCAATTATTGTTCAACACCTGAATTATCATTCCATGCAAAGAGGGAAACTTCAATTGGCCAACTGGCTTTTCTGGTGGCCACATGAACACCTAGTCCTCCTCTTGACTGGGTGCCACATTCCTTCCTGTAGTTTTCAATGTGAGTTTAGGGCCTGATCCTCCAAAGAAGTACATCTATGCCCACAGGGGAAACTTGTGGCCTTCATTACATGGGATCCTTGCATGGATCCTTGTTTTAATTCAGTCAGTGTAGTGCCGTGAGGCTCTGCCGTGCTCTACAAACACAATAGTGGTGTTGATGTTGACCTTCGTGAAAGAGAGTCCGGCTCAACAACTGACTAGCACCCAAAAGAATGTGGTGAGTTACTCATGTACTGAATAATGCATCCTGGCACTTCAGCTGCATTAGGACAGAGGGAATTTATTGGACCCTGTAGGTAGCAGAAGCAGCCCAATGGGTATGCTTTTAATAAAGCAACTCACATACTTTGCTTGTGTTTACTTACGCCTCTTCTCTTTCCCCGTCAACAACTGGTTCTTGTTGCCATCTCCTGTGTTTCCAGCACCCTCAGCAATGCTGCTTGTTTGGGATTTGGGATTTGGTCTGACACAAGCCACTGGAGAAGCCTATGGCAGACCAAGCAGAGTCCACTCTGTCTATGGAGAACAAAGAGTGCTGTGGTTCCAGAGATTCCTTTGATGTTGTTATTATGCTTTTTAAAAATAGTTACTGTTTATACATAAATATGTATGCAAATATGTATCAGCGTGTGTATGTGCACGCGTGATTGTTTGCATATTCAGTTCAATTCTGAATCTTGGCAAATACTTGCTTTTGATGACGTGTCACAGCAGTGAGCTCCCCAGGTTAGCTTGGGAGCAGATAGGGGAGGAGAAAATGGGTGCTCTTATGCTTCTGTCCCACATTTCTAAACTATTGGGAGAAATTTGAAGGTCTGTTTTCCCCTCTGTGTGTGCTATACTGAGGAAGAAACACAACAGTGAATTTGTGTTTCCAATGAGTCGTTTATTTCTTTATTTTGAAGTCTTCTAAATTTGAGAGAGAATCAGAGAGCCGTGGGAAGAGGGAAGGGCAGTTATATTGCAGAAACAAAATGGGTTCACGCTGAAAAGGAGAGCAACTCTTCAGCTGAGCAAGCTAAAAATGTGAGTTCTTTCTGCAGGAGAAACTGTGCAGGCAGCACCAGACACCATTCCGGAATGAGGTCTCAGATGTAGCTTGTCAAACTGGACTTCTTCCTTCCTTAGCTCCACTTCCCCCCACCCCTAGTCTCCACCCAGCCCCATTTCTGCTGCCCATCAGTCTTAGGCTTAATTCCTATTTCCCACTGCTCCCACAACTCCAGCTACTGCTGTGGCTCCTTCCCACTCTGCCTGACAACTCAAGCTGGTGCTGCCCCTGCTGCTGCTGCTGCGTGTGCCCAGCTGCTGCGCTGCTCTCGGCAGGGGCATGCATCTCACCTGACTCAGGTTTTAATTCATGGCATAAAGAACAACAGCACAGCTTGTTTACTTTCTGCCAGTCTCCCTGTGTTGTATTGTATAACCGGAGCAAACTTCCTTTTTTTTTTTTTAATGTACTGTGCTTGTGTCAATATCTAGAACACATTATTACTACCTACATAACAACTTTTGCACCCAGTGTGATTGTTTTCTGTGCAGGGCTCGAGAAGCTGATTTGAGCCTTCTCCTTCCTGTAGGATTGAGCAAAGGCTTGTGAAGGGGACAGGAATTCTCGTACTTCTGAAGCAGTGACTGGAAAATGTTCAGCTGTTCAACGTGGACCCATGGTGTTTCCAGCCTTCTTTTTTGTGCTGACCTCCTCATTTTCCTGCCTTATTCTTTTTTATTGTAGTAGAATCAGTTTGGCAGCTTTGACTACAGGAAGCTTTAGGAAAATGTGGTTTGCCTCTTTCTCAAGAGCCAAGGAGTCACATTGGCTGATTTGCTGTCTTCTCTGCCTGGGAAATCAGTGTCTGTAGTCTCTTCTAAATCATATCCCTAAAGGCCATTTCTCTTCCCAGCCTCAGTTGTTGTTTCTGTTTATACATGTTTTGTTTAGCTGGCTATTGTTATTGTGGTTTGTCATTATTCCCAACCCATTGGGGTGGATCACTAGACCGAGAAAAGGACATAGGCACCCTCAGAGGGACCAGAGTCACAATCTCCCAGGTCAGTACCCTTGCTGCGAGGTTGTAGGCTCATGGCTCTCTTTTTCCAGTCCCATGCTGGCATCCTCTGCTGCTTGTTGGCCTGGCCTCGAGGAGGGCAAAAGGTAACGTGCTGAGCCCTCTCCGTACCTCAGAATAGCCCATGGCCTGGTGGCTCTCCTGGGAAGTCAAGGATGCTGACTTTCAGCTTTGTCAGGCCTGGGAGTGGGTGCTGCATCTCCTGGCCACTGGAGAATTGTCCTGCTTCACAGGTTGGTCTATCAAAGAAGGACACCATCACCAAATTCCTTCAAGGCAGCAGCTTTGCAAAGAAAAGCAGCGGCAGCTTGTGAGAAGCCTGATCCTGTACCTATGCTGAAAGTGAACCAGAAGAGGACCTTTGACATTAAGATCCACCCAGAGGATTTAGGCAGGGCAATACCTCATTTCTGGATCCTGACCAGAGACGAGCGTGACCGGAGTCCCTAACGGCATGAAGCCTGAGGCTCTGCTGTGTATCTGCACAAGCACAGCTGTAAGACCACAAGGAATTTTAAACTCATAAATTTATCAGCATACAGAGTTTAACCTGTAGGGTTAAACATTAGCAGTGTGAAGGTTTTCTGGATTATGTGCTTACATTACACCCCACCTTAGGTGCTAAATCCCTTTACATGGATCGGACTTGATGTTTTGCTTCAGTGAGAACAAGCAGTCTGTGACTTCAGTAACTCACATGACTGCAGAAGGCTTGAGAAATTTGTTTCTGTGGGCTACGTTGGCACCAGAGCCGTACTTGAGGACTGGATCTGTAGGAGCAGCCTTCACCCTTGGTGGTGATGGTGCAGAGTTGGCACCAGGTCAGCACTGCCACCACCTCATAGGTGACTCTGAGCACCTTGTGCACTTCAAACTGGACTAGAAACCTCCATCGCTGATTAAAATGATATAGTGAAATAGGGTTTAATTTGAAAAACTACTATGTTTAAGTATAACACAAAAGAAGTCCAAAAGTTTGAGTATATTGCTGTTGGGGAGTTTTCACAACAAATTTCTGGAGTCCAGTCCTGGGGCCAGGTTCAGATTTGATCCTTACAAAGAGGTTTATTTTCCAGTTTTGTTTGAATATAGTGATCTCCTGAGAGCAAAATTTGTAAGATATCTGCTGTGGAAGACGGCAGAATTCTTGCCAGATTAACACCATTGCCTCAACTGCCCATCATCATTAAGAACCTTAGATGGCCCAAACCTTTCCCCTCAGCCCATCTCTGATAAGTACCTTATATGAACACTCAAATTCACTAAGTGTTGGTAAGAAAAACAATAGCAATGTGTTCAGATATGCTTGAAGTTGAAATTGGTTTGGCTTCGTTTCTTGTTCTCAGTGTTCTCAGCTAAATAATGAAATAGCAGCAGTTTTCTTATACAAATATTTGTATGCTATTACTAAATTTACCTGTGGCTTTCCCTCCACCCCAAAAATTAATAAATCGCTGTTTTCCTAACACTGCATTTGTTTTTTCTCCTGCGCTATTATCAGGCTAGAACTAAGAATCATTCCTTCTTTGAAGAAGCTCAGACAAGTGGGTAAGCCAGGCTAAATGTCCCCAGGGGAAAACTTACTTCATTTCTGAAACATTAACAACAGCAATCAAATGAAATGTGAGTATTTTCAGAGTACATACTGTGCCTTAGGACATTTAAGCTAATTTCTTGAATAAAGGAACTTTTCAGTAACCTTAAGGAAGCATGCCCTGAAAAGACAGTTCTGAATACCAACTATTTCTGACATGTACCATCTGCAGAAAAATTAGACTCAGGGGACCCACATGTTCCTCTTTTACAATCTTTGTGAGATTATTTTGTGTATTTACGTTATTTAGCTTCCATATCGTGGCTGGTAGATATTCCCCCGTTTGCTTGTGGCTGGCATTGCTGTTTTGTGAGTCCATTAGAGGCACCTCCTGCTGTTTCTTCTCAGTGTCACTTACTTTGTCCCTTCAGTGGGGAACAGGGTGTTAGCTGAGCTCTGGTGGCTGAAAGGACAGTGACCATCCGGATCAGGCTTCAACTTTTTTCCAAGCAAGTATTGGGTTTGTACGAATACTGCCAGCCACCACTGCCATAATGTGCATGGGTCGATGCATCTTACTGTGCCTGGAGAAACACCTGGGGCTGGCACATTTGCTGATAAAACTGAATAGGAGGGAACTGTATGGTATTTGCACAACTGTGGTTTGGGCTGGTTTGGCCCATGCCTGGACATTACGCCTGATTTGAATCATTTTCCATCACTCAAAGTACAGAGAATTCCCACCTGCTCCCTCTCAGTCTTCTCAATGCCACTGGGAAATCTGTAAAAAATGGACAAATGGGGTTTTCCCCCACCAAGTATCTGATCCTTGGTATTTAAGTGTAAACATCTGAAAACCCCCCCCACCTTTAGCAATGGGAACAAACCAGTCTTACAGCCCAGGCAATGCATAAAATCATTCTGCAAGCAAATATATATGCTTGTGCCGGGAAGTTGGATAACCAACATTCTTCTTGCAACAGTGTAGTTGTACAAGTATTAAGTTCAAGCAACCACAGCTGTGTCTGTACAGGTAAATTAAGCATGATTGGGCCATACCCTGGCGCTGAGGCTGGTGGACATGGAGATGGCCACATCCATTCTACTGCCTCTGTTCCCATCTGTGCCCTGCAACTGCCTGTTGAGCATGGCTCCAGCCTATGCCAGCTGTTGGCCAGCACTTGGGAATTGTTTGGGAAAGTTGGCCCCAGCTCCTCTGTGCCAGGCACTGTGCTAACAATTAAACAGCAGAGACAATTGCCTTCCAGTGCCTGGGAAAGTTTCCCGGCACTATTTCATTTACCAAGATGGACATTAGCTTTGGAGTTCAAGCTTTGACAGATTCAGCTCTGCTTCCCCCTGACTTTAAAAGGAGGGAAACAAACAAATGAAAAAAAAAATGGCATTCAGGAGAGCAGTTCTTCTGCATGTGGTCCTCCTTAGAGCCTGAGAAATATGCAAACACACAGGCTCTATTGATTTGCTTCAAATTACTCTGCATTTACAATGGAATAAAGACAAAAAGCAGAAATGACCCAGAAAATTGCCTTATTATTAAGGGAAAAAAGAAATTTCTTCTTTTTAAATTTTATTTTCTTTAATTTTATTTTAGTGAGTGACAGAGCTTGAAGAAGAAGTCAAGTTGGGGGGGCTCGACAGGGAGACTGCTCAGGGAGCTATGTAAAAAGCAGAGGCGGGAACATTCAGAAATGTGCCTTTTTAGAAAAAAAGAGAAGGAGAGAGGGAGAGAAAAGGAGAGGTCTGATCGCTTTGAAGCTTGCAGTTTTATGAGAGCTTTGTCCTTGGGAAGTGTGCGCCAAAGATGACTAGAGCCGCTTCAGGCTTTGCAAAATTACTACAAACATAAGGTGAGTGGCTTTATCATAAAATTGGAGTGGCCATTAAAACTTCAAAGGAGACGTGTGACCTGAATTTTACCTGTCCCAGTCTGGAATATTTATTATAGGAAGATTTGATTCCTTTCTTTAGTTAACAACCTGGTACTCACACGAGGTCATGGGCCAGATTATAGTTTTCATTGAGGGTATGACAGATTAGATGTTAATATTTTATTGCTCCTGACCTTGGGAATCCGTAAACCATTGGACAGATGAGAACTGAAAAAAAAACAACCTGGCTTCTTTAGGAATGAGAGCATATTTCTAATACCTGAGTGTAGCTTTAGTGGTACCTTTCCATTTACTAGCGCCTGACCGGGCTGACTTTGACAGGACATATCCCTCAGAGGATGCTGGGGGTTGTGGTCCTGTAGGAGCCCCATCAAGCAGTGCAGTTGACCATTTACTGCCAAACTTTGAAACAGCAATACCCCAATGGAGAGGCAGACTTAAAATCATAGATAAAGACACTGTGATCAAGCCATATTCCCCAACCTTTGTCCTTCATCATAAATTATAGAACCATAGAATAATTTGGGTTGGAAAGGACCTTAAAGATCATCAAGTTCCAACTCCTTGACATGGGCAGGGACACCTTCCACTGGATCAGGTTGCTCAAAGCCTCATCCAACCTGGCCTTGAACGCCTCCAGGGATGGGGATTCCATGACTTCTCTGGGCAACCTGTGCCAGTGCCTCACCACCCTCACAGTAAGAAAAATTCTTCCAAATATCTAATCTAGGTACAAATCTGCTGACTGGCTGAGCTTGAGCCAGAGCCATTCAACACCTTATCATCTCAAAGGCATAGGCAGCATCTCCTCGTTGTTCTTGATGGGGCTGCCAAATCTGTCACCCCTTCTACTGCCTTGGTACCCTCTCATTTTCAACTTTCTTTCCCTCCTTTGAAGCTCTTCCTCAAAAGACAGATCTCCTTATGGCTTCCCACCTCCCCTTCCAGTCTTTTCTGCTATTCTTGTGCCTGTCTGCCTACCCAAAAGAAGCACTTGTAATAGCCTGTCTAAATAAAAAATTGTCACACAAACAATTCTTTGGTGTCCCAGAATGCTTACATTGCATCTTAGCGGGCATCTGTGTGAATATGTTTGCCTGCAAATGTACTTGTAAATGATCAGAAGCATTTTACTAATATTTGCATTAGATGGAGCTGCCTGTTGTTTTAAGAGAATGTGGCAACAATATTTTAACAGTACTCAAGTGAGATCTCCTGTAAAACTGTTAATCTCCACATTCCAAAGTTCGTGAAGTAACTTCTGCAATATCCCAGCCGAGGAAATAAAAGCATTAAGAGCTACCTCGATTGAAAGACATAGCAAGGCTCTGGTCTGGTTGAGAGCAGAACCTGTGGGTCTGGATTCTGAGGCAAATACTAACCCTCCTAAGATCTAAATTAAGATTTAAAATTGTGATTGCAATGGACTTTAGGTGCCTAATAGTGGACAACGGTCAAGATGCCCTGCTTGCTACTACTGCCCTGCTTCTAAAGGTACTTTTATGACCAACCTTAAAACAGTGGTCCTTTTGCGTATTAGAGGTAATGAAGGTGGTAGCCAGCTTTAGCATAAAAGGCACGTGGGAGGGCTACTTCAGCAGTCCACAAGATATTTTGCATTAGCTCACTGCTGAGATCAGCACCAGCGCAGCACCCTTAGTAGAATTACCCAGGTATACAAGAAAGGGAACAAAGACTAATTCAGAAGACAGTGACTGTTATGGTGCATAGAAATAAAGCAGACACACAAAATCTAGATATGATTTTAAATGCAAACCGTCTACAGACATCTCTGTGACAGGACTGGCTCAGACCTCTTCCAACAGCATGATTAAATTTGTGGGTAAGGTTACAATCTTTGAAATGAAAAAGAAAACAAACAACAAACCCAAACCAAAAGACAAATTAGCAATCTAGAAATGCAAGCTTGCTTCCCCAGCTGAAAGCTAAACTGTCAAAGAGCCATCCACCCTTCAGCACTGCAGAGACCAAAAACTGCAGATGTCCCATGCCTTTGACCAAGATGTCTTTATCTAGTCTTGGTGGATCTCTCTTCACCTCCACAGTGACCTAAACCCCCATCACCTCGTCTCCCTTGCTCTGAATCACTGTCTTTCCCTCATCCTCCCCATGTTGCCTCCCACTTCTAGTACCATATCATCCCAATTATTAATGGCCTGCCTTTTCCTCCTTCCTTTCTCCTCTCAGTTGGACCTGTGGTCGTGGCAGCCCTAGGTACAGTTTAGCTGGTGACATGGTGGGATATCCACCCTAACTAAGGTCATCTCAACACCCTGCTACCAGGGAGGTAATTTATTCCTCAAACACAGCAAGAGAGAGAATGAGTCTCTTCTTTTTTGCCACATCAAACCCATTGTGTTCCCTCTGCTCTCTCCTACCACACTGGTACCCCGATCGCCTCACATAAGGAAAATTAAGGATTAGATTGTTCCACCAGCAGGCTAACAAGCTACAGCAAAACTGGCCTGGCTGGTTGGAGACCAGCCAGAGAGCAATACAGTGGATCATGTGTCATGGGTACTTATAGAAATGAAATGTCACAGCACTCAAATAGAGAAGGAAGACTTGGTCTCAGGCCATGAAGCATAAAAAAGCTTTATTGGCATCTTTGCTAATTTAAACTGATCGTAAGCTACTTATTGCCACTGTGAAAAGAGGCCTGATGAGCATTTTGCTGGGAAACAATTTTTCCTCAGTTACAAAATTAAAAATTGCAAACTGGGTGCTGGCCTGAGTGAGACTTGTGGAACAGATAGAGTGTCTAGGAGCACCTGGGAAAAAATGCAGTTAGAATAAAGTCCAGAGGTACGTTGTTTACATTGCACTTTTATTGAAAAGCCTGTCTGAGACAAAAAATGCAGTGTGACTGCTGTATATGAGGATGTGATCCCGCAGAAAGGAGCTGAGGCTTTCAGCATAATGTTTCTAGGAAGGTCTGTTTCCAGTTTCTATAATCAGAGTTAAAAGAATCTCTTAGGATGAGTAGAATTTTGGGCTTTAAAGTGTTATTATAAAGATAAATGTTTTAAAGAATAATTTGAGTGGCAGGAAAGCAATCTAAGAAAAGTGCAAAGGACTGGATTCAAATGAACCAAGACATCTGTAAAGGCTTGACCTGTGTTTTTGATATGTAACAAAGAAATAAGAGAATCCATATTCAGTATTTGAGGTTAGGACTAGAAATAAAACAGGCTCCCTGACCCGAATAATCATAACTGAGACAGATGCAAAAACATACGTTAATTTAGCAAGAAAGTTCTACTTGCAAATACTACAACCAGGTGGGTCATTACGCATGCCAACAATCTTTTTACTAGGCAGAGTACATAGTAATGTCCAATTGTGTGGCATGAGTCGGACAAGACTTAAACAACAGGATTAAACGGGCAGTGTATAATGTCAGATGTAGGCACCAGCCATATCCAGCCTCTCACCTGATGTTTGATTCCCTGCATAGGAAGTCCCAGCCCTCTGCCAGGACTTGCTACAACCCAGTCTGCTCACACTGCTCCAGCCTCTTGGCCTTGTCAGGCTTCCTGCCCCAGTGCCTAGACCATGGTCTTTCCATTGCTGCTACACTATGTCCACTCCATCCCCATGCTCCCCTTAGACCTGCTTCTCCTTCCCAAAGTTTTACTTCAAGAGTCCTCCAGCTCTAACACTTCATCTCATTGTCTTTTTGTATCCTGCCTTATCTTCCCTCATGCCCTAACTGCTCATATATATTAGCAAACTCTGGTCATGTAGTCATTGTCTTCCTCTTTCTCAAGCTCCTTATCTAGACTTGATGTCTATGTTTACACCACTGGTGTAAAGAGTGCTTCCCAACTCCCATGTCTGGATGTATGCTTAGTCATCCCAGCACTGTGCTGGGATGGAAACCTGGACATGTGTGCTGGATGGGAGCCACAGCGTGTCCCAACAAGCCTAACAATTCAGATGACCAGAAAATATGGGCCCTAAGATATGCTCCAGAGCAAGTAAATACAGATTCAGCTGCTGTTTCTCAGCTCACTGGCTCTCTAGTGCCAGGTTCCAGTCCAATTTTCCACACTCAGTCATCACTCCCTATCTCCACACCCAGCCTGCCTATGTTTCTGTTCCTTGCTGTGGGACCATCTCACAAAACTTCTCCCAGTGGATCCTCTGATCTAACTTTCATCATCTCAACTTTTTAACCACATCTCTGATTCCTCTTACTGCTGCCTTGGTTTCAGCAGCGATTTGCCAGAGGGTGCTGGAGACACAGCTTTCTTGCTCTTGGTTCTTATACATAGAATCATAGAATCATAGAATCATAGAATCATAGAATTATAGATTGTTTTGAGTTGGAAGGAACCTTAAAGGTCATCCAGTTCCAACTCCCCTGGAGACCTTCCACTAGATCAGTTTGCTCAAAGCCTCACCCAACTTGGCCTTGAACACCTCCATGGATGGGGCATCTATAACCTTTCCGTACAGCCTGTTCCAGTGCCTCAACACCCTCACAGGAAAAAAAATCTTCCTAATAGCTAATCTAACTCTTCCCTCTTTCGTCTTAAAACCATTACCCCTCGTCCTGTCATGGCATTCCCTTGTAAAGAGCCCTTCCCAATCTTTCCTGCAGGTGCCCTTTAAGCATTGTAAGGCTGCTGTACATCATCCCTTTCCACTCCTAACCATTGCTACCAGCCACTAAGTCATGAAAAAAATCTACTTCCCTTTCACTTGCTTGCTTTTTGGGGATACAGTGCTTCAGTCTATAGGGTCTATGCTTCCATCTCTGATCTGAAAAGGGATCCTATAATCTGGTCATCTGGTCTGATGTCAGATGCCTTGGACATAGTGTTTACCAAAGTGTGAGCAGAGAACTTGGGTTTACACACGAGTGAGACCAGAATCCTGCACAGGTGATCTAGAAGCAAGTACCTGCCCAGACTTGCGTGCCGTGCCTGGGACCACGTTTCATGGTCACGTGTAGGAACTTGTGAGAAACTCATGCATGTTCAGTGGCTCTGCAGGATTTTAGACCGAAACACCTGCTCAGACAAATCTCTGAGCAATTGCAGACCTCAGATTTTCATTTTTTTCAATTCCTTGAATTTGGATAGATTTTCATAAGAGCAGGGAAAGGCACAGAACCCATGTTGGCCATCATTGCTGGCTAGAAAACACGGGAACTCGGAGCCGTTTAACAGAAAAGGTCAAGAATTGCTTTACATGCCAAAACAGTCAAAAATAATTTCAGTAGTGGGAAGACTTTGCAGGAGATAGACAGACAATTGCAAAATTTCAGGCCATATGGCTCTATTTTGTTGGATTATAAGCAATCCTACCTCAGCTGCAAAATGCCAACATTTGTGCTCTCAAGGACTTGTAAGTGGGTGGAAGAAGAAGACAGAAGACAAACCATTCTACATTCTGACCTTCTACTATTGCAGGGAGAAACCCAAACACCAGACATCTTCACTCACCAGCTTTAGATTGTGTTTTCCTGGAAGAAGCTGCAGAAAGCAGCCCATGTTCCCTCACCACCAGGCGCTGTTTCAGACGGGTTTATTTCTGAGCTGCTAACTGGATCTGTGGCTGCACCACAGCTGCTATTAAACCAAGAACCTCTGCCTATATTGTCACTAGCTAGATTCAAGCTGCAGTCAAAAACATGACTGTTGCTATGTATTTTCAGGAACCGAGGGCACAAAGGCTTTTCTTCTCAACGTAGGATCACTCTGTGGACCAGGTTGCTCATGAGAAGCACTAAGCTTCCCATATCTCTAGGACATATTTAAAAGAGTTCTTCAAATGTTTATCTCACCTGGTCATGGCCTTTAAGGGACTGCTCGAGGGCAAAGCCCTCAGAATCACTAGCTGTGCAATTCAGGAAGGTCTGATCTTCAGCACTTCATCTTTGCCTGCTGAGGGGGCAGTTACAGTACGGGGCTGTGGGCTCTCATGCTGAGCTCTGCTGGGCTGTGGGCACTCATGCTGAGCTCTGCTGGGGTGCCACTGAGGCTTCCTGAGCAGCCAGGAGCCAGTGTGCACCTGTGTTTTACCTCTTTGTGGAGCCAGGATGTCGCCGGAGAGTGCACCTAGACCCAGGATCTCAGAGGGGCTCCATGTATACACCCTTCTCAGAGACCTGCCAAAGAGCTGATGTTTGCTTAGGTTCAACTGCCATTCCATTCACTTTGTGAGCTGCTGTCATTCCCAGTTTTGTATTTTCTCTTTTCGCAGTGCATCTCTCCTCTTCCTCCTTGCATTCAGGCTCTTACACTTCATATTCTCTTGGTGGTTCCTTGGATCCTTTGATGTGTGAATGAAAGTTGATGGAGCTGTTGAAATCTACCCACTGACTGACACTAGACACCATGAAACAGTCCAGGTAACAAACCATACCTGAGTGAGCCTAAATCTCACAATGCCAAATCCTTCCTACCCCTTTAACTAAAACAGCCAAGAATAGTTGGGACTTTCAGCTAGATCTGTCATATCAAAACCAAGCAATTCACAGCCTCTTTGTTCCATGGCTGTATCAGGGTCTAGTCTGGCTTGAATGGGAGAGGTATTCTCAAGACTGCTTTCGTTCATTTATTTTCAAATGCACATACCAAAAAAATTAGATTATGGTTTGGATTTTGTCACGGCTGTCTCCTGCAAAGACTGGTTCTGTCTGTAGCAAGTATTTTCTGGAGGGTTTCTTCTGTTAATTACATGCTGCCACCCACTTATTTCCTTAAGGCAGATTTTGCATCCGTGATTTCCCTGTGAATCTTCCTTCCTTTAAGGTAGTACGTCTCTAAGGTGGGCAGATTGACAGCATAGAGAAGGCTTTTATAATCTAGTCGTCAAAATGTTTTTCTTCTGCCACATGGGGGGTTGGAAAATGCACAGACTGTGTGACAGAGAGGTTAAATTCACACTGTGCTAACACTGGAAGCAATCGCAAACTGAGGTCCCAGTGGGAGAATTCAGCATTGCCTTGATCCTGCAATCCCACGTATGCTTGACTTGACATTTGTAAACAAGGAGAAGCACAAGAAACACACAACACTAAGGAGATGATAACCTGGAAGTTTGTTAATGTGATTTATTTTTTACTTGTTAAATAGCAGAATGGTTGAGGCATCTGTGGAGGGGCCAGGGATGCCAGTGCAAGCCTGCATGCAGACTACAGTTAAGAGCCACTTACGGCTGACCGCAGGTGTACGGACACCCACCCATTTGGGCTGGAAAGTTGGAGATGGGGAGATGCCTACCAAAATACCAGCATCACCGGAGCCTCACAGGCCAGCCACACATGGAGATATCTCTAACCTTGGTGTAAATGTTAGTTTTGCATTGCACCATGTCTCAGGTGACTTAGTGATTGACTCACAGGAAGGGTTCCTATGTACCGTTGTGATATGCCTTCATGAGGGAATCTGGGAACCCTGGAAACTGATTCTGTGATAACTGGAGGGGGTGGTCATAATGAGTTTGTCACTGCCTTCTTTGTGAGAGATTTGCTGATGCAGAACCTTTTGGAGCATTCATATCTCTCTCACCTGCGCTGCAGCCCTTGCTTGCAGTAGCAGTGTGTTTTCTTTTGTTTCTGTTTATCCTTCTCTCCGTGGCTTAATGAATATTTATTTATTCTGTTCAACATGGGATTTTCTGAGGGGAGGTTCAGACCTCCCACCTGCATACATTGGGTATCCCTAGCTGATTGCAGGGATGTCCAGAAGGAGGTGTGAAGTGTGTATCCTCCCTCTACCTCCTTAGGCATATGAAGGTGTGGAAGTGGTCTTTCAAATCTTGGGCAAGTGCTTTAACTGCGAGATGCTGAGTACAGAAGAATTTGCTACGATGTCCTTTCTCAGCCAGGCTTGGTGCTTGTTGTCTTACCTTCTTCTCCTTCCTTGAGGCCTGCGGGTAAAGCAGAGAGGGATGGCCAATGTGTGTGTGTCTATGCTTCCATGTCCTGTGAAAGCTTCACACAGTCTCTCCCAAGGCCCTCATCACCTGGAATGTAAACACGTTACCTTCAGGTTTTGTCATTTCTGAAACTTTTTTGTTGTTGTTGTTTTTTATTTTGAATTTATTTTAATGAAAAATATTTGAGGGCTTCACAGAGCATCTCATAGCTTCAGAGCTACCTGAGAATCATCTTTCCCTTCCCCCTTTCACATACTCTGAGCGTAAACTGGAGAGAAAGCTCAGCCTTTTCACCTTTTGTCAGATGTTGATAGAAAAAACAGAAACATTTTTAGCTTTTAGATTAATATCTTCACTTTATCTCTTCGTCCCTGCTCTCAACAGCTCCTTAATTGTGTGAAAGGTTTGTTTGGAGTAGTTGTGGTTTAAAACTGGAGAAGGAAATATTCTGCTTTAGCAGGCCTTGCATACTGAAAGTCTCCTGCAACATGGTTGTCAGTTCATGCTTTGTGACATTGTTTACAAATACAGTTCAAGTAGTAGAAACTGTGTACCGAGTGTTTTGACAAGTACGTTATGACAGTCCTCCTTTGAGACAGCTGACATTGGGTTTTCCAGCTCCCTTTTCCAAAACCAAAGACTTAATGAGCTGGGTTCCTTTTTATTTTCTGGTCATTTAAGTTGTGCTTCTTCCCATGTACTGGCTATATAGATGTATATTGGCCCCAGAGAAGGGCCACAAAAATGATCAGAGGGTTGGAGCACCTCCCCTATGAGGAAAGGCTGAGACAGTTGGGCTTGTTCAGCCTAGAGAAGAGAAGGCTACAGGGAGACCTTATAGCAGCCTTCCAGTACTTAATGGGGACCTACAGGAAAGCTGAGGAGGGGCTTTTTATCAGGGAGTGCAGTGAAAAAATGAGAGTTAATGGTTTTAAGCTGAAAGGGGGTACTTTTACATTAGATACTAGGAAAAGATTTTTTTTCTGTGAAGGTAGTGAGGCACTGGAACAGGATGCCCTGTCCCTGGAGGTGTTCAAAACCAGATTGGATAAAGATTTGAGAAGCCTGATTCAGTGGAAGGTGTCTCTGCCCATAGCAGGGAGCTTGGAACTTGATGATCTTTATCACTCCTTCCAACCCGAATCATTCTATGCCTCCGTGATTCTATGACTTCAGATATTGTATCAAATCACTCTGTATATTACCCAGAGTAACTAGTGTTGGTGAACAAAGGTAGAAACAGTGTAAATGTGTGTGTTATTTGCAGACTAGTAGTATAAGCAGACTTCACTTTATTGGTAAAACCTCAGGGAGTTCTACCTTCTATAGCTACCCTTCCATTTTTCTGTCCTCAGGCTGCACAGCTGTCCTGAGCCAATAGAACCACTCTTCTAAATAGCACAAAGCAAGCTGTAAACCCCCATGTGAGTGTGTGACATCTCCACAATTAAAAATGTTCACTCATGAAAGTTATTTCCAATTTTTAATAGGAGAAACTATGAATATGTTTTTGTATAACTCACAGTTCTCCACTCACTAAAGCTACATAGAGGCCCTGATGAACGTTATCATTGAACAAGATTTTTAGATCTCCTAAGCACACTAACATGACAACTGAGTTTGCCAGGAAAGCCCAATGCTCCTTAAATAAAACTGAAAGGAAGCTGTAGAACTTCTGCTTAACGATAGCAAACAGAAAAGAGTAAGAGAGCACTTGACGTTGAAAATTTAATTTTCGTCACCATGTATTTATCTGAGCTTAGCTCCCACTCTTGGCTGATAAGGAATAACTAATCATGATTTAAGCATTTCTTCAAACCTAGCAACCTGTTAAACAGCTTCTTAATGTGCCTATCAATCACTTGGAGATAAGCATAGTTTGCCCTCATAATAGCTAGTTGTAAAAATAAATAGAACTTACTACAACTAGTTCAATCAACAATGGGATCTTTGAGGTCAGAATGGAAATAATCAAACAGTAAGCATGAAAAGGCTGTAATTTTTCTGATTAACAACTGTTTTCCTTGTCATGTGATCTTGAGAGCTGCTCTTAGCTTCTTAGAGGACTAAAATACGTTTCAGAATGTATGTATTTACATTGGGGGTTAAACAAATGCATGCACATACCATTTACTTTCTATGTGTGCATGTAAAGGTTTTTTTTATCTTTAAAAGTATCTTCATCCTGAAATTAAATTCTCAACAGGCCACTCTACAGACCATCCTGGCTAAAAAAAAAACGGAAATGTAATAACGTGCAGAAAGTCCTGTGGAATGCAAACTACAAGTTACTGACATATAAAATAAACACATTACTCACATCTCTCCAGTACAGCTGAAAATATAGCAGCCAACAGGAACATATTATATCTCAGCATGAGTTGCTGGTCAAAATATTGGTGTTGTGTGAAAGGAATAAGAGAACTACAACTATATCCATATATACATCTAATGAATAGTATCCACAATCTGTAGTTTGGGGAGATGTCGACTCTAGCTTTATGAATCCAAAATAGATACTTTGATCACCTTCTGGAGGTGCCTATCTTTGCCAAGATTATATAAAGATCACTAGACCCCACATCATATATTTTAAATTGCACCTGTGCTCCACATCTAAAATAGCAAGGTTAGATGATGTGATAGCTTTCTTCTGTCCTCAGATGTTGCCTGTAAAGAAATACAAGGTCTTCCTCTATGCCCTGTGATAATCTGTACAGCGATTTCAGACATAGGTAAATACATCTGTAGTTCAGAAACTGTAGTCATATATGCATGCCACCTCAAAAACATGTGCTCTTAAAAAATACAGAATCACTCAGGAGGGAAGATACCTTGGGAAGTCTATTGTCCTACCTCCTGCCCAAGGCCGGGTAAGACCAGGTTGTTCAGGGCTTTATTTGATTTGGTCTTGTAAACTTTCAAGTGTTGATTATCTTCACAGTGATTTTTTTTTTCCTCATAGTGACTCAGAACCTCCTTTTCTTCAGTTTAAGGCCTCCACCTCTTCTTGTTTTCCTGCCGTGCGCTACTGTGAGTGACCTGGCTACATCTCTTTGTTGGCCTCCCTGTAAATGCTAAGATGTTCTGCTGGGTGCCTTGAAAGCCATCTCCAGGCTGAACAAGCTCCGCTCCTTCATCCTCTTCTCACAGGGAAAGTGCTCCAGGTGGAATTAAATTGCTGACAGAAATCCCTGTGCTGGCAAGAAATCCCAACATATTCGCTCTATCAGTTGGTTACTTCTTCTAATCTTTTTCATTCACTCATAAAAGGAGTGACAGCACTTGACAACTCTCTGGGATCTTACATGGTCATTTCTCCCTGAAGAGAAAAGTGCTCGGCTCGTTACAAAGTAGCAGACAAAATCTGGCCTGATTCTGCAAAGCAATGAGCACCCACAACTTCAGTATGTCTAACACATCCCGGCAGCCAATCCTCTCTTAAATACAGTGAGAGGGTTGGCTATTTGGTGTATTTCAGTACTGAAAATAAAAAAAAAGAAAGTCAAGAGAGGAGGAACTACCAAGGAACATTCTAGACGAAAATGTACTTAAAGGCCACAGAAAGGATGAGATTCACTGATGTCTAGGAGAAGCAGGCATGAAGTGATATCAAATACCATGAAGTTGTCTTAAAAAAAACCAACCCTTTCCAGAATAGCAGATTGTATGGAAGTCACTTTATTTACCATACAAGAACTGAATCAATTTTATTTAAGGAAAAGAGATGTTCTAAAAGACATGCTGCAACTACTTATCTATCAGTCACTTCGATCTATTTTGACTCATCTGTTTTAATTTGAACACAAATAGGCATATAGCAACAGTAGGTTCCTCAGGAGTTGACTGAAGTAAACAGAACACAGCGAAGAGATTGAACAAATCTCCAGTATTGCAGGCAGTTTAGCTGGGACGTGCTTTTAAAGAGCTATGCAGGAAAAGGTGTGTCTACTCACTGAACACAGCAGTTAGTGCAAATGTGTCCATTCAAAGGGATCAAACCAAATTTTTAGATTAATTTTCCAATTTATTGCTTAGATTTCTTTTTTAGGAGAGTTTGTATGTGTGTTTAATTTAAAACCAAGTCTGTTACTGTGCACTTCTTTTTCATTTCATAAACTTAATTTGAAACATAAGTAAATTAAGTAGGAAATTATGAATACGCTACCGAGGACACTCATAAATACAAACCATCGTCTTTAAATAATAATACCTTTGGAAAACATGCTGAGTAAACTTATCAGTATCCATATAAACCACTCAGATGCCCAATCAAAAAATTCTAAAAGAATGTCTTCCCTTCAAGTCCTTAACTATCTTTAAGATTGTGAATGGCATAATACAAAATATGGCATTATTCTGACAGTAAGTTTTCTTTTGAGATTGCAGTGAGGGGTGATTCGCCATGCCAGTGGGAGCTGCAAAATAACATTTCTTATTTCAGTTGAACAGCCCAGGATCCATGATGTTTGAAATAGTATAAAACTGCATGTTTAAAAGTTGAAAGCTTTCCCATAAATGGTGATAATAAGGAAATGGATTAAAAAACCAAAATATAGAACTTGTTGAACATGTCTCAATTTTAAACTGGAAGGATTATACCTGATAAAGCCTTTTGTGTTAAAGTAGCCATCTCAACAGCAGTGAGAACAGATTACTTAAAGGGCCACTGACAAATCAGGGGAAAACAAACCCCAGTGACATAAGACAGGATACTTTAGTGTGTAAACTGTGTATTGAATACCATCTGCTGCTTTTCTTTATTCCTCCCTCTCATCTCATTGCCTCCATCAGGCTGCAGTTCAATCTAAGAAAGCGTGGAGTAAGAAAGAGAAAAAAATCTCCTTCTTACCATTTCCACCCAAGCTGGTGATTTCCCTGTCTGAGACCTGAGTGTGGCAGCCTGGGCAGATACTCTGTGGAGCTCAGACCTATGCTGTTGGGGAGTTCCATGACTGGTGTTTTTCTGGTTTCAGCTGAGATAGGGTTATTTTTCTCCCGAGGAGCAGGTACAGTGCTGTGGTTAGAACTTAGTATGAGAATAATGTTGATAACATACCGATGTTTTTAGTTGTTGCTAAGTAGTGCTTATATTAAGTCAATGACTTTTCAGCTTCCCACGCTCTACTGGCAAGCAACTGAACAAGAAGCTGGGAGGGAACATAGCCAGGACAAGTGACTCAAATAGACGAGGGGATATTCCATGCCATATGATGCCATACTCAGTTTATAATCTGGGGACAGTTGTCCATGGGGCAATCACTGCTCAGGAACAGGCTGGACATCAATCACTGGGTGATGAGTATTTGTATTGTATATTGTATTATTAGTGTTAGTAATGTTGTTATTATCTCTCCCTTTTGCTGTTCTATTACACTGTCTTTATCTCAGCCTATGAGTTTTATTTCTTTTCACTCTACCCCAATCCCACTAGGGGCAGGGGAGGTGAGCAAGTGGCTGTGTGGTGCTTAGTTGCCAGCTGGGGTTAAACCACAACATGCATGGAGAGCTTTTCTGCACCACTAAGTGAAAAAATAGTATGACTCCCCTTAAACAATTGTACAAGTCAAACTACAATTTAAATACCTTTTTGGGAAAGGACTTTTATAGAAAATAATGTGTAGTCTTGAAATTATTGTCTGACAAAAGGTCCACAAAGCCGAAAGAATGTCAATTAACAAGTGAGACTATGGAATCTGGTTGGATATTTTCCCTTTCAAACAGCTCCTTCAGCTAAGATGAGGGCCTAGTTGATGTAGGCTGTGGCTATTCAAACTAAGGGGTTTGATTCAGGTGCCTGAGCTTAGTTGCCTACTGCCATTTGATGAACACGAGATGTGTGGTTCCATTGGACACCTCAGCGCAGCCAGAGCAAGTGCATGGGACTGGCTGATAGGGCACAGGAATACTGGGATGTTTTGGAGACTACCTGAGATACCTCACAGTACCTTGTGAATCTCTGGACACTAGAGTCCAGTCAACTGAACTGAACTCTAAATGACGATTGGAAGGCACAACGTGGGAGCCAAGTGTCTGAGAAACTAGCAGGCTCAATAGAGTTTTAGCCAACAAAGTTAGTGGGGTCCTGAGAGCTATGTGGTAGGTCTTCCTATGAGGTAGACAGGTTGTTCTTGCTACAGGCTGAGTAGCTTTGTGGATGCCACTGAACTGACTGTGTATTACAGGTTTTAATAGATGAGTGCTTATACAGAGTTTTGAATTTTTCGCTCTCTACAACTACTTGAAAGGAGGTTGTAGTGAGGTGGGTGCGGGTCTCTTCTCCCAAGTAACAAGTGATAGGATGAGAGGAAATGGCCTCACGTTGTGCCAGGGAAGGTTTAGATTGCATATTAGGAAAAAATCTTTATTGGAAAGAGTTGTGAAGCATTGAAACAGGCTGCCCAAGGAAGTGGTGGAGTCACCATCCCTGGAGGTGTTCAAAAAATGCGTAGATGTGGCACTACTAAACCATGTGGTTTAGTAGGCACAGTGGTGTTGGACTTGATGATTTTAGAGATTTCCAACCTTAACAATTCTATGATTCTATGAATGAAATGCCTGAGATTACACTGAATATTGCAAGAGAAAAAAAGGCACCAGGAATTATTTAGAATGTTCTGTGCAAGGAACTGAGATAAACCTGTGGCAATTTTTGGTTTTTATGAGCTGAATCTGAACCAGGAATTTATTGTTTTCGTGGAATGTGAACGGCAGCTGAACAAATTCTTTCCATTTACTGGTTTAACTAAAATCTAATTAATCTTAGTAAGGACACATTGAGCTTGCAGTGGTTTACCCTACCCAAAGGCTTGCATGGCAGATTAAGTCTCATCCTCTTGTTTCCTTCCACCTGACTGGCTGATGTACACTACTCAAGTTCTCACTCCCAAACGGTATTGATTGTTGAGGAGGGAAATAAATGTCAAAGTCTCAAAGAATCATAGAATGCTTTGGGTTGGAAAGGACCTTTGCAGGTCATCTTGTCCAACACCCTTGCAGTGAGCAGGAACATCTTCCACTAGATCAGGTTGTTCACAGCGCCATCCAATCTGACACTGAGTGTTTCCAGGGGTGAGGCATCTACCACCTCTCTGGGCAATCTGTTGCAGTGTTCCACTGCCCTCATCATGAGAAGTTTTTCCTTATATCTAATCTGAATCTATCCTTCTTTAGTTTAAAACCATTGCCATCTCCTCTTCGCAGAGCTTCGCATTGTCACTTGGGCATGAGATGTATGCAGATTTGTAGAAGGGCAGAATATTTACTGTATCTGTTATCCCTAACTCTGCTTTTGGTTGGGATCAATGTCCCTACTGCTTGTCCAAATTCTCTGTGGGACAGAAAGACACATCTTTTCACTGGTCCCTTTTCTTACTAGAAAGGAAATAGTTGGGGCTACCAGGTAATGCATTGCTCTGACAGCTGGAATCAGTTTAACAAAATATAATGCTTTTATGTTTTGGCTACAGAATCTTAGGCCTTACTCATTGATGCTTTTCCTCTCTATGAAAGTCAGTCTTCCTATGCAGGAGGCAATGTAGTTACAGTCATCCTATGCAGGAGGCAATGTGGTTAAAACTATAGTTCTCATTTCATTAACAAAAGCCATAAACTTTATCTTTGGCAAAAAAAAAGAAGAAGAAAGCAAAGCTTCAAAACCATGTTATTACTTTATTTAGACTTCTTGGTTTGAGGGCCATGAAGATGGTCAGAGGGCTGGATCACCTCCAAGACAGGCTGGGAAAGTTAGGCTTGTTCTGCCTAGAGAAGAGAAGGCTACAGGGACACCTCATAGCAGCCTTCCAGTCCTTACGGGGGGTGCATAGGAAAGCTGGGAGGGGCTGTTTATCAGGGAGTGCAGAGAGAGGATGAGGGGGAATGGTTTTAAGACAGCAGATTTAGATTAGATATTAGGAAGAAATTTTTTCCTGTGAGGGTGGTAAGGGACTGGAATAGGTTGTCCGGAGAAGTTGTGGATGCCCCATTCCTGGAGGTGTTCAATACCAGATTAAATGAGGTTTCGAGCAATATGATACAGTGGAAATTGTCCCTGCCCATTGCAGGGGATTGGCATCTGGTGATCTTTAAGGTCCATTCCAACCCAAACCATTCTATGATTATATGATTCCATGATTCTATGATGATTCTTACTTTGCCAACTTAGTCATGACAAAAAGAAACCAAATGGCACCTTACAGATCATTGATTTACTTTGGGCTTATCCATGAATGCTTGGACTGTGTCTCTGTCATCTGGATTTCCAAATTTCTTCCTGTTCAATCTTTGCATAGGGTCAGGTTTGCTGTGGTCCTTCTAATTGGGTGTGCGTAGACAGTCATGGCAGAGGTGTCAAGGTTAACCATCAGATTGTGACTCCCAAGGAAAAATTAGTCAACGAATACATCAAAAGTTAAACACAATTTATTTAAATGATTGTGCTTAACAGTACATCCACAGGACACAAATTTTGGGGCCTTCTCGAACACCACGTTTTCTGATGACTTCTACAAAATATATATTCTGTTATCCTGTTACAACAGTAAGACATGTTGGTTTGTCTTTTACAAACCAAGAAACACAATCCAACATTTTCCTACTCTTTTATTCATTGTTGGTTTTGTGGCTGCACATAGTGGTAGGAAAAGGGATTGTGTTGCTATCTAGGTACTGAAATTAAATGGAAAAAAGATGTATGTAACTTTGACAAGAATAACATCCCATTTTGGAAATGCTTAGGCATTCTGTGTTGTTGGGAGAGCTACTGACAATTTTAAATGTTTTAGCCCACATAGTGAATACAGGACGTGCTCAGGAAGTGCCCAAGAGTTTCTTGATTTTCTTGGAGAGATGCTAACAGTTTCTCATTTAAGAGTAAGTTGTACGTGTGTATATACCTGCAGATACAAGGTTCTTTCACTAACACGTGCTTCCATACTTCCTGGTCATATTGTTCCCAAGGAACAGAAATGATCTCCCACATCTGCATGATCTGGAAGAGACCATGTCTAAGGATCTGATTGCTCAGGAAGTTTTGTCATAGACATATCTGCTTGTGGGACCAGTAACTGCACAGCCTGAGGAGACTGATGGGAGTATGAGAGGCTTATCAGCAGTTGAATCTAATAACAGATTGGCCTTTCCTAGAGTGATGGTTTGGGCCAGGCTGTGGCTGTTCTTTTCCACAAGTTTTCTGATGGCTGGAGAATAATAAAAATGGTTGCTTTATTGTAAACAACTGAAGGTTGCATTATTAATAAACACTGTGTTTTGAAAATAAGTCTTACCAGAAATCAATTACTGGCGACGTGTGCATGTATGAACAAATGTTTCATTTGATAAATTCAATTTTGGAAATAATTTGTGATGGCTGGCCCTCAAGCTGTAAATACAGAGATACCAAAAGTCTCACTGCAGTGCACACAGTTCAGTGAAAATATGTTTTCAAGATGTCTTCTGTGAGTTAGGATGAATTTTGGGGGCAAGGCAAGAGATAGTGAAAGTGTTCTATGTTCTCTATATGTACTTCTTTGTACTTAGTTGATTAGAGAAGTCGTGGATGCCCTGGAGGTGTTCAAGGCCAGGCTGATCCAACATGGGGCTCTGAGCAACCTGCTCCAGTGAAAGGTGTCCCTGCTCATGGCAGGGCGTTCGAACTGGGTAGGCTTTGAGGTCTCTTCAAACCCAAACCATTCTATGATTCTGTATGAGATGCCACCCCTGAGTAACCAAAACATAAACCACTACATTAGTTCCAATGTAACTATCATCCTGGCTTCCTTTCTCTCATTGAGATAAGAAGAGATGACAAAAATGTGCAAATATATGAAAAAAGATCAAAAACTTGAGTCAAACATCTGCCTTCATGCTAAATCTTCCTTCTTCTAAATTTAAACTGGTATTTCCAAAATACATTTGTGAATGCATTTCTAATTTAAAAGTAAATAAAAATCCCCTGTATGGATAGGCTTCAAAACTCCCTAATTATTTCTGAATCTTGTTGCAGACTGTCAGATGGCTGTTTGATCTTTCACTCTTTTAAGTCAATTTCAAAACTCTTACTGATTTTAATGGGTTCAGAACTCAGGCTGAAGTAGGGAATTTTAAAAATACAAACTCTTGGCACCAGGTACCAAAACATTTTTGAAGGCATATAAAGTTAAAAAGGCTTTTTTTGTTAAGCAGCAGAGTAAGTTTCCTTGTCAGCCGATTGAGCATATGAATGTACAACATGCACATAGTATGTTCATCCGTTGAGAACTCTTGTAATGCTTTAAATTACACAAATTTCAAGTGCTGTAAATGCTGGTTGAATCCTTTGTTTGCCTTCACTGTTCAAAACATCCTGATTTTTCACAAAAACTAATGCGCGATTCAATCCTGAATACAGAGCTACATCATTGGGACAGCTCCATCCTTTACCCCCTCTCCAAGTCTGAACATCACGTTGTTGTTTTGAGAAGTTTTTTTTCTAAGTGCAACTGGCTGAGTGGATTTTGAAACACAACTTTCAGCGGGAGTAGTTAAGAACTGACTTGGCTTTGGGATCTCACCATAGCAGTCACCTCTTTCATTACTATTACATGAAAGCAAATGCATAACCATAAGGTGCAGAAGGCTTAGTGCCTCCTTGCAGTTGTCTCCTTGGTAGCTTTTGACGGTGTGTGTAAGGAGGGCCTTGTTTCACTCTGTGGGTCTATCTTCTTTAGCTACTTAGTGCTCTGGATAAGTTATTGTCGAGGAACAAATCTGCCTTGTATCTATAATTGGAGTCATGCAGCATACATATGAGGGCACCCCACTGGCAATGTGGATACAAGGTACCTTCAAAAGGGGGAAACCACATCTTCCTTATGTCCTCCAGCAGTCTTCACTCTTCACAAACACATGATTTTGCTGGCAACCTCAAAGCAGTCTGGGGTGGCTGTACAGAAATATACTTTACATTGCCTGCTGGGTACAGATGTGTGGTGTCACATGCCTAGGACAGGCAATTAGTATGAAATTGATTGCTATAAAGATGCTCCTAGAACCAATGTGGATCTCACCAAATCAAACCCTGCTCCTCCCTTCTCTTGCACCTCACCAGTTGGTAATATGAATGCCCACAATGTGGCAAATCACTTGAGAAACATGACAGGTGACTGGTTTGTCTGTCTACTTGTGTTTACTCTTCAGATCTGTGGGGCAAAGACCTTATCTCCAGTTATGAGTAAAATCCTGTGGGATTCTCAATTGAGCAACTTCTTTAGGTCTTGTTTATGTCTCTCAGAGATTACACTTCTGGGACTGAGACCATAACCCTTGCCACGAGGAGAGGCTAAGCAAGAGCATAGATCCAGCATGATATTTGTCAAGACACCAAAATATAAATAGTGCCTAAAGTGGATTGCAGAATCATTCACTGTATCTGAATTTGTTCCTGGAGTTGAGATTTAGGTGTTACTACAGTCAAGATGCTGAAGTGGCTTGTATGTTAACCAGAACCCCATTCAAATTAAGGAACAAAGCTTAAGATTCCATTGAGCAAATTAGACTTGCAGAGTTGCCAGGAAAACAGTTTTAATGGAAGGTATGTCTTTAGAAAAAGGAATCTGAACTGGAAACCTTGGGTGTGAAAAGGCTACCCATCAAACCTTAGAGAAATAGTCACTGCAGGCAGGAATGAGGAACATGGTCAAGGCTTGGTGATGAGGCTCTGCTGGCTTCTGCTGGAAATTGTCTTCAAGAAAATAAGCTTTGTGAGGCTGAAATCACTAAGAGAACTGTTTGTGGTTTTTTTTCTGGAAAAGGAAGAATTGAAAATCTCTTTGCTAAAATTTTGCATGCCAAACTTTAACCTGGTATGATTTACCAGGTCAGAGGGAAGCCTCAGTGTGTAACCGAAATATCAATCTCTGACAGACTCTACTACGTCTACCAAAATGACAGACTCTACCACGGAGAGGACAGAAGGGTCCACAGTTACTACATAATTGCAATAGTTGCCACAGGATCAGAAGTTCTGTAATGTTTGGAATAGGAGGATAGTTAACAAGCCTACATGGCACAAAGCAGTGCTTTGCAAAGCTACCTCAAAATGAGTCGGAAGTAGTCCATCTTCATGCAGCTTTCTCCTCAGGCTGCCTCTTGGCAGGATTAATTAACTCATGTGAAGTGCTATGCTAATATGACTAAATTGTGTTCACTACCCACGTTACATAGTTTCAAGTCAGGTTGACTATCTCTGCACTAAATTGCAGTCATGGCTGTGCCAGGGGCATCAAAATACCCTTCAAATATGTCTTAAGATCTTGACTCTGCCTGTTCTCCTCAGAGAGAGTTCTCATTGCAGACAGTGGGAACTTAGCCTAAGGACTCCATGACTGGGCCTTTAAACATTCAAGACCCACATTTTGAATCATTGACTCTTGAGTTTGCCTCAGGATATTACGATAGTTTTGAAGGCTGGTTGCTATATAGCAATAAGCCACAGCAACGTGTGTGTTAGTATGCAACCGGTACATGCCTTCGGTACATTAGAAGCCACAACAACGTGTGTGTTAGTATGCATTTGGTGCATGCCTTCGGTGCATTGGCATGGAGCCTTTACCACCCAAGAAGTATTCCTGAAGCGATCCAAAGCCTACTGAAATCTGTGGAAAACTTTCTATTGACTTCAGTTGGCTTTGATTTCTATTTAATTCAATGGGCTTTGGATTGGCCCCAGGGATTCCCATCTCTCATGTGAAGACTGTTTACATGAAATAATTGTTAGATAAAATACACAAACAACTCTTGGAACACGGACAAACACCTAGGACTCTTCTCCTTGTCAGTGGATACAGAGTCATACATTTTATTGCTTTCTATTCCTAGCTCTCTGTGTTTGATTTTGTACAGCCTGGCAACTTCAACACAGCAGTGGCTACAACACTCCCTGGGGACTTGGAAGATGGGTAGCTGAACCTCTCCAGATGGGAAACTACCATAAGCTTCGTATCACCCACCCTTCTTGAATGCTCTAGCTGCTAAGTTGTTGTATACAAAGCGGTTGCTGGCAGCTTTTCCTTTGGCCATGTTTTACAAAAAGTGGTATAAGCCACCCTGTTGTATGGAAATAGATGGATCCAGATAGCGTGTATGATGCCTTAGGAAAGACCAGTAGCCCGAAGTTCCTCAGATTGTGGATCCTAGTGATGCTGAGGCTTGAGCAGAGGCCAGGCTTCTCAGTTCTGTCATGGGGGAAATATGCCTGGGGCATGATTCTGGGTTTGTGTATAACTTCCTGAGTCAGAAAGGCAAGAATTTGTGGAAGTGAGGTGCCTGCAGTGGTACTGGGAAGTTGTAGGAAAGAAAACTTGAATGTAGTTGCTCACATGCTTGTTAAGCCGCATGCTGCAAGTTTCTCCCAGTCTTGGCCCAAGTTACCACAGAATGTTCAGTTCATTCAGCACTGCACCAATGTTTTACCAGAAGGTGCTAAGCACCAAGCACAGTCTGCATAGAATCCCAAACTCTCAAATACTCTGTGAAATCAAGTTTTACTCAACTTATTGCAGCAAGAAAGGTAACAAATGATTAGTAGTGATCAACAAGTTAACAGTAACAGCTTTCAAATGCGATGCATCTAATCATTACTACAAGAGAATAAGTGTAGTAATTAAGAAAGATACCACTCATTGTCTTATCATCACCCAGATCTGCAGTCACCAGGGGCTTCCTTTCTTTCATAGAGAGAATCTGGAGACTCTGTCCTTGAACAGCTGGGAAGTCCTACACAGTGCGTCCACTCATGGGTGAGGTGTCCCAACCATTGCTGTGAGCGGCTTAGCTTTTATATCATTGAACATTTACATCACCCCAAAAAGCGGAGTCTGGCCCCAGCTGCTTACCGATCCCACCTCCTCCTGGAACGTGGACAAGATCCCAGAAGAGGAGAGGAGAGGAAAGGAGAGGAGAGGAGAGGAGAGGAGAGGAGAGGAGAGGAGAGGAGAGGAGAGGAGAGGAGAGGAGAGGAGAGGAGAGGAGAGGAGAGGAGAGAGCAGCTGGATATTTCTTATCTTCAAGCTAAGGGGCCGTAGAGATGCAACATCCCTCTACCGCTCCTCTCTTTTTCACACAGCATCCATGCTAGTGCTGATTGGTCAGCCAGAGTGTTGATAGTTTTCTTTTCTCATCTTGTATACTTGAGAAGCTACAATTAAGGTGGCACAACCCAGTTCTGCTGATAATGCCAGCCATGAAACTTTCTCACGTAGCACAACTCTACTGATAATGAAACGCTTTCTCACACTCTTTGTATTAAGAATAGCACAGCACGAATCCACTGATAACAGCGATGTGAAAAGTTACAGATTGAACAGTACACATAGCAATGCAATACAAACCATCCATGGGTCACCCATATCGTTTTAGGCCTGTTGGTCCTCTGACCCATGTAGGATTCATATCCTGAATAATCTAAATGTGATATAAAAATTGTGTAATGGATCTAAATACGAATCATCCATGAGTCATCTATATAGTTTTAGGCCTGTTGATCAGACCCTGTCACTTCAACCAACAAATACAAAGCCTTCTCCATGCACGATCTAGCTCAGGCTCTCAAGTTAGTTTCTATGGCACTAAAATCTGTGTACATACTCAGTTTTGCTTCACCTCATGTTGAAGAAAAAGAGCAATGGAAACCTAAAAGTCTAATTCCAAATAAAATCTCTAGGATTCAGGGTTACCAGGAAGCTTTATTCATGTATTAGTCTGGCACTGAAATTCATTTTTATAGTAGAATAGCAGCTTCTCAGTGAGTAAACTTTAACAACTGGTGCTGCAAAATTTGTTGAGATGATAAGATCTGAGGTTATAGAAATGTGCTGGCTGTTTGGTGATCATACAACAGAGTGGTATTTCTGCAGCCAGATTACTAAAAAATATCCCAATAGGAAGGGAATTAAAAATGCTCAGAATTCTTTACTCACTATCTGTAAAGAAAAATAATTTCATAAATAGGTTTCTGATATAGGGATGAGCTTTTTTCACATAATTTCATCTATGGACATATTGATTAGCATATTAACAGAGAAGAAATTATCCAATGGAATGTCTAGGTAATGTGTAGTTAACAATTAATGTGCTGTTAATAAAAGTTAATGGGTACTGTTTAGTTAAATACACACTCATTAATCAAAACAGAGCAACGTACAACAGTGCTAAGTATTATTGTATCAGTTTATTACCAACTTGGACAATGGTGTTAATTATAGGCCAGATGTTGACAGCCTTGCTCAGATCAAATAGTTACTTGTCCCATCATGAGCCTCAGGATATTTTTGCATGCACTCTGAGATGCTCCCTGAGGCTGCTCCCAAGACCACATGTGGTGAGTCCATCTTTCCACGGGTAGATTAAGCAGTGCTGGGGCACTGGAACTGAAGTCATCAGACTGGTTGCTGATACGCTTTTGGCCTGAGATATCAAGCTCTCACGGAAACAATTCTCTGGCATGACTGGGTATTCAGCAGAGTCCAGGGACTGTTACCAGATGGCTGTGTGAGTGTGACCAGCCTGTTTTGGGGGTTTAATAAAAATACGTGATACACCGTGTGTTGGCCAGTTTTGATGCTGGAGAATCACAAAATCTCAAAATCATTTAGGTTGGAAAAGACCTTTAAGATCATCGTGTCCAACAATAAACCTAACCACATGAGTGCCTAAGTGCTACATCTGCATGTCTCTTAAATATCTTCAGGGAGGGTGACTTAACCACTTCCATAAGCAGTCGCTTCCAGTGCTTGACAACCCTTTTGTTGAAGAATTTTTTCATAATATACAGTTTAAATCTACCCTTTTACAACTTGAGGCCATTTCTTCTCATCTTATCACTTGTTACTTGGGAGAACAGACAGGTAGTTCTAAAGAGCGATAAGGTCTCCCCTCAACCTCCTCTTCTCCAGGCTAAAGAACACCAGTTCCCTCAGCTGCTCCTCATAAGACTTGTACTCCAGACTCTTCCCCAGCTCTGTTGCCTGGTGGTTCCATGCAAGAGTCAATTGTTGGTGTAAGTGTAGCTGGGCTGCACAAATAGTAAAATCTGCAAGTGCAGCCCCAGCTGTGTCTGAAACTCACTTTGCAGTGTCCGTGGGACTCCCTCTCAATTCGCAATCCTGCTATGTACTGTGTAGCCCACCGGCAAATAGGAAGTGGGGGGAACAGGGACAATCCTCTTTCCCAGTTGCATGGGCAACCTTATGGGTGCTAGTAGACGCTTCTGGAGTGCTACAGGTACCGTTAGAAGTGTGCAAGTGCTTTTCCTTTCATTTGTTGCAAACAATGGGTTGTAGCAGTTCAGGCACTTAAAGCAGTGGAGACTCTTCAAATAGGATGCAAGTACATCCATTCTACCTTCTTGTACCATACATGGATATTGATTGCTAGTCTGGTCCAGTGAGTTTAGTGTGTTTACTCATCTGTGAAATGTCAATTGTTACTGTAGTGCTCTGCAGAACTGAGCCTGAGGTAATTAAACTAAATATTATCTCTTACTTAAGCAGTATATAAATATGTATATGTATATAGACATCTATATTGCTGACATGTAGCAACTGTTGATGTCTAATGCTGCTGTTAAATTGCACTGAGTAGTTAATCAGTGGCCCTATTTTATTGTTTTTGACATTGCTTTCTAGAGGTTGAAGAAGTTTACCTTTATAAAAAGCAGAAAGTTGACAGATATAGCAGATAATTCTGTTATGCCTGCTTGGAAATGATTAATGCTAAACTTTTGAACAGGTCTGCCTTGAAAAGGAAATGTCACCTGTTCAAACGCAGCTTTGTATGTTCTCCAGCAGTAATGTATTCAATGCTTATCAACATGCTGATCTGCTGTTAGTTTCAGGGAGCAAATGTGAGTTTCAGCAATTGAAGCCTGATCCTGCAGGTGCATGTTCAGGCAAAACTGCCATTAGCTTTAATGAGACTTTGTCTTATTCAGAAGTGCAGGATGCAGACAGCAAGTGGATAAATGAAATACGTGAGCAGCACAAGGGTGGGTTTTTATTACTCGGAATACATTGAGATGCCTTTGAGACCTCCATCCAAAAATGTTTGGAGTTTGCTTGAATTTTTCATGCAAAACCAGTCATCAGAAAACTTTTATGATATATTAAATTCCCATTTGATTTCCCTCCCTTCTGTCTGCTTAATAAAGAGCTTCCTGCTCTTTGTACTTCCATTTAACAGATAAAGTAGATCCTTAGTCTGCAAAGCACTCAGAAATGTGTTTCTGACACACTCAAGGTGTGAGTGTATCCTCTGATTGTGACAAACTATCAGCGAGCTTGAAATTATGGATCTGCAAAAAGACAGCTTTCTACAAGCATAGTTGTCCAAAAGTACACATGCAATGCATTGTGATTTTTAAAGATGCTTAAACGAGTTCCTCACTCCCTCTGTAGTGATTTCTTTAGTCCTCCATGTAGTATTTGGAGAATAGCCATTGCCAAGCCTACTGCAGTTTCTGTAGCATGGGAAATTGGGAAATCCAGCTTAAATTTAACAGAAATACCAGAAATAGAGAGAGACTAAATGATTACAATACTTGATGGGCATTTCCATTCCAGATATATGTGACTTCTACAGGTTTATTACTGCACTGCCTCTCAGACGTGCTAGGACCCCACTCTTTCTGGTGCTAAGGAAAACAAGAGGTCTTATGATCTATCAAGTTGTTTGAAGAACTCCAACTATTTCTTCTGTTCCCGATCTGCATATGAGCTGTTCACGTTTTCCATGGATTTGTCCATTGTTCAAATTTGTATGACATTTATTTTCTGGGAAAAGACTATTAATTAACTAACCGAGGAACCATAGATTGGAGCCAAAGGGCCAGATTTTCAAGCACTCACCAGGGAGAGTTCTGTTTATACATATTTCATGGGAGGGGTTATAATTTCAAAAATAATTGTGGTGGTTTGGAATTTGTAAATGCTTTGGGTGGATATGGTTACATACTAAGTTTTTGAAGTAACTAACATTTAAATGACATTCTTAGTCATTTAACTATTCGGTATTTGAACTTCTCTTTAGAAAGTAGTTTGACAAACACCAATGCCATGGGAACTGTAATATTTATGTACTAATCGAATACAAATAGAACATTTCCCTTACCACTTATCTTTGTACAGGGTAGACAGTTCCTCATTCCAGATCTGTTCCTCTGTCTGTCTGTCTGTCTGTCTATCTATCTATCTATCTATCTATCTATCTATCTATCTATCTATCTTAACATTGCTGTATTCAATTCTTAATGCGTATTACTGGGATTCTCAATAAAATTTTTGTTCTACATACTTCTCTCATTGATCAGTTTGCATACCAATAACACACTGATAGTCCGTTTGATCCTTTGAGTTTGACACATCTGAAACTGCAATTCAGTATGATTCTTTTTCCTTGCAAATAGGTATGCTTTCCATTTTTCTGAATTCCTGTGTATTTTTACTGTATTCAGGTTTTAGCTGGATTCACTTGTTTTGAATGAGACCAATTCAGTTCTTGTGTAGATGTTTGAAGACATATGGGTGTTGCTACTGGATTGTGTGCTATTTTTTACTGAACACTACAAAATGCACAGAGTTAGAAGAACAAATAAGGATCAACAGTCTTTGTTGGCTGTTATTGAAAATTATTAGAAAATGGGCCAAGTAAATCTCTTCCTTTTTAGGGTGTCTCTATAGTTCAATCAAGATTATCACTTTAGCCAGCATTAATATTACCACACCAGTTTAAATTGTCTGGTATTGTAACTGCAACAGTATAGAGCTCTGGCTGGGTCAACGACACAAATATCTGCCTGGCTAAGATACATAGCTTTACTAAACTTCATACTGATGCTGCTTACACTTGATCTGGGTGGTTTACAGTTAGCTCTGTCCTGCCTGCAAAAACTGACATCATATTGACTGTTCCCTAAGAAAAAGCTACCAGTAGGGTGGAGGTGAATCGATGAGCAAGCAAAACTAGATTGGTAAGCAACTTCTAGCCCAGAACTGAGGGACTGGCTCTGACTGGCCTGGATGTTTAAAACACTATTTTTAGAATTAGGGTTGCTGTTTTCTATAAATATTGATATTAATAGTGTTGATCGCAATAAGTACACCAAAAGATGATGATGTTACTGCTGCAAATACACTGCTTCAAAGGATCAGTGACACAAGATGACTAACTTATTTTCAAATGAGCCTGTATGTTGAATATAAATAATAACAAAAAACAGAGAAAATGCATTGTAGGCCCAAATTGCCGAGATTCCCTATATCCTCTAGACCATTCCCTTGGTTTAATGGGTCAGATGAAGTGAAGAAGAAGAGAAAATCTTCTCTAGCATACAGAATGACAGTAAAGATGCCTGCAGACCTTACAGGACCAGTGGATGAAATGGCCACCGGACTTTAGTACCTCCTGTGTCACTATGCAGCGGAAATTCAGTGAAAAATGAAGGGCTTGTGGAGGAGATGTTGTTGGACTGTTTTCTTCTCTTGCCATGTGTCCTAATACAGAAAAGCAAAAAGATGTATCTCCTTGTAGCCGCAGGAAGGATGCACTTTCTACCTGTCTTTTCTTATCATCCTTGTCTCTTGTGTGATATAACAGCACCATTCCCACTGTCAGAGACTTTCCATTTCTCTCCTGGAAAAGTCCAAAGGACTCTTAGTGTATGCAAGTAACAGTCTTGATTCTCCTCCCATCCGCACGTAACACTGAGCAGAGCTGCACACCCTCTTCGAAATCATTACGCAATCACAAATCACTCATTGACAAGCATAAGTTATTATCTAATTTAAATTATTTACCAGGTCAATATATGCTGCCTTTCACTGCACACAGAAATAAAATAGTGTTTTACAAAGAATCCCTAAAGAAGTCATTTTAATGCATTAACTGCCAGGTCCTGAATTGTCATTCCAGACACCGATTAAAGTACAAACTAGAAAATAGTGGTTGTTTGATGACAATCTCTATAATGATGCCCAGACTTTTTGTTTCCCTCCTTGTTCTGTGTACCAATACAGACCTAGTGTAAACAGAAACATGAGCTTTCATTTCCTTGTATTCAAGCAGCTGCAATAAAAACTGCTAATGGAAGAGGAGGGAAGAAGGGGGAAAAAGATCAAATGCCCTAAAAGATATTTACACAACATAAGAGTTTTGTGACCATGAGATACTATTTTGAGGTTACATGCAGGGAGTGAAGAAAGAAACTGCACTTTCAAGAAACTGTGACAAGAAAAGATGGGAAAACAATTATGTTGCATGCCTATACTTCTCTTTGTACAGACACATTGTATGGCAAATGCCAAATCAAACAGTTTGTAAGCGAAGCGTTAACTTTTATTCATTTGCTGTCTGATAGAAATATTTATACATACCTGTAGCATGATTGTCTTTATTTTATTTTTTCTTTTTTAAATGTGAGAGGTTTATTAATACATTGTTATTGTTAGGAAAGTTCAGGTATTTATTTTAGAAATCAATTTACTTTTGAATTTTGTTTAGAATATAAGGATTGTTACGTGATTCAACGTGAAAGTATTACTCTAATGTACTCTTTTCCTTCTTCGAGTGGATAAGTAGCCTGCTAAAGGGTGGGGAGCAGCAGATAAAGATTTTGGTGAGACTTTTCTGACACTGTCTCTCGGGATGTTGTGAGGAAGGTGAGGAAACACAGTCTATAGGAGATAATTGAGAAATAGGACAGCATGAAATGTCCTAAAGAGCAAACATGAGATTCCCTGCCAAATTATGAGGTCCTTCCAAGTGGGGTCCTTGCAGGGTTTCATCCTGGTCCTAGCCCTAATCTGAGCTTTCATTAAAGGTCTAAACAACAGGGTAGGAGCATACACACAGAGTCAAATTGCAGATGGCACTGATGTGGTAATGCTCCAAATACTTCAGAGGAGAGGTACAGAAATCAAATAGCCAAAGTGAAGCAATGGCCTGAAATCCACAGAATGGAACTAAGCAGGGGGAAGTGCAGAGAACTGCAGTTTGGTATGAAAAATCAAAAAAATCAAACACACAAATAAAATGGAGAATAGTGGTTGCAGCGTAACAGGAAAGGATTTGGAGATTACTGTGAGGCACAAAGCAAGTCAACAATCTGAGGTGGTTTTGAACAAGACAAATTCAGCATGATGTGATCAAGAATATCATCTGTAAGAGACACGAGGTGACTGCTTAGGTCTCTGGCATTGTTGAAATGCCCATTTTCAGGAGCTACACTTGAACAAGGATATAAATAAACTCCCGGTGAGGGCTACAAGCAAGTTAAGAGGTTTAGAAAACATGATATACAAAAGAAGAACTGCAGAAAGAGAGTTGCTTCATCTAAAAGGGGAAGACTGAGGAGGGAGTGTAAAGGTCTACTACATTAAGAAGATTACTATAAAAAGATAGATTCACTTGAGGGAAATGAAAATATCCTTTTTTGGTGGCTTTTAAGGATGGGCTAGAAAAATGCCAGTAGGAATGATCTGGGAACACAGCAACCTCCTGAGGCCATTTCCAGCCTTTATTACTTTGGTTCATTCACTCATTCTGTAAAACTGCATCTAAAATCAAACATCTATTTTTAAAATAGATTATTAGGAGATTATTATGGGTGTTATATTTTCAGCATGGCACCCTACTCTTTTTTTCCACAGACAGTTAATTTTGTAGTCCTGATGCCAGTGTTTTCTTAGCACTTGATGATTTTAATGAATATTCATATTGAGCTTTATGAGGCATTTTCTATGTCAGAATTACGTTTCAAAGGGTATTGCTATAATATTATAGGTGTTTGTTAGATGGTAAATACCCTTCAATCTCTTTCCTCACAGATAATCACAGAGGGTAAAGTTTTAATTTCTCTCTTAGAAAAATTGAGATATTTTTATTTAATATGCATACTGCTATTGGAGGGGATTCTGAACCTCTACTAGGGTCTTGTGAGACCTCGTCTGGAGTACTGTGTTCAGTTCTGGATGCCTCAGCACAGGAACGATATGGATCTGTCAGAGAGAGTCCAGAGAAGGGCTATGAGGATGATCAGAGGCCTGGAGCAGTTGGGATTGGTCAGCCTAGAGAAGGCTCCAGGGAGAACGTTTAGCATCCTTCCAGTACTTGATAGAGAACTACAAGAAAGCTGAGGAGGGGCTCTTTATCAGGACATGCAGTGATAGAATGAGGGATAACGATTTTAAGCTGAAAGAGGGGAGATTTAGATCAGCTATTGGGAAGAACTTTTTTTCCTGTTGGGGTGGTGAGGCCCTGGAACAGACTGTCCAGAGAAGCTGTGGATGCCCCATCCCTGGAGGTGTTCAAGGCCAGGCTGGATGAGGCTTTGAGCAACCTGATCCAGTGGGAGGTGTCCCTGCCCATGGCAGAGGACGTCGAACTTACTGATCTTTAAGGTCCCTTCCAACAAAAGACATTCTATGATTCTATTATATTTAGTTCTAAAAGACATGATTCTGAATACTTTTTATTTATCCAGTTTCTTCAATTTCCAAGCCACATCTCAAAATACTTTTTTACTGGCACTAGGAATGTTAATTTGCATCACATTTGCTTAATTTGCATCACTTTATAAGATCTTTTGTTTCAGAAGACTTGCCCTTTAAAAATATACTTACCTTCAAGTAGTGACCTCTGGATGCTGCCCTCAGTATATTCAATGAGACAATATTATGAGAATAACTGACTTTCTTGTTATCTTGATAGCATTTTTTTTTTGTCCTTCAATAAATCATCTTGGATTGACTGAAAAGAAAATGTGCTATGCAGCTTTCAGATTGAAATTAGCATTCCTCTTAAAGGAAAACCAAAATGCTTCAGTTATTCCTGCAGTGAAGGAAATGGAGAGACAGATTTGCTCTAGAAAAAAAGTTGTGAATTTGACAGTAATTTAAAAAAATATTTGACTTAAATCCACATTTCTTTCAGAGAAAATAGTTATGTCTCTTCATTAGTGTTCACTACGAAGCACATTTGTTAGCAGAAGTGACACACATAAATTAATCCCTGACAGAGTACAAAGTTATGCTCATCGTAAGAACAATGCAGGCTCTGTTTTGTGGAGATATAGGTGATAAACTATCTGCTTTATAGCATGTGAAGGATTAGATATTGCTGCACTTAATGCAACTTTGTTGTATCATTTGCTACAGATTCATGGGCAGAGGAGGTTCTGCAGTCATAGGATGAGCCTTTTTTCTTTTCATCTAGAGTTTAGATGAGATTTTACTGTATTATTTATGGGCTGCACATTGATGCATACAATAAGCTTTTCCTATGATAACGAGAAGCACAATTAGCATTCACCTTTCATATATTAGCAAGACGCCTGTGTCCGCCTTCCTCCCACTGGAGTAGCTGCAGGTCCTCTGGAACGGAGATCTAGAGCCATCCTGGGCCACAGGCGACGAATTACCAGCTCAACCAAAGAGTGAAACCTGCTCCTGGAGGGATGTGGCAGCAGAGAAAATGTTGCAGCCTTGGGGGATGAGCGAGGCAGGCTGTCTGGCAGCACAGCTCAGCAGATCTCTGAGGCATGAAGTCACCTCAGTGAAGCCACCTCACACATGTCAAAGCAACTGATAGATTATGGATGTGCACTCCCTCACCTTTCGACTTCATGCTGTCAGCAGGCCTGTATGCAATGCTTCCTCTGTCCAGTGAAATTTTACCAGGATTCCGCTTCAATTCCCTTTCCACCAACCCTAACTTGGCTGTTTATTGAGAATAGTTCACGTGCAGTTTCACACACCTCAGGAGAGTTTCTCGTTATTCCAGCTCTCTTGCCTGGGAAGATGTGTGTGCAACAAGGATACACCTCCTGTGGTTATTTTCTCTTTAAGGTGAGGGAGGTGAAATTGTTTGCCTAGTATATACCATTCATTTTCCTCATGGTAATGGTGAACACCTTTTTCTTGCTGTTGGGTTTCCCTGATGGAATCTGCAGTGCTGCACAGGTTTCCTGTGTATTACCCAGCCTGTAGGGCACTGTACTCGGGTTTCATTCTATTGAATTCATTAATTTCTTTGAAACCAAAGAAGCAGGACTGGCTCTTTAAAGAGCAGAGGTTGGGTTCCAACCCATATTTATACCATGCAATGTCTTAACTGTGTAGATTATACCAAAGGACACATCAGGACCAAATAAGCCATTAACTTACTTTGTAAGTCATCAAGAAAATTTTTTTAATTGCATGAATTTTTATCCATTTTTTCATCCCAAAATTTTAACAATAGATTTCTGATAATGATTTAAAGTCAAACCTTGCTGTAGCACAGACCTGTGAAAAGGGAAAGAAGTTATTTGTACTTTCTCACTTCAGTCTTAAAATTGATGGAGGTTCTTCCACCACCTGAGACTGTTGGGGTTGTTCAGCCTAGACAAGAGTAGGTTCCAGGGAGAACTTCTAGTGGCCTTCCAGTACTTGACAGGGACCTACAGGAAAGCTGAGGAGGGGCTATTTATCAGGGAGTGCAGAGATATGATGAGGGGGAATGACTTTAAGCTGAAAGAGGGGAGATTTAGAGTAGGTATAACGAAGAAATTTTTTCCTGTGAGGGTGGTGAGGCCCTGGAAAATGTTGCCTAGAGAAGTCGTGGATTCCCCATCTCTGGAGGTGCTCAAGGTGAGGTTGGATGAGGCTTTGAGCAACCTGATCCAGTGGAAATTGCCCCTACCACTGCAGGGGTGTTGAAACTGGATGATCTTAAAAGTCCCTTCAGACCCAAGCCGTTCCACGATTCCATGAGTCTGTGATTGTACCTTCAAATCAAAATAAGACTTTCCCTGAAATGTGCATTCAGAGTGGAGCATAAACAATTTCTGTGATGAAGCACTGACAAACCATGAGCAGTCAAACACTCTGCATCACAGAGAGGCAGACATACCTTCTTGCTTCTTTGCTAGTATGTACAACACACTTTTCCCACTATGGCAACAACATGCTCTATCTCATCAATCTTCCCACTTGTGTACTCCTCCATTTTTGATCTTTCCTGAAAGAGCCATGTGTTCATTTCACCTCCCCTGACACTGAACATTACTATTATCTCTGTGGCACTAATTGCTTGACGTGCTACAACCTCTGCCTATGTTTCTGGAGACTTTCTGTCGTTTTCATAGCACCATAGAATCATAGAATAGATGGCTCCATCCAGAGCACTACATATATTTACACCTATAGAGAAGTATAGTTCAAGGCACCTCTGAAAGGGAGAAAACACATCTTCCCCATGTCATTCAGCAGTAGCTGCTATTGATGCACTCACTGGAAATCGCTTTGTGGTCCAGTATCCTGTCGGTAGTGTGCCACAGTCCAAACACGCACAGGTGAAGTCAACGGTCGGGTAATTCAATGTTGTCAGAAAAATGAGGTAATTTGATGTTGTCAGAAAAATGAAAAGTGCATGATTGACTGCAGTAAAAATAAAAATTGTTTGGTAACAACCGTTTTGATTATGAGGCAATAGTCACTTTTATTAATGTTGTTACATTACAGACAAGGGTTTGACTAATTTTGAGTACCTAAACAGCACTGGTCATTGATTTTAATCCACCTTCTATTGTTGCAGGACAAACTATGTTTTAGATCCTCTTGCAAGACCTTTTCTGCTGAAAATCTCTCTCCTTTACCTTCTTCTTTTTTTTCATCAAACCCTCTTACAAGTGGAACCTGCTCTTTTTCTTGGCCTCTATCTCTTGTGAATAGAAACTGTTCCCCTAGCAACTCTATCGTTGGACTTCAGTCTGGGAAAGGCTACCACTGTCTCCTGATTATAACCTAAATTGGTTTGGCACATGTACAGAAACCCCTCTCTTGTGCTGATTGCCTTATCCAGGTAACCTATGCATTACTTATCAAAATTCATATAACAGTAAAGAAAGATTTCAAAAGACTTACATATCTCCATCTAAGCCTTAGTGTATTTTCCATGTATTCCACTTAGTCCTATCCCACCTCTTTCCTACTAGAAGAAACAGATATCCAGCAACTTCTACTTGTTTCCCATCTTTTCTTCTCCAGGCAAAGGATTCCAACAGGTTCAAGTTTCTTTGATCCTGACTTTGGAAACATCCATCTATAACCTGTCTGGAGCCAGGTGGTAGACATTTCACTGTTAGTGGTCCCTGTTCTTAAAGGTCTTCTCTTTGGAAGACATTCCTTTTTGTCATGATTCTGTTCAGCATTTCTTTTTCGTAATGATCTTCTTTAATTTGGTATACTCAAACACAAAATATCAAGCATAATATTAGGTACTCATAGTCATGAAAATAAGAGATTTCTCATTCTTTACAAGAATCAAATGAATATAAAGAGCTTCGCACACTGCAACCATACAATCTGGATATTACACAAGTAAAAATAAATGTACACACCCATAAAACTAGTAAAACTGGCTGTTGCAGCTACACATAGTTCCTTGTGTTCATTAAAATTCTATCTTTATTGAGCTTATCTTGATTGGCATGCAGATCAAAGTAAAAATGCAATAAATAAAAGAATATACATAATGGAATCCATGGAAAGAAGCTATTCAGAAGATAATTCCAGTAGGCAAATTGCAAAGCAATATTAAAAACAACAGTGCAGAAGCACTTGAAACATAGCACGTCACACACTGTTGAAGTGCCGGATCCTGAGGCCATTACTCACTTGCGTAGACACACTGACTTCAAAAGAATTGCTCACTGTGAGTAAAGATAGTTGGAGTACGACTACACAAGAGAGTATTAGCTCCTTCAGTTCAGTGGCGTAGCTGAACAACAGCTTTGTGCTAGCGTCATCCTGTTGACAGTATCCAGCCCAGCTCATAATGGCAGCTCCAAGCCCTCTCTGGGACACAGTGAACACCTGTGTAAGGCAGAGGATCCCTGATCGACTGGAAAGTGGGAGCACAAATATGCATAAATACGAAATGAATATGTTTTACTTCAGTTGTGCCCACGTATGCCGCTTATGAAAATACTTTTCTCATTTCGCTCGTTCTGACTGGCGTTACAAAGTCCATACGTCGAAGTGAGCTGAGTTAGCTTTGCCTCATCAGTTCTTAAGGAAATTGTGGTATTTTGCTGAACTAGGGCCCAGATTTCTATAGCTGAATTCCCATAGCGTTTAAATGCATGGAGAAATAACAATTCGATTTTCAGATGTCAAGGATGACTTTTTAGGGCAAGCAACAAAGAACAACACTTTTTTTCACCTTGAACTGCTAATAGAACATTTTGACACAGTCATAGGACATGAACAGAAGGTCTCTTAACGTCATTTTATTGAAATTTTTATTGGCACAATTACACAAGTTAGATAAGGGATGATTTACAAGGTTAGTCACAAAAGATTAACGAAACAGAAACTAGATGACAGATTCTAGACATCAGAAACTAGAAGACAGAGTCTATACATCATGGACTATTGAACAGCATTAGTCTAACCTGGAACACATAGGGAAAAAATGACAAAAGGGAAGCCTAAGAGGATGTTTTCTTAAATAAATTTAGAAACCTAACTGGCATCAGTGGCTGCTGTTCACTTTTACTGTTTGAGCATTGGGAACCAGCAAAAAGATCTGGGTATGCCAGGTTCTGCTTTACTGGAAAACAAAACTGAGAGAAAATTTCTCCCACTTTGGTCTTTCATTCCTTTTATGTTTGAGTGTTCTTATTACATACACAGTATAACCAAGAATTACCCAGGCTGTCATGCCATAAGGATGAGTTTCAACAGAGAAAAACATTTGTCTGTGGTTACAGCCTGGCTCTCTGGGAAAAAAACAAAACAAAACAAAAACTGGTTGCGGCAGTACGTACTGGAACTTCTAAAAGAAAAGCATGTGGTTAAGTTTACCTGTCTGTCTACCACTGCCTAGAGTGTTTTCCCAGGTCTCAGCGAGTTTCTAACATATGGTTACCTGCAGTCATGTGAAGATGTTTTCAAGCAGCTTGGTGAATTATTGGCAGCCACTGCTGTTTTACATAAAATCCGTTTCATGCTATTTTGAAGAAGTAGGAGTCAGCGTCCCCTTCCTCAAAACACTTACAGGCATTTTAAGCCAAATCCACTGCATCTTTGACTCAATTTTGTGTCCATATGACTCAATAGATCCTAGCGGTATTACATCCATGTGTCATTTTGGAATAAAACACTGTAGTGAATCAATCCCTTTTGCTTCTTTCTTCTACATTTTTTCCAGCGGCACCACAAGAGATTCAAGGAAATTTTCAACATCTGGGAGCTGTCTGAGTAAGCAGTGGAAGATACTGGCATCCATAAAACACTGACAATCATCTCAGGGATTATGATGACTATAATGCTGAAAAAATGCCACCCAGGTTATTTCAATACACTTTTTTACTTTCTCTTGTTTATATTTTATAAGCAAAACTAAATCCAATTCCAGTATCTGAGTGAAGCCTTCTATTTAAATGAATGTCTCTCTCTCAGTTCATTGAAGCTCTAACTGACACGGAAGTTAGCTGCATGATGTGGGCTTCAGGCCATCCTCAACACAATTAGTCTTCATCAAGCTGAAACTTGCTGTGTTTGGGCAGGTTGGGATTTCTAAACAGGTTGTTCAGCCCTCTTTTCTATGCTCAGCTGCCCAAGGATTTGTTGTCTTCCAAGAGCAACAACAAACTATTTGACTTAAAAAAGTTTTGAAAGAGTCTATCATTTTGAAAGATTTTTCTAGCCTTAAAATGGGCAACTCCACTAGAACAGACAGCGGGTTTTCAAGATTTTTCAAGAAGGGGGTCTGCAAACTATAAGGGAATGGCATGTTGTTAGCTCTGGCTTTTTTCCTTAATTGTGACCTTTCAGATATGCTTCTACAAGGCAGCAGTTTGACAGGATCTGGAGGTCTAACTGAGGACACTTGAGGACTCTGAAGAAGGGTTTCTCTTGAGCTTTAATGCCATTTTACTTGATCAAAGTCATTAATAAGTTGCTTGGAGCCTAGAAACGGTGTAAATCTTTCTACTTAAGCCTAAAGAGGGGTTAATATCTTTTCATGTAGTGCATATGTTTGCATGGTATTTGATGGTGTAAGGCTTTGGTGCAAAACTGTAATAAAATGCTTTTCCGGCATGTCATGTTCAAGTAAACATATTTATTTGAAATGGGAAAAAAAAAAAATAACAAAGACCTAAGAGGACGTAAACTGTCAGCATCTCTTCCAAAACAGTGAATAACTACAGTGTATGCAAGGTACAGTTGGAAAAAAAGGAAAAAAACCAAACCAAATGAAGCATACATTTATTTAAGAAAACTAAATATGAAATGAAGGATCCATCTCAATTATCAGTACAGATCAGTATAATATAGATCGCGTAAAGCTTTCTTTTGCTGTGTGTCCTGTACATTGTAGAGATTTTTAACGTAGTATGTTGAGCTACACTTTTAAGCAGAATTATATGAATGAATGGTACATAAATATCTAACTTATTCAGCTTAGCAGTTTAGTATATATATGGAGCCAGCCTTGCACCTCTAGACTATGGAATTCTTGGCTATGCAACAGCTATGCTGCCTTCACAAGGTTTATATTACTATAGTAGTTCAAAGTACTGCTGCCAGTAGCACGCACACAGAGAGTTTTTAGCGGTAGCTACAGACCTACATCTTCAGATCTACACAAGTCTGGGGTACTCTGTATACAACAAACATCATGTCTACTGGAAATGTCATGCCAGTTCTAATGTTTTTTTCTAGCTTCAGATTCCAAACAAGACAGAATCTGGAGGTGTTAAATAGAATACCTAGAAAGAGACAGTCTTTGCCACAAAATGTTTTTGAGTCTGCAAACACAGGAGAAAGAAAGCACCGTTATCCCCATTTTATGAGCACAAGCACTGAGAGATGAAAGGACCTGCCTCTGTTATTCATGGGAAGATTATCATTGACTTCAGTGGGTGTAGTATCAGCCCTATAGCGGTATGAAACTTGGCTCCTAATTACATTAGGCCCACGTACGCTTAGTTTCAGCCACAGTTCATTTTTATCTCCAGGTTATTAACCTGTAAACCAAAGTATTTCAACTGCTGACAGAGTCTGACTTGTGGTTCTAGGCTCCAAGGATGCTTGACTAAGAGAAACCCATGTCCAGTCACGTTCCGTTTGTGCTTCAAGTGTTTGGCTTCTATCAATGGCTTGGGATGGCCTGTTCTCTGCAGATTAAGAGGAAACAATATATGACGCACAGACTTGTCTCACTCACTTCAAAGTGTGAGCAACAGTGACTCACCCACCTCCACAGACACCTTTAAACTCTGTGCTGAGTTTCCTATTTTTCTTTTTGTGTCATAGATAGCATTGCCCTCTTTTGTTTTCTCCAGCCTCCGTTCACCAGCTTCACAGAATTTTGAATCCAATCTGGCAATGAGGTTGCGATTTTTTTTTTTACTATGGTGCCTTTGGGTTCCCATATTCGTTAATCATTTACTTGACCAAACAGAATATGTTTCATTTTCTGAGTAACTCCGGGTGTTACCAAATAAGAATAATCTGCATAATATCTACATGAAAGGAAGGCTTGTTATTCACACTTTGTTATCATCTTGTCCCAACAGACAGCTGCTGTAACTGTTTGCCCTTTTCAGTGGAAGTGGGCTAAATTCATCCTAGTCACATACGGCAGTGGGTGGCTGTGGTTCAGTCGCCATCCATTTGGAATATGACACATTATATTGAGTTACTCTTTTACAGATCAGGAAGCTTGTTGAACACAAAAGGTTAATTAACCTAACTGAGGACTGAACTGGTCTATGTGGGACATCAGCTGGGACAGGAAAATTTCCATAAGTTCTTCAAAATATACATTGATATGAATACCATAAAAACCCGAATAATTACCTTATTATAAAAGTCTTGCCAGATAACACCGCAGCTTCACCGGAAAGGATTTATCTGCTCTCATGCTTGCAGTCTGATGCCAGAATTCAATGAATCTGGATCATCTGTGGTTGTGTAAGCTGTTGATCCTGTAGGCTAGTATGCAAAAATATGGATACCACCACCACCACTACTTCTCCTACACCACATTTTTTGAATTAAAGTGACCGTGGCAGCTCTGCCCTGTGCTGAACCCAGTGCTGAAGATATGCATTAGACATGAACTGAGCATGCCTAGAAGACTTGGATCCTTGGGGGCTTTAGGCAATGTAATATCTACTTTGTAAATCCCAAATGCACACAGAGAAATGGTAGTCTACGTATTTAGTTCAGTCAAGATGTTGATGTAATTTTAAGCATCAAAGTAAATTTTTTAATGGAGACTTTGAGCACTTTAGTGGGTCAAATGTTATTGGGAAAATCACTTTTCTCTTTCTTTGATTAAATTCTTCTCTATTGCACTATAAGTGCTAAGGTGCTTTATTTGAATCTTACTGAAGGCACCTGCCTGTCTGAGCTTCTGTTCTTCTGGGTGTCCAGAGCTCTGCTTTGGCATATGCCCAGAGCAGTTTAAGCAGCTTGATAGCTATCTTCCACTTAAGAAGTTAGGCATTCCTCTGCTGAAGTCTCCTGGGGGGCTCAAACCTGCAGACATTCTCAAAAACACCAATTGCACACCCAGAAGGCTCCCCGGAAAATGCTTTGTGAGTATGGTTTTAGAACAGACAGTGGAGGAGGATCTACCACCCACCTTTCATACAATACTGTGTGTTAAGCTGTTTATTTAGGAAGTTAGACTCGGATTCAACACTTTGCTCAGACTGAAAGGGTTGAAACCAGCATCACTCCAAGGAAAATGTCATCCCCAGGGGTGACATTGTTTACAGAAGAAGAGATGGGATTTTATGCACACTCTTTACTCTTCTTCTTGAAGATCTTTTACTGTTTAGCACAAAATTCAAAAGTCACTGGACAGGAACCTCCACAAAGATAAATTATTCTATAAAAAGTAGGTTTGGGCAGAGCTTCCTCCTTCAAGGCCTGTTTAAACAATTTCTGGTCAACAACATTTCAATTCAACTCAGACAAGTAGGAGATTTGACACTTGAAAGACTGGAAGAGATTAAATCCCCATCTCCCACTTTGCCCTCTATAGCTTTAATTGTACTGAATAGACAGCAACATTTGCAACAATAGCACATGTCAGCAGTATGCTTTTGGAAAGAGCAGATGAAGGCACCTACTTAGAGGTTCTGGTCTGTGGATGCAAAGTAAGACATGTCTTAATCTTTGTATTTCCTGTAAAGTGATTGAAAGTGTCTGAATGATGAATATGGTGAAAAAGTAGACTTGAATCCTGTCTTGGGGCACCCGACCTTCCCTGTGCTGCGTGTGTAAAGCCTCATACATAGGATATGGTTTCCACTTCAGTGGTCAGCCACACAGGCTGTACACAACTGTACTTACTTTTCATTATCCTTAATAAAACTTAATGATGCCAATTTGAGTTCCTTTCTGCCCCAACCAACAGCCCAGCTGTTTCTAGGTCCATTTGTCTTTCTGGACCCCTATATTTCTCACTTATCCTTAATTATATTTGATCTCTTTTTTAGACAAGGATTTCAAACCATTCACAATGGCAAAAATTCTACTATATCCATAGCTTCTGTCTTTTCTCTTTTTCATGGAGGCATGTTTTTCCCTTGCTCACTAAGCAAACTCCAAACCAGATTCTTGATGGAGAGTGTGAGGTCTTTAGATCCCAGTCAAAGCAGAGGAAATGTTAGGGATTTCCCTGGAAAAAAAAAGCAGGAAGAGTTAGACAGACAATGCCCTGGGTTTTGACATGCAGTGGAAGTTCTCTCTCAAGTGAAGATGGCAATAACACAGCAGGATCATGTCTGTCTGGGGAAAGAAAGGACTGGCAGGAGCTGGGAATCTTGTGGCAAGGGAGTTCAGGCAAGGGATGACAGGTGAGAGGTCAGGTTGGACAGACAGGAAAAACAAGCTTTTTTGCTTGGAATTTAGGGGTTAGGCTGGAAGGATAAGAAAGAGTAGGAAGTACAAGTGGGAGGGATTTTTCTGCAGAAGAGTAGAGGGAGTGTTAAAAGAAGTCAGGACATAGTTGACACTAAAGAGAGCAAAATGTAAGATCTGGGAATTGTCCCGTAGGAAGAAATTTCCACCCAGGAAAAGGGCTGCAGTTATATTGGGAGTTGGTTCAGGCTTCTGAGAAAATAGGGTGGACAGGAGCCAAATACATTGGAGGAGAAGAGGATCTGACATCAAACTGAGTGGAAGCAGGGGAATGGAGGCAATCTCTCATCTTCCTCTCCTTACTGTTTCCACGTCCAGCGTCCTCGAAGTTCCTGCACAGGAGCAGTGATGCATGCGAAGGACAACAACCTCTTCCACCATTCTGCATCAGTCTTTGAAAGTTTTTTGAAAGAACAGGGCTATCTAAAGGTAGTGAACTTGTGGGTAACATTTTATGTTTCTGGATGACTTGTTCCAGTACAAAAACCAGACCAGTTGTGGCATGTCTATCCCTGGACAACTCTAACACTCAGCTGGAAAAGGCCTCAGCTGAGCTGATCCTGTATTTACGATAGTTCCCCTTTGAGCTGGGGATTGCTGTAGATCATAGAATCTCAGATTCATAGAATGGTTTGGGTTGGAAGGGACCATAAAGATCGTCCAGTTCCAACCCCCCTGCAATGGGCAGGGGGGACACCTTCCACTGGATAAGGTTGCTCAAAGTCTCATCCATCCTGGCCTTGAACACCTCCAGGAATGGGACATTCACAGCTTCTCTGGGCAACGTGAGTGCCTCACAACCCTCAAGCCTCTTTCACACTTTTGGCTCCTTACAATTTATTCCATTTACTTTTGTTTTTTGCCTAAGATGATAGATACTGTATTATGCCATAATGATGATTTTCGCATAGGCTTGCAATAATGTATTCTGAACTTACATTTCTGCAACGAAAACAATATGATTCAGAGACTACAAAGAGACCACCCAAGTGATCCACCAAGTGTGCCTGTTGCTGGATTCGTCTTGCAGTTCAGATGTTCTTATCTCCCCATTTTGTCCCTCAAAATCGTCATTTCTGCTTGACTTGCTTGTAGGTCAAAGGGCAAGTGACTTGACTTCTCTCCAGATCCTGTTAAAGGTAATTTCTGAAGTAATAAATGTTGTTTGCTGAGGGATAAAAACACACCTTTTCCTGTATGAATTGGCAATACAGGTCTTTTGCAGTACTTAGAGCTGAAGACGATGGGACGATTTGGACCAAAAGTGCTTCCATAACATTCAAGTTTTTGAAAGATTATACTTATGTTTCTGACCAGAAAAATAAACAGCGGTCTACAAACTGATTGAAAAAGTAGGAACAAGGATACCATTTCATTGATTTGTTTTGGAAATCAGGAGATATGAGGTAGTGCCTGAAACTGCACTTGATCCTTCCGGCGTTAGTTGCACTGCTCAGGCATCAGCATCATAGCTCAGCCACCACAGCTCCGTCTGCTCTTGCGGAGCTACCAAGTCTTCTGGCCACTCTGAGAAAGTGCCTATTTTCCTCCTGTGACATTAGAGGGAGTCTGAGGTGACTAACCCCCTAATTTACATGCCTTACATAGGTGATTAAAGTTAGGTAGGATGAATTGTCGCTGCAGTATTTAATAGAAACACCTTACCTTATTCTCCAGATCAAAGTATCTCATGTTTTAGTTCTGATGAAACAGTTCGGTACTCAACAACAGCAGCACACAAACATTCTACGTACTAATTAGAGAAGCCAGAAGTTTACTATATATTTCCTTTATCGTGCAACCTTGTTTCAACTAACCTGTTATGTCATGTGCTTTATTATGGACTTCCACAAATTAAGTAAATATCTGTAACTGTAGCTGTATAAATGATCAACAATGAGAAATTTTTGAATCAAAACCAGAATTCCACTCTGGGTTAATTTTTAACATAAAAATGTAAAACATTTTATTCTGTGGGAATTTTTAAAATGTATGGCTTAGTCGTGACTCTGCATCAAAACCAATTTTGAAATTATAATTAACATAAAGGATATTCAAATTTTTAACCAGTCTTTCTATCCCAGCAAGAAAAGATCTGTTCACCTATCAATTCTCATCTTTAAGACTGATTGAAATGTTGGAAAGCAATGAGAAATTCCAGTGGTCTTTGTTGGTAGTGGGTCAATGGACTGCGTTAGCATTAAACTGCTGGGTACTACTCACATCATTTGGCTTTAAGATGCCAAAGCAATCTAAGTATTTAAGGATATGATGAATGCTCTTCAGAAAAGTTCTAGGTCAATATATTCTAAATAGATAATAACTATGTCTGTTTATCACTACTTTCTAACAATAGTAAGACAGTCACTAGAAACTTATTCAGCCTTAAAAAAACCAAACCCAAAAACATTACACTGGTTTGAGTAGAATATGAGCTAAAGAACACACAAAATCCATTTATTATATTGTTTGACTCTGCAGTGTGCAACTAAAATGGTCTGATTGTTTGCGGAGTATCTACTATTAAACTAAACAAAAGCATGCTGTGACTTAATTGACTTATGCATCAGTGCATGTTGATCTATGAGTTATTTATTTCACAGTTTGGAACATTCTTCCGTAATCCTATATGGATACTTAGTGCTTTTGGGTTTTTTTTCATTCACCTTGCCCTTCTTTTGAATAGTACACACAATCATCAATGTCAATAATTTATAAACAGTGATCCTTAGTAAAAAAGCAGCTCTGCTGCTTCTCCTTGGCAAGGTGCTGGTACTGTTATCACTGAATTTCTCATGAAAATCCACTTCATTTGAGCAGCAATAAATCTCTAGTGCAATGCTGAGAGGAGATATTGTGGTTCTATGACAGATAACAGATTCGAGTCAGCAGTGGACTGTGCTCAGGACTATGTAACCGAGGTGGCCTGTAAGTTGAGAAACATTGCAGCTGCATGCAGAGGAGGTGGCTTGCTGTTCGTCAGGCACCTCTAATCTGCAACTGTCAAATCCACACTCATAATCCGTCATGCAGAATAATGGCTTCATCCTTCCTGTTCACTTCACAGTCTAAGCATGACTTTCCACCCTGAATGCATCTAGTCTTTCACATACGTTTTATTTTATCGTGTACAATCAGATATACACACTATGGCATCATTAGCAAGTATTATTTATTAGTCTACGTTAAAAAAATGCTCATTGGCATTTGATACTTGAAAGTAACCATTTATTTAGCATGTTATGGTCTATGTTGTGGTGTGAGAACAGATGATTGCTGTTGGTTTTTCAACAATAGTCACTATTGGGGTGAATGAGTACAAGGCAATGAGAAAATCCTTACACCTACTCACTTGTCTGTGGTAGAAAAGGGATGGAAATATTGAAAAATCCAGAATTCTATTTCAAGATTTATCCATGAGTATCCAAAGTATTCCTGAAAAAGTCAGCAGCCCTGATGAAATAACAATTTTTGGCACCTTCAGAAGAAAATGTACATGGATGTCTAAAAGTGTTTTAAACACTATACACTTCCAGTAGCAAATATATTAATATAATGTTATCTATTTACTTAATAAATAACTTACTAAAAATGTGACATCATTATTTTCTTGCAGGAGCTTCTGTAAAAAGAAACCCTGACATATAAGCTTAGAAAGACAAATGGATTTATCAGCATTCCTAAGGGAATTAATTTTATGCTGAGTTAGGATGCAATGACCGGAAGTAAATAATTTTCCAGTGCTAAGATACTTTTTTTTTTTTTTTCATTACTAAGACACTTTTCTTTTTTGCTCTGTCCCTTTGGGGTTGAAAGCAGGATTCCCCTGAGCTCATTCCAGTTAGGGTCTGAAGGAGAATTAGGAATTAAATGTGTTTACTCAGTAAGATTAAGTCAGTGTATGAGCAGGGGAACAGGAAGGATCACAAACCAGAGAGACCAGTTCACATCAATTTTCACAGAACTCCTCCCTTTAGTAACATCACTGTTAGGTTACAAAAATTACCTCATCAGAACAAATGATTATTTGCTAATCCATGATTCAGAAAGCCAGCCATTGTTAAACAGCATCCTTTGGAAACTGGTTAACCTTTTGTGCTCCATTTACTACATCACCAATTGTAAAAAACGCAGAGAACCTATGAAGTGTGCCAAGAGGCCAGTGACTGTGAAACTGGTAAAATTCATATACAGCCCTTTATACAAATAACTGGCAAAAGGTGGCAGATAACCAAACCTGGCATAAGAAGCCATTAGTACAGCTGTAGAACAACCGCAGTGCAAAATTCTTGGCATAACTCTGTTTAGTTAGTGTATCCCATGGCTGAAGAGTCATTTTCTGGAGACTGTGCTGAATTAACATGTAGAATGTTAATTATCAAGTTCTTTCATGAGTACATCTGTAATCAGAAAAATGGATTTGGGCAACCACAGTCATATGATATAAAGACACTGATATCTGCATCTGTTCACATCTTTAATTTTTTTCTATTTCAATAAATACTGCTGTCAGAGGTCAGAAATACCTCTGGAGATTAATGGATGCATACAGTTCACAAAGGTGTCCCAGGAATCACAAGCAGAACATATTACCAAAATCAGAAGATAGGAGAAGGAGTTGTTTGAGGAGAGGTCTTTATTAGTGTTTTAGTTTGGGCAGAAACATCTTCACTAAATCAGGTTGCTTAGAGCCCCTGACCTTAAATGTTTCTGGGGATTGTGTGTTTATCACCTCTCTGGACAACCTGTCTCAGCGTTCTACCACCCTCATCATAAAAGAATGTCTTCTTTATATCCAGTCTGAATCTACTGTCCTTTAGTTTAAAACAACTACTGCTTGTTCTATCACTACAGACCCTATTAAAAACAGTGACCATACTTCTCGTAAGCCCCCTTCAAGTATTGAAAAGCCACAACAAGTTGTCCCCAGAGCCTTCTCTTCCCCAGGATGAACCATCCCAACTCTCTCAGCCACTCCTTATAGGAGAGGTGTTCCATCTATCTGATCATTTTTGTGGCCCTCCTCCGGACCAGTTCCAAGAGGTCCATGCCTTTGTAGTGCTGAGGGCTCCACAGCTGAATGCAGTACTCCAGCTGGGGGTCTCACAAGAACAAAACAGAGAGGCAGAATCACTTCCATCGACTAGTTGGCCAGCAAAGCTTTGGTTGCATCGTGGAGCCTTTCAAAGTACGCAAGCTGGATTCCTTTTGGATGACGCTAACTAGAAAACGTGCTCCAGAAGACTACCTAACACCCTCAAATTATTAATGGAAATTCAGTCAACAGAACCAAACTAGAACTAGTCTGACATCAACTCCCTGAAATGAGAGCACATAATTCCAGTGTGCACATCATTCCTCAGCATCTATTTCCATCGCTATGTATTTGCTAACACAGAGGTAGCCTTAAACACCTCAGGTTTTGAAACTCTCATTTCAAAGCTCTGAGAGGAGTCAATAAAGGGTCCAGAACCACCACGTTGAATTTTGTAGCTATTCCATGTGTCTGTGGTCTGAGTGGGATAGTGCTCTGTAAAATTTTGTCCACTGTCTTAGAAAGATGTTTTGTTGTTGAGAGCCTTTAGAAATGTCCATTTATTTTGGTCACTTTGGGTGAGTATTCTCTTATGTGCTATTGAACATAATTAGACTACAGATGGTACTGATTGTGGTTTTCTCCATAGCTTCTAATTTCCTTTTTTTTTTTATGTCTTGGTTTATTTTGCTCTTGCTGGTGGTCAGAATTAAAAACACAGTAAGAGTATTGAAGGGACCTGAAAAAAGTATGTTTCCCTTTAGGGAAATTTCCTATGGACATTTGAGCATTAGTTGATTTCCTTGAGGCAGAGTTAGCGATGTGTGATAATTAGCACTGCAGATAATTCTCTTGTCTTTGTGCTTTGTTGTTTGTACTTTTATGCCAGATAGTAATGGACTATATTGATGTAAATGACTGTAAAAAAAGATGTAAATTACTTTCACTTTCTGTCTACAAATGACAGGGGATTCTTCAATATGTGTCTAAGGATCTTAAGTACACTTGCAAAGGAGAAAGCATCTCATGAGAAGTGTCTGAATTCAGAATAGTCCTAAGTCAGTCAGGTTAGGTTAGTTAGACAAGTCTCCACAAGGGACAAACCAGACAAGTGTTTGTCCCCCTCAAGTCTGAGTGCACCAGGATTCAGGTCATCCTAATTTACGGTGTCTGCAGTGTAGATATCTGCATCTCAGTTAGGTGTAAGCTCCTATTAAAGTTAACGGAGAGTTTGAAGACTGCCTAAGCAGTCTTCTAGTGTTGGTTGACATGCCATCAGGAATATGAAATATCTGCATGAAACCTGCAGATAAGGCAAAATTCCTAGTGGTGACCCATGCTTTTCTGGAACACAGAATCATAGAATCATAGCATAATTTGGGCTGAAAGAGACCTTAAAGGTCATCTAGTTCCAACCCCCCTGCCATGGGCAGGGACACATCCCACCACATTCAAACAGCGACAACACACAGCATCTAACACATCAATAAGACATATATGTTTAGGAAAAAATTGGATTTGAGCTTTCTCTTGACTCTGATGGGAACTTGACAAGCTCAGATATAGACATCTGTGTTGCAGAGCTTAAATTCAGGCAAGCTAAATTCTACCCAATATCTCGTAATGAATGCAATGGAAGTGGTAAACAAGTGCTGGCAGCGTGAATAATAGTCCTATTCACATGGAAAAAAGGACAGAGGTAGGTTGTGGGACTATTAATGAACAGGAATGGCATATTTATGTATGCTGGAAATAGCAATGTGCAAATAATGGATTTTGGGGTTTGGTGGTTGAACTGAAAGTTATACAATAAATTCCTTTCAGTTAACCTGAAATCGATTTGTGTGTGTGTGTGCATGTGTGCATTAGCTAATGTAAGGAACATGTGTCTCGTGGTTTGTTAATGACCAGGAACTAGGTTTCTATGTAGCCTGTAGCCATAGGTTAAGCATGGTAGCTATATTCCTGTAGCTGTGGATTAAAAACTTAGAAAGGATGTTGGGCAGGAACTACTGGATCATGAATTGAAAATTACCATGCAACGATATGACAGGAAATAATAAACTACCTTATTTCACAGCATGACTGGAAAGTTTATTTGCTATATTACATATTTTACAGGTTCTACTCTGCAACTTTTACCTTGGATTGCATTCACTTCAAGTGCCACAATACTTACTCACCTATGTGAATGAGCAAAAGGGATTTGTCATGCAAAAAGATTGTGAAACTGGCTAGTATCTCTTATGTATCTATGTGTTCATCCCGTCTCCAAAATAATCATCCAACCCCCATCATTTTAAAGGGCATATGAGGCAGATTCTTATACTCTGACATCAGATTTAGACTTGAACGTTTGTCTGGTTTAATTATATTGTTAAACTGGTAAAATATGTCAGTCTAAACACGCTATCACAGTTTTGTAAGTACTGAAATTGCTTCAGGTTATGACCGTTCAAGGTCTAGCATAAGCTATAATAGCATTAAAACTTACATGCCAGCATAACTGTGTTTGCACCAGAGCACTAAAATGTGCTCATAAATCTTCTGGGTTTTACCTACTATGGGTCAAATGGAAATGCTCACATGAATAAAATGAACAGATTTTGAGTCTTAATCAACATGAACAATATATATGGAAAAAAAAAAAGAAAAAATACCTGTGATGTTAAATTCATACCCATAAGAAGTTTAAAGCAACAAATGTTTTGGAAAATAGAAGTAGAATTTTTCAAAGAAGATACATGTTGATAGTTCATATTATCACACAAAGTTGTGCAGTTGGCAGCAAAAATTGCTTTTCCTTTGAAAAAAAAAGTTATATTAATATTTACTTGATTGCCTGATAAAAGTAATACTACAAAAGAATATTGCAAAACCTCGGAGGTTTGGCATGTTTTCCCATGTGGGTGGAAAAATGTTGTGTTGAAGCCAAAATGGAATGAATCATGCAACTGTAGGATAAAAAATATACTAGGAGATCTATATTTTTTTAAAAAGTTGAAAGCTAGAATAATAAAGCTGTGGGCCTTACAAGTGTATGCAACATAAACATATTGCTGGAGTAATATTGGATAATACCTTATGCAGTACAAACTTTGGTTGCAAGGACAGCAGTAGGGTTTTGGCCTTCATTCGTAAGTTTAAGACCTGAGCTGAGATGTTAAAGTTAGCAGTCCCATCATCCAAGATGTTTTCCAGGGAAATTCAAAACGGAGAGGATTTCCTCTGAGTATAAGTTCTAAGGGACATATTAAGAAGCATATTAAGTGAAATAACTTCATTTCTTTCACTGTGCATTCTATATTAAAGATGTGTCAAAATAATGCCCCACAGGTTAACTCAGCAGATGCTGGCAGATGGTCAGGTTTTTTTAGCCTTTATGCTTCTTGTGTCTCAGCACTTACAGGTCAACCTCAGTAAAAGGCACAAAAAACTTGATTGCTATGCTGACACTCCATCTGTCTTCCTATCAACCTAATGCCTTAATTGCTAGGTTGAAATAAAGATGTGTGCAATGCCAGCTAAAATTAGACTGTGTTAATCTCATGCATAAGCATCTGTGCATGTACGTGAAACAATGCTGCCTAAAAGAAAGACCGGGACCATCGCCTTACCTGAAGGCCAAGTCACAGTGGCTGGCTTGCATCAACACTGCATAGCGCCAGGTCCTTTTTATATGGGACTTATCCTATAGATGTCATAGAGGGAAAATCTTACAGATAGGGCCAAGGAGAGAGCTAAGATTCAAGCAGTGTGACTGTGAAGAGTCTGGTGAATAAGTTCACTAGTAGATTGTCTGTGTAAAAGTACCAATTGTGACTTATCATATGTAAACGGACATTTCCAATAAACCTATTCTAGTTATTAAAAGGTGTGTTATGTAAATGAACCATGTATGCTTACCTTATTGACTGTTCTAGTCCTGTGTTTTGACTTTTTATAACAATAATTAAAATGCATTCACTAATGGACAAACATAAAAATATGCCCAAAGCATTTGTTTATGTGCAAAATTTTATGATATTTCTAGAATTCAAACCACTTCAATGGGGAGTGGCCTCATGTATATGCATAAGATCCCAGGGCTCTTATCACTCACCCTGTTTGGATTTGAGGCCACTCCCCAGGCAGACTCATTTGTCAGGAGCTTTGCCTGGGCATCATGAACTGCATTTGGCCTCCAGGTCTTCACTTGAGGAATGTTGCTCCAAGGTCCAAATTCTGCTGCTGTCACTGTCATCAAACAGTCGCTTATTTCCCAATCCATTTGTTATCTCTCAAGTTTCAATTTGGCCCTCAGTTAGTAACACAGATAAGGTATTATTCACAGTACACTAAGATTTTTGTTAACATTGGAGAAATTTATTCTGGTTTATGTCTCCACGTGCTACCTCTAACAACTGACTGAATGAATAGTTGTGAAGGGGCAAGGAAAATTGAACAAACTCTTGAGATCCACCTTCATCTCTACAACTGAAGTACAGCAAAACCTAATCAGCTCTGATGCATTTGTGCCTATGCATTCACGTAAATATTTTAATTTATTTTACTAATTCTTATTTATGATTCACAGAATCACAGAATTGTCAGAGTTGGAAGGGGCCTCTGGAGATTATTCAGTCCAACTGCTCTGCTAAAGCAGGTTCACTTAGAGCAGATTGCACAGGAGTGTGGCTAGGTGGGTTTGAATATCTCCAGAGGAGATTCCACAACCTCCCTGGGCATCCTGTTCCAGTGCTCAGTCACAGAAAAGAAGCCTTTCCTGATGTTAAAGTGGAACTTCGTATGTTTCAAGTTGTATCTATTGCCTCTTTCCCTGCTGCTGTGCACCACTGAAAAGAGCCTGGCCCTGTTCTCTTGACCCCTGCACCTTAGGTATTCATAACCATTTACAAGGTCCTCTCTCAGTCTTCTCTTCTCCAGGCTAAACAGCTCAAGCTTATTCAGCCTCTCCTCGTAAGAGAGATGCTCCAGTACCCTGATCATCTCTGTGGCCCTCCACTGGACTCTCCAGTGATTCCTTAACTTTCTTAAACTGGAGAGCCCAGAACGAGACACAATACTCCAAATATGGCCTTTCAAAGGCAGAGTAGAAGGGGAGAATAACTTCCCTCAACCTGCTTGCTGCACCCTTCTTGGTGCACCCCAAGTTACGGCTGGGCTTCTTGGCCACGAGAGCACATTGCTGGGCCATCGTCAACTTGTTGCCTACCAGGACTCCCAGGTTCTTCTCTGCAGAGCTGCTTTCCAGCAGGTTAACTCTTAATCCTTAGTGTTGCATGGGGTTATCCTGAGGTGCAGAACCCTACACCTGCTGTTATTGAACTTCATTAAAGTCCCTCTCTGCACAAATTTCCAGCCTGTTCAGGTCTCACCAAATGGCAGTCCAGTTGTCTGGTGTATCAGCCACTACTCTCAGTTTTGTGTTACCAGCAAACTTGCTGAGGATACGCTCTGTTCCCTTATCCATTAGCAGCTTTACAATTTCATAAACACAAGCTCACTTTAAAATGACTGGATTAGGTTACCGATGGGATTTGCTGTAAATGAAAGTTTTAAGCTTTGGAGAACTTACATATATATGTTCAGTATAATATATACTAGAGCCTTCTGCCATGTTTTTTTCCATTTCATATAAAGCTAGGAGAAACATGTTTCCCATCAAGAGTTTTCATAAGAAAAGGAAACACATTTTAAAAATATAGATTTAAATAATACTAAAAAGAAAACATGTACGAAATATGAAGGCTAGAGAAAAAAATGATCACAGTATTCCTGCCAGGCAACCTTTTTGTCAACTGTTTTCAATCAATACAAGATCAGTGAATGACGAGAAGAGAGCATATAGATAGATAGAGCATGTTGTATGTAGTTAGCCAAACACTAAATATAAATGTAGCTCCAGTCTAGTACTGTAATCAACTGTTTCCATCATCATTAACTGTGGGCAACATTTCTTCCGCAGAAGCAATATCTCCATGTTCCCTCAGGAAATACCCACAAGATTTTCTGATCGTTTTATTTGTACTAGTTAGAGGTTTCATACTGTTTTCGTTCAGAAATTTTAATTTGCTCTTCTGTGTTTGTAGCATATTTGGCAGTAGATGAGGTTTTACATGTTCATTAAAAAACAATCCTTCTCAAAAGCCCACACACAATTTCTCTCAGACCTTGATGTTCCCCTTGGTGTTCCCTATCCTATTCAAAGATAAAATGTGAGGTTCAACTTTTCACGTCTCTCCCAGAACCCAGAATCAGCAAGCAGATGAACAGTGAGAGCAATAGTTCACATTTGCCTATGTCTGAATGAACTACATCAAATATTTCCATTGATTATTCTCTTGGAAGGGGCTAGAACTAGAATCCAAAGTTTTGCTAAGAAGTGTTTTGGATACACCTTTGCCCTTGGAGATTTTCCATTTCCTAAGTTGATGCTGTAACTCTTTGATTTAGCTTAGGTTCCTTGGTAGGAAACTTGTTGGGAAACAACAGAAACATATCAATCAGAAACTCCAGCTAGTAGACATAGCTGTAGAAACAACCAAAATGGGGACAGCAGGCAACTTCTATGGGAAGGAGACTGTGATAGTGTATACATAACCCTGACATGATAGCAGTCCAGGAATGAGAAGGCAGACTAATTTCCCTGGCTGTGACCAAGGGACAACTAGAGAAAGCTGCTAAAAATCCAGTCCCAGTCAGAAACATTCAGTAGTTTAAGGTTCTTTAGGTTATCAAGGAGGAAGGTGTGTAGAGTGCAGGAAGCTGTTAAGAGTGTAGAGAATGTGTAATGCAAGAAGCCTTCCGAAATAATTTGTTTATACAGTGGTGTGACTATGTTATATACACTTTTCTTCTGCATCCACCTTTGTTGATAGCCTCAGGGGGCTGAAAGCATAAGAAATGCTAGGCCAAATAAGACAAATATCCCCACAGCTCTGTCACTGATACCACCCAGGAGCAGTTGCTTAGTTTCTATATATGAATAGGGTATCTATTCTTAGCATATTTTTCTGGATTTTTACCATCAGAATTTTGGAGCTGTATACAAGTCATTGTACGTTACAGCCACTGATTAACTATTCTGCCTTATTTATCTAATTGTTCTTTGAACCCGTGATTCATATTTTTGTCTCTCAGCATTACATAGATGAAATATGTAGTTAGGCATTTTATGAAAAATTTCTATGTCCCATCTACTAGTATCTTAATTAGATGGCCTCAATTTTTGTGTTTCCTTAACTTACAGTTATCGATACATATATAAAATTTTTCTACTTTGCTAATTGTTCTTCAATGGGAAAAATCCTTTCTTCTGTAGTTACAATAAGAGGTAAGGAAGCTTTCTCTGTTGTGGTCCTGTCCACCTAGGCCCCAACACTGGACCTTAATCCAAAGCAAAAGGTTAATTTTCTTGTGCAGCCTGATGCCTATGGTGTCAGTGTCTGTGGAAGAATTTCAAAGGGACATCCATCTTAGGTTAGCCACTTCTTGGACTTATATTTAATGTCTGAGGTATTGTTTGCCATGCTGGTGGCTACTGCATATGCAATTACTAGGTGCCTAACTCTGCACACATCATGTAAGAAACACAGAACTTTATAACTTCTGCTCCAAGAACCAGAAATATTAAATTATTAATTTAGATCACTTGAACATCAGGGTTTTTTTCCAATTTTTTGGGTATAATTTTATTTAAAAATAAGTGTTAGTACTCCAATATGAAGTCTGTGCTGTTAGGTAAATGAAGAGTCAATCCATTGTAAAGTAAAATTTGTGTATTTAACTGCATTTTTGTTCCTGGGTTATTTTTTTTTCCAATGACAAAACTATATTATATACTTTTTAAAAAAAAATATTATAAACATTCTGACAATCTTGCTAATAGACAAGATCTCAACTGACCCATATATGTTCTAATTCTGGTGGGCCTGTCCCCAGAAAGAGTGAGCTTGGTCTTCCATTGTCATTACTGACCTTTAAAACTACATTTGCATTCTGACTACCCTTACACCGTCTTGAAGGTTGTAAGTGATGGAGCAGGAACAACATAATCCCTTAAGTCTTGCCTATGATTCTGTGACTGCCAGATAGGAGATCTTGGCAGAATTATCTTCCCTGAGCAGGAAGAAACCAATATTTTTAGTAAATATTTAGCTATGTGTTTGCTAGTTAGAGATAGCACGTAGCAACCTCTTCATCACTTCAAAAATAGAAAAAGAATTTTTTGTGATGTTAGGTCAGGGAAATGTTTTTTCCAGTATTGAAGATTGTTCTATAACTAAGAAAAATATTCTGATTTCAAGAACTGCCTTTCTTACCCTTCAGCGTTGCTAAAACAATGGTCCACAGAAGCACATTTTGGCCTTCAGGAGAGGCACGTTCCAGAAGAATGTTCCATCTCCCATTCCTTCCCCGAAAGGTCATAGGAAGATGAAGAATAGTGCAAACCTTTCCTTTCAGTTTAGAAGTGCTGGAGTCCATATTCCACTCCAAAGTTTGCCACAGACCCAGTCCTTTTTATAAGTCCTGATGTGAGCTTTGGCTCAGACCAGGCTCCCGTGTGCCTTCTCTTAAGAAGCTTTCAGGGCATCAGAAAAACAGCCAAGACCTCCTTCACACAATGTCCTGACCGTGGTTGGAAAAAGCATTTTTCCTCTAGGGACTGCAAGGGTGGATTACATTCCTTGACCCCTGGAAGGGAGAGGCTTCATGTAATTCTCAAAAGGTAGCTCATGGCGCATACTCAGAAGGACAACTGCAGGCAAAAATAGTCACAGCAGCAGTGTTTGCCTTTCCCAAAACAGGTTTTTTCTTGATAGAGGAGCACTGATAACACATCACTTAGGGCTGTTAATAGAAGAGTTTGAACCTCAAGCAGTATTTCCCACCTGCGTCCTCTACAGTGTTGGGTCATAGAAATATACTTGCTGAGCTGCCCTTGCTTCTTCTGTTGTATGCAGCTACAGTAACGCACCTTTTCTCAGTGCTGAAAGGAGCACCTAATTCAGCCTACTGAGGTTATATCCTCTGTGACAGAAATATTTATCATCCGCTAAACATGCCAGTGAAATATCTCCAGCTCAGTCAACTAATTCCTGCTTTTAATGGCAATATATGTAGACACCAGAAAAATGTGAAGAAGTGTATCCATAGCACTTTCCTCCTAAACCACTTGCAATAAAAATTTCAGAATTAGGCCATCAATACTGAGGTGTTCATGAAGTTTAGAATGAGAGCTCTCTTGTGGTGAGCTGGCACTCCACTAAAGAAAAGAATGGCAAGGGGCATCTGCAGGATGATGACCCTGTTAGTGTGCCTGCACTGTTGAATTACTCACCTTTTTTTTCCTTTCAGGTTGGTCACATTGTGTATTACTTAACTAATTTTCAATATCTCTACTAAACTGAACCATGTCATTTCCTCGGAGATGATAAGCAACCCGGGGGATAGCTCACTTCAGAGACTGAGAGTCAATATCAAGGTATCTTCACCAAATTAGTTTCTCTTTGTCCTCCACAGTTCTTCAAAACTATGCCCCAAGCGAATATGTGCCATACTGGAAGGCACGTAACACATACCCTCATAACCACTCTAAGAAAGCACTGCTCCACTGGCTGTGATATAACACTCCGATCAGATGCTGAACTGAAAAAAAAATGCACACAGAAATTATTAGTATGCCTTCAATCTCTGAGGGAGCTATGGTGTTCCCATTTGACATAAAAGAGGTGCAAGCCAACATGTTCATGAAGGACCCTGTAGCACCTGGTCTGGTAGGCTACAGATCTCTTTTGAAAGAATGCCTTTGGCAGATGTCTCCTGTGAACCCCTAAACCATCCCTTTGTTCGCCTCAAAAGAAGTTAGAAATCCTGGAGTCCTCATTTTGACAAGACAAGTATCTAACATCTCATAACTGTATATTTCAGGTGGAAATATGGAGGTATTTCTACAAGTGACTCAGACAGAACCCTGTCTCACGTACCCTTGCGTATCCTCACATACTGGAGTTAGTTCACCTGGATAATGCAGTTAACAAGTGATTACTGAAGTCTGTGAGAAATCTGTGTCGGTAATGTAATATTAACCACTAAACTAGATACTGTTAAGAAACTGTTATGAAATGCATGTGTCTTTATCTCTTCCTTTGCCCATGAAATAGGGAAGTTCTGGTGCCGTAAGGCCACTGAATTCCATAAGAACAGAGTCATATTTATGTCTCATGTTGGAGCTTTTATGTATGGTCTCATCCTTACTTTTTCACCAGATTACTTATTTGATTACCCTTTTTTTTTCAAAACCTGACTCTGACACAATGAAGCCAGATGGCACAGCTCTTTTTAAAATCAGGATAGGACTGAAGTTTTCAGTTTCCCCAGTGTTGTTCGCCAGTTTCACAGATAGGACAGAAAGTCAGACAGTTAGCCAGAGGCTATTTAAGTGGGTGTCTAATTGCATTAAGTTTGTTATGAGTTAACCAGATTAGATCTACCAATTCAGGCTAGAGATCATGCTGCCACCAGAGTGCCGACAGCCTCCGTGGCTTCCTTGAGAAGTAAGCTCATCTCTGAAATCCAGAGGAGACTGGGGATCAGACAATAGATATGCACAGCATTATTCTTTGGTCAAAAAAAAACCAAACCAAACCTGAAGCTTGCACTCACAGACCTGTCCCATAGCCATTATTTAAGGTATTCTCCAAGTACTCCAACCTCCCACACAGGTCATTGCTTGTGAGTCATGGCAGCAGAAAGTTTAAGGATGTCAAGAAAGGAAGTTAGTTACGGAAATTTCCATTACTAGGGTTTCCCTCTGGCACAATAAAATGGCTACAGTAACTGTGAGGATTCTCTGAGATGTTGCCCAACCAGCTCTCCTTCTCACTGCTGTGGGGTTTTATAATACCTGGATTCTGCAACGTCAAAAAAAAAGGTTCCGTCTTGATGCAGTGGGTGAAGGAGTTTTAGGGTACAGGTTCAGTCGATGTGACTGGCCAAAATAATGCAAGCATAAATATGTGAAATTCAGGCATGAAAAGAGCGAAGTGCAAATGGACAATGCATCTGGAAGAGCTGTGGTTTCTTCAGGGTAAGTAATGGCTTTGCCTTGCCAAAGGGAAATCCTACTCACTGAAATTTTCCATAGTCTCCATCATTTCTTGACTGTATGAGAGCTGTGCCAGCTCTAATGAATAATAATTGCATGGTGAACCTTTGATTTTGTTATCTGTTTTTTTGCCATAAGAATTTGAAATCTAGGTGTTGACAATGACATACAGTAAAATCAACTGACTTGACCAGTCTGGTCTCACCTGTGGGCCTGCTGAAAGGAATATGAAGTTTAAATGGTGCGATCTGCATCAGGAAATCAAAAAGTAAAATGAAAACCACCTTTTTTTTTTTTTTCCAGACTAAGATGAAAATTAGTTGCAAACCTCACTGACAGCAAATAATGGTTTCTGCATTTTTCTTAGATGTTGTGTTGTTATTGGACACATTTTCAATGCACTGTATGAGGTAATGTTTAATGTTTCTTATGATACAAGCCTGAGGCATGTTCATAATTGGCATTATGGAGAATACTTCTGGTGGAAGAGGGTGGCAGTGTGCTGATGATGTACATGATAAGCTAAAGAGAGAAAAAGTACATTTTTCTACATGTTTAAACTTTTAAAATTACAAAATCCAATCAACTCAATGTGATGATTCACTTGAAAAGCAAAGCTGGGAAAACAAGCTTAATTTATAAATTGACTTGCCTTTTCTGCTGCCACTCCCATAAAATACAGGTAAATAGAATGCATTGTACATGCTCTGAGACAAATTGTTCTTCCTCTTACTACTCTGTTAGTGTGAAATTTCATCTGTTGATCTTCAGCTATGCCATTGCTAGATCTTACAGGAAAGCAAGAGTAGATGGGAAACTCTTCAGGAAATGAACTGTACAGAAGGAAGTGATGCTGATGACTCACTAGATGGTATTTTTCTTTCTGAGTCAGAACCAGGCTGGTGCTTGGCAGGCTCCTGAGGATGCCTTTGCTGTTGAATTACCACTTTTTGGGTGAACAGTCAATCTCACAGTGTTTTTCAGAGTTGTGGTTCTCATGAACTCTCATTTTGCGGATTGTGTTCAGACACTGATTATCTTCTCTCAGCATCTCTCTCTGAGACACACTTTCCAGTGTTGGACGTGCTCTGATTTATTTACATCTCATTTTGTCTCTATATGCTTGACAGTTGCTGAAGTGAATGTATGAACTAGTTCATTAACATTCTACACATAAAGGCACATTTTATGGCAGCACAGAGGCAATATTATTTTTCTATTTCAGCACCTTTCATAAAATTAATATCTCTATTTTTCTTGATAATTTCTTACTGTAACAATAACAAAGTTCAACATTGTTACTTGGATTTTTAGATTAAATGGATTGCATAGACTTTTCTAGTCTTACCAGTTGTTGTAGCTAGATTTGACATAAACACATGACCTTCAAACTTACTATTGCATGCCACCAGTTTCAGAAAGGTTCTGGTTGGAGAAAATTTTGTTTGCATTTTGATAACAGAGGTGACTTACTGTCCTTTCCTGAATACTTGGTGTTCAGACAAGTTGTTCAAGTTATTTTATATGTATTGTATACACACTATGTATTTACGTAAATATGATTTCCTTCAATCTATCACACAGTCCATCATGGTGAGTATAAAGAAAACCTGTTCTCCCAGCTCTGCAGATGGCAGAGAGAGGCATAACAGAGGTTAAAGCAATATCAGTACTGTGATCATATTTAAACAGTTTAAGCCACACAGACTGTAAGCTGTGACTGGGCCTTTTAGTTCTTGTAAACCATAGTCAATATGGGTTTTATCACTTAGAGGAAACAATGGAAGATCTTTCTTCAACCTCAATGCAGCCCTTATTCTGTGGGTAGATAGAGCTTTATAGCATAAAGCTGTGCTGTCTCAAAAGTCCAGGTACTCATGATGCAAAGAACTTCTTGTACCTTAATCAAGTCTCTGCAGATCTGTAACTGAGACTTTTTTTACAGAGCACTGTGAGCCAACCATCATATGAAGGTGATTTCTTTTAGAAATTGACTCAAAATTTGATCCCTCCATAAAGGACGTAGTTGCCTCAACATAGCTGCATAGCTTTATCTGAGGTAGGACTCAGATACCTAGGGCATCTGAATATTCCAGACACCTGCATGACACTAGCACATATGGGGACATATGTACCGTTTGGCAGGAGTAGCTGTTGATCAGGATAACCTATTGTACCTGAATGGTGCTGGATATCAACATTTAAGCAGTTAATTTGAGTCTTATGGTCAGGATTCTAGTTACAGACTCAGATTACTTAAGGCAGATATCTTCATGCAGGTGTTTATGTGGAATCCTACTGGTTAAATTCCCATTATAGTCAAGGTGGGTCAATCTGGCTGCTTCCACGTGGAGCATTTGTATTCATGTGCAGATATCTGGAACATCCTAGGGCATCTTATATGGTTACAGGCCCAATAGCTATGTCTGTTTACTGGCAGGAATACATGACTGTTCTTGGACCCGATGATCCAGTGGGTCCTTTCCAACCTAGTGATTCTATGATTCTACAATTCTGGTCCTGAGGGCAAGTGGCAAAATGTGACTTACAAGCATGTAGCTTAAGCTCCTCCATCCCAAAACTAGTGTAACTGCATCCACAGTTTCCCTAAGGGTGAAATCCTTGGCCCATGCTATCCTCTAGACCATGTCCAGGATCCTTCTGGCAGGTTACTAGCCTGGACCAAAACTAGACTAAGGTGTATATTAAAACATAAACCAATATGAATGCTGACAGGACTGTGATAGAACCCATAATTGGACCACTTTTGAACCTCTGAGATGTAACAAATATAGTATTGCAAGTTAATCTAGAATCTACTGTAGTTACTTTTCAGGTGTATCTCTAATGCTCAATGACTGTATTTGAGTGATGCAGTAGCTACCAAATGTCATGTCTGGGGATTTTGAGAACATGTACCTAACAGCTGCCTAAGTGAACTAGCATAAATAATAGGAAGAGGCACCTATACTAGTTCAGCCTGCCTCTGAACAAATATTATTAGCTTATTGGCAGAGCTGAATTATTATATTGGTATATATTTTCCAGTTCTAGAATGAGCTTTGAGAGGATCAGAGGGTCTTTGCATAATATCCTATTGCATCATGCAGATAGACCTTTAGTATCAGTTATAAATTAAAATTGGGAGTAAATTTGGGCCTTCACCACATAAAAACAGTGTAACTAAGAGAAAATTCAGGTTAATAGTCTCTACCAGTGTTTGCTCCCCTCTTTTCTGAAAATGACTCTTTGTTGCCATATCTCAAGATTTTCTTATGAACTCTCATAATATTTAACGTTTTTCTTCAAACTTAACCTCCCTAATGTATTTGCAGAAGAATCTCACCTCTTCTTTCAAATTAAGTCGGGTTGCAGAAATACTTGAAAATGTGAATTCTATAACTTAAATGCAGCTAATCTAGATAAAAGGGCACATTCACCACCTTTAAGGCATCTCATTCACCTTTTCAACAGGCTTGTGTTGTTCTCGTAGAGAGAAAGGAAGAACATTTCAGTGTAAGTTTTCGACAATGCAATAACTTGATGGAGGCATTTGCATAAAAAAGGCACTGAAATTTTAATTTTAGATAGAGAATTAGTACTAATCGACACATGCAATGACTTATTGCCAGCAAAAGAAATAATTTATTAGGAGTATTCACTGACAGTAGCTGTGAGAAGTTAGGCATGAAATTCTGATTTAATTCCAAAAGTAACATACGCTACAGTGGAGGTAGCATTTTATTTGCTAGTCTAAAAGAGGGAAAAGGTACAAAAGAGAGTCCTACTTGCATCTTCTTCGTAATCATTTGGTTAACTGGCATGCCCATCACATTGGCATGCCAAAACAGTGCCTGCATAATAAGATACTCTGGTAAAAACATGCATTTTATATAACTGCAAATGCATGAATCAATCTCTTAGTTCAAAGTGTTTCCCCTTATTATTTTCAAAAAGCAAGCCCATCTAATTCTGCTTTAGGCGGAGTTTGTGTTGCTGGGCATAGTAAAACCATGTATTGTTTTCACATATAACTAAATCATATGCCAAGACACTAAAGAGCACATTTCCAAAGCCTTCAACAGCTCCCAGTCATACTGGCAACACAGTAGCTGTTTTTGAGGGAGGTGACTAGTCTATACCTTCTAACCAGTCTCGCCTACTGTGTTTGTCTGCCTCTTGCAGATTGCTTTGAGATTGGTGTCCACCCCCCTGCATGGCAATGCCAGAACAGTGAATAAACAATGGGATACCCTGGCACTGGGATGCACTTTCATAACCATGAAAAATGAGGATTTCAAAAATGACGTGACTCAACTTCCCACTTCAAAGACAAGTTAGCTGAAATCTTTATTATGACCAGGTGATGCCCAACCGTACGTGAGAGAAGTAGAGGTTAAGGTCAAAAGCAACTTATTCTCCTGGTGCCTCTTGGCACAGTCTGGGACGGAGGCAACTCAGAGCCAGCAGAGCTATCTTGCCTGCCTACAACTGACTGAAAATATATAAACATGGCATTTTGGATAAACAGAGTAGACCATGCTTTCCTACTCCCTCAAAGAGAAAATCAGGCAACAGACCCTGTTGGATACCAAGAGGCTCAGCAGCAGCCTCCCACTTGGCTCACCCAAGCTAGTTCTTTCCCAGCCTATTGCCAAAACAGCTGAATGATACCATTTCTACACAAAAGGGTGGCAAAGCTGCTGGAAATTTCAGTTGCGTGAGTTGTATTAGGGCTTGATTCACAAAGGACTGGTTAGCAGGATTGAGAGGCATTTGCTAAAAGCAATTACATGAATTAATTACCCAAGGAAAAGCTTCTTTCTCTCTTTCTATGAAGTTATAGAGGAGGAAGCATATTCTTAAGTTATATCTTTGATTTACTAAAATTCAGTAATATGAAGCTATATAGCATGTATTTCTGTTTTCCAAGTGGAAAATAATGTCCCATTGCAGCTGCACTTACTCATTTTTGAAGCTGAGATACATTGCCTCAGACAGGTAAAAGCAGAAAGAGAAGAGTATCTAATGTGGTAACCTGGAAGTGTGGTGTCAGGTGCTTGACCGTTGAATTATTAGGACAGACAGGATCACCATGATATGGGACATCATAAGGAGGATGGTTTCATATTCTTTGTGTCATGGTTTTAGTCTTTCAGTCTATTTTTATGTTCCTTTCTCACCTCTATATCATCTGGAATTCTTTGTAGAAAGAAGAAAGAGTGCCACACTCATGAATATCATTATTCCGTTATGCTTTTCATTGGAGAAGCCTAGGGGTTAGCATTAAAAGTGTTTGTAAGGACAGCATGATATGCCAAAAGACACAGAAATACTACTCCTTCTTTTGCTTCCTGCAAGTGAGGAGTGAGTGGGAAAGAAAAGGAGACAGAGCCTCCAGCTAGGAAATAAATATTGCACTGGGTACAGGGTCACTGCAAGGTTAATCAACCTCTTCCTCATCAGCGACAAGGGTATTGAAGAGAAACATGTTTTGACCAAGGAACTTCATGGTGTGTGCCTGAGGCTGCTCAGTCAAGCCTTGCTCCATGCACGGAGCCTGTGGGAAACCACAGTTTAGCCCTTGCAGCAGGTCTTCGCTGTTGTCTGGCAGTATCATGTCCCATACATACCCTGTTTTGCTGAAAGGGGAGAGTTAACATGTAGGTCATCTGAACAAATACAGTAGCCATGCTTGAAATCTTGTGGACATCACTTCCTCTACCACCCACAACTGAAAGATTAGATGGTGTCCAAAATGCAGATGCATGCAAGGAGAACGACGTGCTAATGCCATTTAGTTTCAGGTACTGACCTACCTTCCTTTGCTTCTCCATGCTTACCTCCTGGCCTGTGATTCAGTTTTGCTGACTTTAGATGTCTAGTATTTAATTGTCTAAATGTAATCTACTTTTTCTTGTCCTTTAGCGGAGAGAAATAGGCATGTTTAGCTGCAGATTCATATACCTGTTTTAGATTCCTGTCTTACACAGGGAAGATTTGCCTGTCTCCCACCATTCACTGAAGACAGAGCCTGAACTGTTAACTTCTGAACTTTTAGAGGTTTAATGTTAAATGAGATTAATCAATGCCTAAGTGCTTACTTGTGAACTATTTGGCTATGGATGACAGAGTGGAACAAGGTTTATTAGAAGAAATAAAATTCATGTGCAAGTTAAAATGGCTTTTATGTTGATTTTTGATCTCATATTTGTGCAATATATCTTGCTATTAAAAATGTAAAAAGGCCTTTTTGGTGTACCAGTGCATGTGTTAATGTACAGAAGAAAATAAAGGTGTGTTAGTGGAGGCAACTAGATGTTGTACCTGAATAAAGGTGACAAACTTTCAGGCTTGCCTTTAGATTTTTGTGCGTGTGTGTGTACGTGCATGTAAAAGAGTTAAAATGGAAACACAGAAACCTACCTTTCTTGTGATGGTGTACATCTAAAGTTCAAGTACACATTTGGTGTTCTTTAATGATATGCTGTAACATTACATGCAGTCCCCTCAAAATCTCTCCTTTTTTATATAATTACATGCATATACCTACTTATACTATGGAATATGTAATAATAGTTCTGAATTAAGTTTCATTTCACATATTACTTATATGACATAGTAGATGAATAGATATACAGTTGTGTTTATCTATGGTTGATTGTTCCATACACCTATGTGCAATGCAATCCCTGGTATGTCAAACCTGTATGACTTGCCCCATCCTTCATTACTTGCTCATGCTTCTTTGCAACCAAAAAACAGCCTTGAAGATTTTGCTGAGGATATCTTGGCCTAAGATGGTGAAAGACATTGTAATGAGCTCTAAACTCCTTTCTATTCACTTTGCCAATGGTGTTTACAAGAAGACTGGAAAGATCACATGCTTCTCCTCTATGTTACCAAGGAACACGCCACCAAACGCCAGCAAGGTGCAAGCTTAAAAGCAGCCCAGGTGTTCAGAGCGAGACTAACCGCTTTGAGGGCTGTCCTTTTCCTGGACTGAGACAGTGATGACATTACATGGAACAAATTAAGCACAGCTGAGGATTGAGCTTCATCAATGCAGGAGAAATACAAGTAAAATAAGACTGTGCTTGCCATGGAATAATTTATTTGGAATATGTGCTCAAATGTTGTGGATTTAAAACATTCCTTTCTATCACATTTATTTTATGAAGAAACTTTGTTGTGACTAATCAGCTGCTGTTAAGAAAAATAAATTAATTTATCACTTAGATTTAAAGCTGTACTTTAATAAAAATATAATATCTGCGCTATAGACTGTTTACCTCTTTTCATATAATAACATAGGCAATCATTAATGTTTAAGTCATAAATAATAACAATAAAATGTAAATCAGCCCTTTTCTCAGCTGTATTTTCAGGTTCTATTTAGTTTACTTTTGAAAATACATCTCAGGGCCAAATGCTGCCCTTACGTGTATTTGTCTCTGAAGTCAAGGGAAATTGTGTGTGTAGATCTGAACTTAAAATCTGGATCAGTAGAATGGTTGTGCTTTTTCTTTTACCCTGTTCACATAAATCCCATCTGTGGACCTGATCCAAAAACTTCTGAAATCAAAGGAAGTTTGTAATGACTTCAATGGATTTTAGGATAGAACTAAATTATGATGAAATGTTTTTAATTGAAAAAAAAAAAAAGGCTATCTTTCAAAGCCAAGCCAAATCTTTTCTTGAGAAATAGCTGGGTTTGATGTATTCAGAGTCTTGAAAATGATTTGGAAAGAAAAGAGTGGAATTGTTGAAATGTACAAAAAAAAAAAAGCTCTACTTTTCCACTTATCTTCATGTTTCATTTAGAAATATTGACTACAATAAAAATAATATTGGTCACATAAGATTTTAAAGCAAACATTTCCTTATTATCAAACTAAAACCATCAAAGTATTTGAGTTAATGGTTTCTTTGTTTTCTTTCAAAAATTGTGTGAAATTTGAAGTTTTCATCCTTATCCGTAATGGCATTTTTTTTAAAGGATGAAGAAGATTTCAATGGATGAAGCAACTTGCTTGTGGAGAACTCTCCTTGGGTTCAGTCCCATAGCAGCAGAATGACTGTGGAACAAATTCCTGCCTACTGGTAATGCCAGCTGCAATTTCCTTTGTACTGAGTTCAGCCTAGTGAAATACGACAGAGCTTTCTCAACAGCACCCATTGCTTGTTGTGCTTAAAAAAAGAAATTAAGAAAAAATAAAACTAATTTATTTGCCTCTCTCCAACCCTGCAAAGCCCCTCCAGCTAACATATTTACTGTCACTAGAGGAAAGAAGCATTGATATCTTGAATCTGTCAGCTCTCTCTGCCAGTTTGCTAATGAGTCTTAACATTCAGCTGTTAAGTGTCATTCTGATGGACAGACCTTCCAGTCTTCTCACTGCATTACAGACTAAATGTTGTCTGAAATACCTCAACAGAACGCTGATAAAGTGATTATTGAGGAATGCTCTGTTGCTGCACAAGAATTCCTATTCTTTCCTTTCTTTATAGAAATGTATCAACAAACAGTTTTGGGCTATATCTCATTAAACTGAAATGAGACAACATCTTGAGAGATAGAAGTTCAATCCAAAAAACTAAAGGAATGACACTTATTCTTAAACACAGATATTTTTGCAACAAGTCTTAATTTGCATGAACATAATGGTCACTTGTGGACTTCAAAAAGAAAAAAAAAATCAAAGGGGGGAAAAGGGGAACTGAAAAGGAACTGCAATAATCAGAAATATCTTCCATAGTGTTTTAACTCCTGGAGACAAACCTTTGAGTTAGAAATGATCATGCACACTAAGATGCACTGATCTTATTTTGAATAGGCCTAGAGGAATGCATTTTTTTCTGAACTGAGTTTGAATTTCAAACTTAGGAGGACATAAAATGTTCAGACAGATGACCAACTTATTTTTCATTGGATGAACCTCATTGACTTGCTACACATACACTCTTGGCCTATGACTTACCAAAAGCAACATGATTTTCAGCCTGATCTACAAAAAGAGAAGTAGAACTTTAGTCACATTTCTTGGCAATTCTCTAATCTAAGGCAACTGCTTACTGCACAATAAGATCACGCAAAGCTTTGAATTTGGTATGGTATTCTATTTGTATCTTCATTGAAAATCCATTCAGGTGGTATGAAGACCAATTATCTGTAGGACATGAAAAACACGGAGGAGTTATTTTGCCAACAGTTTCATAATGTGGGCTAATGTGATGAAATTGCACTTCATATCCAGTCTAGGAATGGACATTTGCCATTTTCTAGGGCACTTTCAAAACCTACAATTTAACAGATATCTGTGTGATTGGTACGGGGAAACACATGAAAAAAGGAAAGGAAGTATTCATGTTTATTGCCAAAGTCAACTTACAACTTCAAAAATCAGGCCTACAAACTTCTCTTTGTATGATATAAAGCCTGAGAAATCCAGGGAAATCCACTGGATCAGCTCTTTTAGAAGATATCTATGCTATATTCAAGAAGTTGTTTCAACCTAGCCTCCTACTGTACAATGTGAAAAAGCAAGGAGAGATGCTTTAATCTTCTGACTAGTTGTAGTGTTGACACTGTAGTAACCTGATAGGAATGGGGAACAAGACTGTTATGGCTTGAGCACTGAAAAGAAGAGTTAGCAGACATTATGTGAACGCTGAGAATGTTTGAGACATTATATACAGGAACAGACTTGCTATCAAGCAATCACAAAAAATAAGGCTAATTATTCATCTGACAGTGCTGAGGAATTTTGAAATGAAGGAAAACAACGCCTGAAATTTTCTTAACTAGGACAAGACTGTAAATTTATGTAGGTAAAAATTCCAATCTTTGCTTTATCTGAAAAGAGTGAAACTGGTACAGTAAATGAGACAATATTTGAAAGAAGTATTCTCTGAAAACCTTTAGCGTAATTTATGTGCCTAAAAATTTGTATTTTGTGGTTCCATTCAAATCCATTTCTCCACAATGCAAAAATGATAGAACAAATAGCATTATCAGTTGCAATAACCTACTTGGCCTAGATGAAGACCAAGACTGAAGCAGTATTTGAAATCTAGCTCTAGAGTTCCTATGCTGCCCATCACTGTGGTTTTTACATGCGTTATTTTCAAGACCAGGATATGTAGAGAAAGAAGATGCTTGCTAAGTAAGGTTATACTCTCTTATTTATCAAGCCTGCATTGACCATGTCTCAGGTCTCTGAATAAATTCATGCTATCAAATAACTTATTCCTCAATTCATTCCTGGGTCCGCATTTCCTCACGGCCCATGTTGCATAAATCTTCACTTGCTGCCAGGCCATTCTCTGTAGTGAAGCAAGTAGTTCTTCTGAAACAAAACCCCGCTATGGTGTGGTAAAGATGAGGCTGTATCAGATCTGTCTCCCTCTGCCTCACAGAGCCCTCCAACAATATCCCTGTAGTCTTTGCAGTCTCAAACTCCTCCCTGTGCCGTCATGCCACAACTCCGGACAAACAACACCTATTTTCCATCTCATGATAAAAGAACAAAATCCCAGCATATTATGAAGCAGATCTCAAACTATATTAGCTACTTTTATATATTTCCCCCCACATCTCTATATGTATGTATATATAAAAAGTTATCTGTGTTTAAGGGATATGGGAGTACTCAGAGACAGCTGTATACTATATCAGATCAGAGGTGCCGAGTTTTCTCTGAACAGGGCTACACTTGAGAAGTGCAGATGCAATCATTCTGCATCACGTAGTGAATGTGCCTGTGTCACATGATGCAATGTTTTGCAGAAATACCTCAGCTGACTCTTATACCCTCCCTGTTTTGACAGAAGAGCGGGGAGTTGGAGAAGTTAATGGTTTCTTCACTGAGCTTTTTAGTAAAAATGACCTACTTTTTTATTCTGAAAAGTAGGAAAAATGAGAGAGGAAAGATCATGTTTTCTTACTTCTCATAATTTTTCTTCCAATCAGATATCCCAGCTACCACCTCCTCTCCAAGATTTTCCTTAAAATGGCTAGCAAATCACAATGGAAGGTACAGATGAGGAATGTACATCTTGCCATAAGAAGTCCACTCTTTGACCAGGGCCATAGCAATGACTGAAGAGTGCTTCAAATTTTCCAGAGCAAAACTAATTCACTAATATTCCTATAATCTTAGACAAAGTGAAATGCCTGATATTTTGGAAAAACAATATTAACTGCCAGGTTCACATACAGGAAAATAACAAATTTGAGAACATTATGTACTAAGAGTGAAAAATGTAGATGAAAGTTGTGCCCGTAGACATTATTATTACACCTACTGATTTAGGAATAATTGCATACATGTGGGAAGGGTTGCATTTTGATAGCTTGCCCAGAGTACACATTGGTGGTGCCGTGTGTCTCTGAATTGAATAATTTGTCTCTGAAGATAATACTTTCAGAAGTAATGAGTCAATACACTTTTCATGGCACTGTTCTCTTTTTATTTTTTATTTTTTCTTTCTTTTCATTTGTTGTTGTTGTTGTTGTTGTTGTTGTTGTTTGGATAATGCTCCCCTATCCCTATGTGTTATGCCAGTGCTGAATATCTAACTTTTATGGGAGTAAGATATTTATTAGGTAGTAGAACCGGGTGAGCAAAGTACAGAACTGTAAGAGAAGTGTAAACAAGAACTTTGAGAATGAGTGTTCCTAGTGGGCTGCATTTAATTCAAAGGTCTAATTTGCAACTAAAATAGTAATTATTGCTCATCTTGTTACTGAAGAAAGGTTCAGCTTAACAAACACATTCATCTGTGTCAGTGTGGATTAATTTGACCAAATAGTGATGATTCTGATGTAGATGTTCCATCTAGTAGAGGTTGAAATTTTATTAGATCAGTTGTTACAGCTGGGAAAAGAAGACAAGTCTTTAGACTTACAATGCCTTTTTCAAATCAGAAAGATTAAAAAGTCCCCAAGTTTTTCTGCTTTTACCAACACTACTAATTTTTCATATAGAAGATATTACCTCTACTTACAAACTTTGCTTCACCTTTGTCCTTAGACAATGAATGTTACAGCAATATCTGAGCTAGTCATCACTTTACATTCAGTGGAAACAAAAAAGAACTTCTAAGGAACAAGATGCTTTTGATCGTTTTCACGTATCTACAAAATTATGAGATTAATGTTTTACTTATATTTCCTTATTTTTCTTAGTTGATATCAAGAGAAGATGAGGATGACCAATAGAAACATCACAAGTTAAATGATATCGATCTTATGTGATACATCTACATTGTGATGTACATCTGAGCTATCTTAAATCCTAGAAGTAGTGCGGCTACTGTAAAATGGAATCCAGAGCAAATTAATTTATTCCATGAAATTAGATCTTGTATTGCTAGCATGAAGAATATGAATTCCTAATCAGCATGGCTTTCTAAAAATAATAATTTTACATGCTGAGGGTTGTTGTGGAAATAACAGAATAATGTGATGTGCTTTGTGACTTGGAATAAGGAAGATCTGAAGCAAAAATATAAAAAGAGCTTTTTTATTCAGTGCCAGCTGTATTGAATGCTGTGAATTTCTAAAACTCTTCTCTATGAGTCATGTTCTCTTGAAAACAACTTCCTCTTCTCCGTCATTTATCACAAGATAACAGTGAAAGAATCTCCTGTGTTCAAAGGGCTTTCAGGTTACTAAGGGTTGATAAGCAGCAATTTTAGTTGACTTTTGCATGTAGAAATACTGTAATTTTTATTATACCCTGTTTTTCTGAATATTATCTATTTATTTGTACATACCAAAAGGCAGGTTAGTGTTCTGCATTCATAGGGCTGGTAGAAAAAACAGGCAGTTTAGGACTTTGAAAAGTCAAGGTTCCTTTTCCAATAAGCCTCCCTGGGCACAAAGCTTAGGCCTCTTTTTTAAAGGTATTTAGGCATTGCTCCAGTCAGTGTCGCAATGATTCTGTAATCTGTCAAAGCTGTTACAAGAACTAATAGCTCTAAGTTAAGACAGCACAGTTGAAGCAGAAAATCAGATGAAGTTTTTCACAAGGCTAATTAACCCTTGTTAGTAACAGATTTATATATATAGATTAGATATTTGGAGGAAATTTTTACTATGAGAGTGGTGAGGCTCTGGAAGAGGTTGCCCAGAGAAGTTGTGGATGCCCCATCCCTGAAGGTGTTCAAGGCCAGGTTGGATGAAGCTTTGAGCAACCTGATCCAGGTGTCCCTGCCCAGTGGGGTTGGAATTGGATGATCTTTATGGTCCCTTTGAGCCTAAACTATTCTATGATTCTCTGATGATTCTATAGATGCATAGGAGAAGTTCTCCAGATCCTCAAGTCGTGAGAAGTCTTTATGAAGGATGTCTCTACTTTATATTACGTGTTATGTGGTATGCTATAAAATAATTCCAGTGTGCTTTCAGGCCTATGTAACGAATAAGGCCACACTAGCTGTCATGGTCTCTTTGAGCTTCAGGATCTTATTATCTTAATTTTTTTGTCACATGACTGCTATTATCTACCTGCTTCTAGAAAGTACCTATATGGCCCTATGTTTACATCTGACAACTTTTGAGGCGTTAATCCTCATTAAGAACCTTGTGAAACAGAGAGGTGTTGCACCAACAAAAGCTGTGGCTTGTCTTTAAGGTGTGTTTAGGTTTTGCTCAAATTCAATGGTGCAATGTTTCCCTGACAAAGGGGTGTGTCTGTATTCCAGGGTGATGCAGGAGCAGAAGTTCTTGGCCAAGTTGTTGGGCATGTAGAAGTTTCTCAGAAAGCATATACCCAGCTTCTGGGAGAGTGAAGCTGATGTCTCTTCCTTGATGGTCATTCCTGATCTGGGAACTCTGAAACTGGAAGAGGAGATGGGAGCTGCACACTACAAGGCCTAAGCAATTCCTCACCCTCGTTGCTTCTGAAGGGGACCTAAATTTCAAACCAGCCTCTTCTACAATAGGTCATAATGAGCTCCGGGGGTTTTTTTAGAGACCTAATGGAAGCCCACGTCAGTTGGCTGAGTATCGCTGTGCTATAGAGCAGTCCTGATGGTTGTGCAGAAAAGACTGAGCAGTGCTTGGAGGTTGTGGGCATGGCTTTTGTCTGATTTTATATGGCATATTTTCTAAACCACAGATCACTCTTGCGTGAATCCTCATCAGATTCTCAAAATGCATTTCAGTGAGGGCAACAAAACTGGATACAGGAAACATGACTTTTCAATGTCACAAACAGCAACAATGCAACTGGCCAACTCCAGCTTAAAAAGATCTGCTTGTGTATCTGAGTAATGTCTTAATTTGCTTTTGCAACAACATGTATTAGGAATCATATTTAGGTGGTTCCGCACATTGACCTCTGTGTTCCTTTTAGTGTCAGTGCTGTCTGGATTGCAGTCACCTAATAAAGGTGCCAAATGTTGGTTGTTTTTTTTTTAATCTTCCCTATGGCTGTATGACAATTAATATTGTTAGATCAAATCTAGCCCTCTGTTACACTTGATTTTGAGTTCAAAGATTTTGAAACCAAGGCAAGGTGTATATTTTAACTTAGGCAAATGCCTAATTGCTCTTGGATACAGTTACTTACTGACTGTAAATTTAACACAAGAAACAGAGCTCAGTTTTGTTCACATTTACCTTTATTTGACCACCTTCTCTTTCTCTATTGTAATATCAACATCCAAGGAGATACATGGGAGCTGATGTAAGTCTATTGCTTCTAAGTCACATTCCTACTGCAAGGTAATAAACTTGTGTATGTATAAATATTAGTGCACCCTTCACACAGTTTACCTGACCCACTTGGGATTTCATCAACAACAAACTTGGAAGGGCAAAACACTGTTATTGAAGCTGTAGTTTCAGGATACAGTAGCCATGGGGAAATGCCAAGTTAAAAATTTGGCTTTTCTGTTCCCTATCTTCCTGCACTGCTCTCATCCCAGAGCAGATTCCATCACTTACACTGACACAAATGCTCTCAGAACTACGACATGGTTCGCTGAAATGTTCTGGGTTAAGGAAAACCTCTGATAAAACGGGGCTCAAAGCCCAGCCTTTCTAATAATCATGCTGGCAAAGCAGAGGGGACCTGGCACTGCAGCACTGGGAGGAAAGAGGAGGAGAAGGAGGAGGAGTGAACAGCTGGAGCTGGGTGGGGTGGGAATTCTTGGAACTGGCACTGCCACTGAATCTGTCCGCTTACGGACTACAGCCAGAGATTGAAGGATGAAAGCACCTTGGAAAACAGTAACCAGTTTGCAAACCTTTTTTTTTTTTTTTTCTGCTGCATTGCTTATCCTTCTGTGCTCATTTTTAGGAAAAGTGATGGGTGCTCTAACACTTTTCGAGGGTTTTGCATGTGAAGTGTTTTCTCTGGTTCAGTTTGTGGCAATGACTCACAAAACCAAGTTTCCTCACTGCTCTTTGTCCTGCTTTGACTGGTAAAGCTTTAATGCAGATCAATGTGCATGCTGGCATCTGGGGAACAAGGCAGATGATAAATTTTTTCTCCCAGTTTCCTGCTGAATTTTGTAAGGTGATAGTTCCAGTTAGTTTCTAAAGGCATAGTATAAGCTTTTTGTAAAGGCTTTGTAGTTCTGACATTAATGTTGTATTTTCTGTATAGTGAAAACAGCTGTCTTAAGCTGGGGTTCAACATTGTTCAAAAATCTTCAAACCCCTTGAGGTGAGAAAAAATGTGACTTTGCCCATTTTAAGAATTTGTGGTGTTTTGGTTTTTTTTTTATTGGTACTGAACATCACAAGCTAATCAGATAATACCTGGGTACTTAGCTTAAAAAGTATTACTTTTTAATTTTGAAGGTGATATTCTGGTTTTAAGTAGCTTTTCACATAACTGAGTTGTCATCACTTGCACACAAGGATTGAAGTTACAGATCAAGTTTGGGCATGTGGCTTTATACAAGGTTTCACAAAGATCCTGAGAGCCTGAAGTGTTCCTGAAAAATTGTTTTGACTTTCACCCATACTTAAGTCTATTTATTCATATCAGGGATTTTGCCAGTGGTCTGAACCATTTTATCAACTCTATAGACTGTCTGCTTTCATACACTTGCAGCAACTGTGCAGGTACAGGAGACTACCAAGACTTGGCCTTCACATCTGCCTTCAACAATTTTCATCTTATCTCAAAGATAAGGAATTTCTCTGATAAAACGATCAGGTAGAACCAATTTGACCAGACATTAAGCAATTGCTGTAGATATACTAATCTTTATTAGTTCATCATGGAGTGACTAAGATTTTGAAAGAGATCCTGGTAACATAGAAATGGAGCAGCAAATAAATTAAATTTAAAAAATATGGAAGACATAAATTCTTGTGTGTGTGAAAGCATGAGAGAGCTAAGGAAGTATTTTCATTACATTTATTATTCAACAAGGACCTACATCTGTTTCCAGTTTACACTGATTATTGACACATCTGGCTATTTGGCCTTAGGAACTACAAGTTGCTGTTGTGGCATTATTCTCTGAATCAACTTTTTAGACCACCCGGAAAATAATAGAGCAAGTGCTGTGAGAAGATTGTGTTATTTGTAATAAGATTACCTTTTGGCATCTAGATATGCTGTACAAATGGGATTCTGTCATCTTCTGCTTTATAAATTATGATTTTGCATTTTTCACACCTGTGGGGAAAATAAGGTTGTAGCCAAAGGGCTTACTATTTGACAAAGATAAATCAGGATGGCCTGATAAAATTTCAAGTAGATGCTAGATACAGTAGTAACCACTTGCCTTACATGGAAAAATACCTTTGTTTCAGTAGAAACAAAACACAGCTAAAGTCACGGAACTGAGAAAGATGTTTTTTTAACCTATGGTGAGACATGTTTTTTCTGATTAATACCCCACTGTTAGAAGTGAATAGTCTCCAAGGCCCTGACCCCTCAGACAACTTTTTTTCTTTAATAAACGGTTACATTTTCTCCATCAATGGTTTTAGAGCAGTAATCTAGTCCAAGAGTCTGAAAGACAGGTATTGTGTAGTATCTGGTGAAGATTTTGAACAACCAAAGGATAAGATCATAGGACAGAAGGGACCACCTAGATTACCAAGCCCAGTCCTTTCCAATTGCATGCAAAAGATAGGATAGTCCTGAAGGACTCAGAACATCTACTCCAAACACCCCCTCAAACCACAGGCCACAAAACACTTCCAATACCCTGACACAGATTTAAGGCATAGTAGTAAAAGACCAACAGGCACAGATATAATGTGCCACAGGAAGGAACATGATGAAATGCTTATTTGTTTTATTACAAATACTTCTGAACTAAAGTAATTTGTTGTTTTTAAATAATAATCTAGATAATCTATATGGCCACACAAAGCCAAAATGCAGCTTCACTTGCTATGTTGAATTACATGTGGAATTAATTTGACCATCTGCATAAAACTAGCACAAGTCTTGAAGATGCTTAGAATAAAGATATATAGGAAACAATTTGCTGCTTTTTGATTAATTGCAGGGTTGTAAATGTTTTTGTGTGCTTTCCCTGAGAAAGTTTAGAAAGCTTCTACAGTTATTTCCATTCCTTCAGGTCAAAGAAGCACTTTTTAATGTGAATTATTGAATTTTTAATTCTTTAATAGCTAAAGAATGTAAAGTGCAGATGGCAGGGCAGCATAATCACTGGGAGGCAAAAGCAGAGAATGAATACTGTATTCTTTGCAGTGCTGTAATATGCTCTACCACTCTCTTTATGCTTGCTTTTTGTTCTTTTCAACATTGTGTCCCCGGGAGTAGTTTGATTTCTCTTATTTTTCCCTAGGACTATCTGAGGGCAAACTTTGTGGTTGGGAATTGGTACCTCTTGCCAGGTATGCTACCATACCGATGGTCAACTCATTTACTGCCTTGCCACTTCTTCTGCTCACTTCATGGCACTGATGATAATGTCTTGTCCTAGATGCCTGGAAAACATAAGTATCTGCAATTGGAGAGAGCATGCTCAGTTAGGAAATGATTGCAGTAGTACAAAGTATGCCAGCAATTAAGCATATGGAAGAATGATTGATGCAAAACAAACATGTAAAAACCAGAAACTACTCAGGGTGATTTTTTTCATGTGCATTTAGTGGACTTAAGACTTCTGCAAGACCTTTGAAAAGTGATTTAGACTTAGTTGCATAATGCCTGTTTTGAACATTATCTTTGCCTTGCCTACAGAGTTTCTGCCTGGTGCTCAGGGAATAAGTACTTAAATTAGATGTTTAGGCAGCTTAGTCAGACGAGTAAGAAAGTTAGGCATCTTGAAAGGGTGATTCAGTTTCCCACACACTAAGAAATAACTCGCCTGGAGCTCTGAGGCCTTGCAGTTAGGGCAACTTGCAGGGAGCAGGGAGATGCTTGGTTACCCTCCCACAGCTGTTTATGCAGTCTGCATGACATAGACATGGAATTTAGTGAGGAGACTCTAGGGTCAGGACCTGAACTAGGTCTCCCTTCCCAGATGAGTGACCTAATCAACAGGTTCCTGACTTGTTTGTTGTTCTCCTTCAAGCAGTGAAGGAATGATCTGTCTTAATCTGGATCTTGCTTAAAACCCAAAGCCTTAGCAAGGGGAAAGTAGAGTGCCTCGATGAATCTAGTCTACAGCATGAGGTTTAGGGCACGGCTCTGGAAAGAAGGAATATGATTGACTCCCCTCAAGCTAAAAAGCTTCAAGCATCCAAATTTCCTTCAGGCATCCTTCATGAGCACTTAAACCAGTAAACTGTTAGGCAGAGGGCAGGTTGTGTTTGGAAAAGCAAGCTCTGACTTTGTGAATGCTTAACCTCTGATTTGGTATAGTAGCCTGAAACCTGTGTAATTAGGAATCCCTCTTCCCAAATTCTGGGTTAGATGCCTTAGCCCTGGAGAAGGGACAGGTCAATGCTGACTTCAGTTGCCTGGATCCCAACAATTTTCTTGTCAGAAGGAAGGCTGATTTATTCAGTGCAAGCACCACACTTGCATTAATCAACTCAGAAATCAAGCAAGCTTCTCTAAATCCCTTGAGAATAGTTGTTTTCTCACATGGACTGTGTCCAAACACCTAAGAGGCTCAGAGTTCACTGTTGAGTTACTAAGGTGCTAGAAGTTGTAGATGGGATTTTCAGGATATATGAAAATGTTTCCTTCAAACTGGTACTTAGGCTACTAAACTACTCAGATGCTTTAGAATATTTTTTGTTTAGATACAGTCTCTTAAATATTCAAGTGTGGTATAATATGCAGTAAGAGGAGACTTCTCTGAGGGCTCTTTTTATGTCACTCTTCTGGGTGCCACCAATTATGTATTCTATGTTGTTCTTTGGCTATTAAAGCTGAAGTTAACAATGAAGAAGTTAACTTTTTTGGTCCAATGGCAAAAGTTTGGAACACTTTTAACACATTTCAGGACACAGCTACCTTAGTGAGATCGATATCCCAAAACTGCTTTAATCAGGATACAATAAACTGTTGGGAACAAAGTGCTGCAAAAGGCTTCAAACAGAAATTCAGAGTCTTACATGGTTCCTGCAAATAGGATCCATCTCTTCTCCTCTGAATTCAGCTCCTGCAGCATGCTGTTAACCATCTGGTATCTTCCAGGAACGGAAAAATGTAAACTACATCTGTCTTTTGCATGGCATGGGGGAAAAAAAAGGAGCTATGTTCATATTAAAAAAAGAACAGACTCATTTAAACTTTGGTGAAAGCTTTGTGTTTCTTAACCGTTAAAGGCATGTGCATAAAAATTCTCTTTGAATTATTCTTATGCACAATTCATTTTTGTGTACTCCACGGATTTTCATGTACATATGCAAACCTGCGGTCTCTCTCACTAAAAAGAACATCCTGGACAAAACTATTTGAGATGTACAGTCATTCACTTGTGTTTGTGCAACTTCTAGTGCTCATGATACAGTGTACAATTTTGTACTGAAATTTCTAGCACATCTTGGGGAGCCTCGTGGCTTCTGTGCCAGCAACAGTCCCAGATGCAAATGCAAAAAAAATTAATGATGTAATGATAGTACTTCATTGATGGTGAATAGGTGCAGTGTGTATGGAGAACGGGTGGGATTTATAAAAAACTGTAGAGAATTCGGTATGTGATGGGACTGTAGAGTTTCAGTCAATAAAAAAAAGGGAACCTCAATAATGTATTTTCTTTTATCCAGCATGGTTTCTAAGTTCCTCCCCCACTTCTTTTTGCCTAAGAGTTGCCTTTTAGAAAGCTGAATACCACATCACTCCTCTTTTCATTTGTCATTAGCTTTGTCTGAAATTTCTATGCCTTATTACCAACATTTGGTTTACCCTAGAAAGCATTTGTTTTATGGTGTCACAACTGTGGATATCTATGAGTGTCTTCACTATGATCTCTATTTTTTTAATATCATCTTTGGAGTCATCCTGGTATGTGAGAAGACTCTGCTCAAAACTCCAGCCCCTCCAACACTGACTTAGATGTTGTGCTCTGATGGACAGAGGACCTGTCAATGACCTCCTGAATCCACCTGGTTATGTGGCCTGTAGTGCTAGCACTCAGATAGGGAGCAAGAAGGAAACTGGGCCCCAACTAGAAGACTGGAACATAAGTGGCTGAGAAAGCAATGCTGCATCAGTGCATCTGCTGGCACTGGAGTGATGGTAGGTTTCCACCTACCTCAGCAGTACTGGCTGAGCTGAAGTGTTTAAAGGGATCAGAGGGGGAGACACATATGATGAACATATCGCATGGAGGGTGGTGGAATGAGTGGGAAGATACAGCATGCGCTGTAGGAGAGGAGGATAGTAAATCTGTGCTTTCATAATCACATCTGACTAGACACTCAGGGTGGGATTCATTTGACAGAAAGTAGATGTTTTCATCTGAACTACTTGCACTCTGTGCCTTCCGCAGGCAGTGGAGAGAGCTGAGTCTTTTTTTAAAAAAAATAGTTTGTGTTTCTGCGCCTTTATTGGTTAAGAAAGAAGAGTTAGTTTTCCACATAATGCAAAGCTTTTGCCTAATCCCTAAAGAAAGGATTTATTACTACTTTGGCAGAGAGCTGTGCTGGAAACTCTTCCTGCTTCAGTTCCCTGGACAATGTCCTCCCCTGAAATATGGTTTGACTGCTCTGAATAGTGTACTGCAAATTCACACACGGGGATATTGACATCTAGCTTTAGCATATGGGATACAGATAGTCCTTGATTGCTGAACAGCTGTGCTGCTTTGAAAAGAAACAATTGCCTTTGAAGAATATGGGATATAGAGTAGGCCTTGCCCTACCCCACACATCTTGCTGACATTTCTTTTTCTAAATTACAAATCTGTTTATTGAATTTCCACAGTATAAAAACACCAAAATTTATAAGAGACTGGAGTAGGTGGTGATATTGTCAGATACACCAGCAAACAATCAATTGACAACACATGTTAGGAATCAGTCCATTACAATTGGCCAAGAACAATGGCAGAAGATGATGGGACTAAGAACAAGCACAAAAGAAGGGACAATTCAAAAAATGTCCCCATCAATTTTGCATGTAAAAAAATACTTTGATGAAGAAACCAAGGGTTTCTGCAGCAATCTCAGCAACTGTAATATAGTGAGCTCCTTTACACAGTAACAGAATGCTGCTATAAGCTGCATATCATCTGCCAGTTTCTCAAGAAATGATCCTCCATAGCTAAAAGAAATGCAGTTATAGAGGGGAGGAAAGCAAATCTTTGCAAGACAATTTTGTCTCAAGATAAACAAAGATGCTGGCATATCTTGTTCCAAATTATGCTGTATAAAGAACACTGCAAATTGAAGTTCCTTGTTCATTTTCTTTATTTTGCAGCCCATGAGTTTATATCCTTATATGATTTGGTGATTTCAGGGCTGCATATCCCAGTTGTGCATTTCATATACTTTCCACCTAGTAAAAATTTTTGTAGCCGGGTTAACTGTAGACACTTTCCGTCAGTCCTGTATCTTATGCCATAACTTCTCAATGGATAGATTTAAAGGTCATAGATGCCATTATGAATGCCAAGTCTGCCCAATGTGTAAGAGTTTCACCAGTAAATTTTGTACCAGAGCCATGGTATCTGTGTGAAAGAAAATGTATATTTAAAAGTAGGGTTTTGGTACTGATTTAAAGACCTCAGCACCTGAATTAATCCCTCTGAGTTGGAATGCTTGTATTAGCAGTCACGTGAGAATTTCTGAATATTGAGTCAAATGAGAAGAGGCAGCATTGGGGGGAATGAAGCTGAATTTAACTTCTGATGATTCTTGCTGCATTCAGGAAACTGTTAGCCTCCTATGTCAGCTGTGTGCTTGAAACCTTAATGGGACAAATCCAGAACTAAGCGGGACAAAGTTATTGTAGGCAAAGTTCTAGCAAAAAGAAAATTAAGCGAGATGTTGCAGAATAATACATTGGCTGTACAACAGAACCTCCTGGCAGCACAACTCCGTGACTCATCAGAATAACTAAAAATTACTTGCAGTACAGGAAAGTGAGGGGACCATTGAAATAAAGGAATCAGTGATTTTTCAAAGGAAAATAAATATTTGCTATTTATTCAATTCAGACTAACGTGAAAGAGTGCAGATTTGTACTGTTCTACCAGGTCAGTTCATGATCAAAGTATTTTAATGTAATAGATCCCTTCACCAAGTTTATTTGTACTAAAAAAAACTAATGTGACAAAAAACTATGATACCAAGCAGCCAAACCAAAGATGTATTTTCAAAGTCTTTTATCTTCTTATATTTTCACTCCCCAGCAGATAACCATTTTCTCTTACCTCTGCCAAGTTCACACAAGTCACAACTCATATTTTTTTATTTCACCTTTATTTGTTTTAAAATTTCCTGAATTTGGCTTTTTTTTTTTTTTCCAATATCTTTTTAGAAGCTTCTTACTGCACACTTTCAATATATGGGACACACCCTTTCCAGTTCTCTCTCTGTTCCAGGCACAGTGGAGCAGAAAGTTTGCAGCAAAGATGATAAATGTCTCTTTCATACCATTTTCTGGGAATAAATGCCACCGGTGGCTCAACCTCCACATCCAAAGTGTCATTAATTGATTTGGCAGATGATCTCCCAGGAATGACAAGTCTTTTTGTTGCAGAATCTGTGGTACATGTAATGTCAAGATCTTCCTTGCACTGTTCCAAATTCAGAGCTGCACTATGGTAGAGTAAACAGCTGTGAACAAAAAACGTGTTTCAAGTTTTTTTTGGAAGGAAGGAAGGAAGGAAGGAAGGAAGGAAGGAAGAAAGAAAGAAAGAAAGAAAGAAAGAAAGAAAGAAAGAAAGAAAGAAAGAAAGAAAGAAAGGAAGGAAGGAAGGAAGGAAGGAAGGAAGGAAGGAAGGAAGAAAGAAAGAAAGAAAGAAAGAAAGAAAGAAAGAAAGAAAGAAAGAAAGAAAGAAAGAAAGAAAGAAAGAAAGAAAAAGAAAGGAAGAAGAAGATAATAGAGCCCAGACTCCAGTTTTCAGAGCATTGCCATACTTTTTGCTCAAAATCTTAACACTTCCCTACCAGCCTGCATGATTCATGTCTGTGTTGCTCTGTTCTCTGTTTTGACACTTGGCTGGCCCATATTAAGATATTTTGAGAATGTACCATGATCTCTCATTCCACTGAAACATCACAGAGTGAACAAAGGCTAAAGCAAGGAACAGGATATAAGAAGATCCGTATTTAGCTGCCTCACTTATCTTGGCACCCGTACTCTATTCTGTTTACTCCACCTTATACTAGCGATCAGATCTCCCTGATGAGCTGTCAGTAGCTTCATAACAAGAATGAACACCATAAGAACTATGAATTAATGAAAAAATAATAAATAATAATAAGTATTCCTAAAGCAAGATTCTCAAATTAGGGGTATCAGGGGCTTGATGCTGTAAACGTGGTCAAAGTACAGCAAAGTGTATAGCCAGGGTATGTTTTTGTACAGAACACTACTAATTAAACTATTCTCCTGGACGAGCACCACAGAGACTATCGATAAAGGGCAGAGACTGAATCCTGGCCACCCACGTGCCTAGCAAAAAGCCCATTTCTGCTGAGTTCTTTGGTTTCAGCCCCTCTTGCCACAGCTATTTTATTTGGTACGAAGGTATTCGGAAGTGAGCATATATATCTGGATATTCCATCCCTAAATGTGAATTCTTTTGCCAGTTACTTAGAAAACCAGTTTCTTTTTGGACTTAAGCAGTCAGTAAGTGAATGTAAACTCAAACAATTTCCAGCAACTCACTGTCTTTCCGTTGATGGGATAATTACATGAAATTTATTCTGTATTAAGGAATTACAGGACAAAACCAGATCCCAGGAACTTGTACACCTCTTCCTTTCCTCAGAAAGGTTTTGTTTGGACCTTCTGGGACACTTCAGGGTGTAGTGAAGGCATAGCAAATGCATACTTAATGCTCCCATTGGTAGAGACTGACATTAGTGAGGGGGTGCATGGAAATTCATGTCCAAGCCATTCTCATTTTAATGGATGCTAGTCACTTACTGTTTCACTTGGGACCTTTTCAAAATCCTGATCCTGCTTTCTCTCACTGGAGTGGGAAACATTTTAAGCAATATTTCAGGAAGGTTTTGAGGATAGTTGATGATGGCATTGTCTGTTCTGAGAGGTCAAAGAAGAAATTATTAGAAGTAGGAATTTTAGTCAAGGAAAGAGTGGCATATATTTTTAAGTGGTAGGCCCATTGGATGCTAATTATTTCCTCCTGAAAATTTAAAAAATGTAAACTATCATTACTCTGTTCTCTTCTGTGCTTGCAAGTACTGGTGCCAGAATTTTTAAGTGCTTCTGGTAACAAAATCTCTCTCCTTTTGCCCTTAACCAGCCTTCCCAGGCCAGGAATTACAACTGATTTTAGAAGAGAGCCTTTTACATTTGGTGTGTATACACTAGAGTTTACACATACATAAATCTGTGTACAGCACAGTGGCTGTTACCTTTGTGGGTTTAGTCTTCAAAGCCTTCCATTTAGGGTCTGGACAAGAACTTCTTCCATGAAAATGCGATGTTTGAAAACTGAAGCATTAAGTCTGCTTTACAAATATTTTGAGGAAAATCTAGATTCTACCTCTTCATTGTGAGTTATTCCTACTATAGCCAGTACACATCCAGACATCAACAGAAGCACCGTATGAGCCATGCGTCTGGCAAATGAATGTTTCTCAAAAGTAGGTTTTATTCCTGTTTTTATATTCTATACATTTTCAAAAACCTGTTTCAATACTCACTGAAGTTAATGTAAAGAAAGACAGTTGTTTACTCCTGTAGGCTCCAGATCAAGATGTAAAGTTGTGAAATGGCTGTGTGAAAGCCCATTAACACAGAATTGTTTTTTGGACTTGAAATTTCTCAGATTTCTTGCCTTTGTTCGTTGAGCCACATGATTCATACTCAATAAAAAATTGTTATACTGCAGTACATGCTGTAACTGAACCCACAACTTCAGTTGCACTATAACTAAATCATAACCTTTGGACAAGTCACAAGGAAAATGTATTTGCTTTATTGATTTTTAGTCTCTTCTGCGCTGATTGATCATTTACTTTAAACACAAAGGCTGAAACAAGGATATGCAAATGCATGGATCTTTAGTTTGACTAAATGTCATATCTAGCAAAATAATCTTTTGAGACTTAATAAGCAATTTAATTTATTCCTCCATTATCACTATTCAAACTATTCGAACTATTTCAAAACAGTGGTAGTAAGAAACTAGTTTAATTAATATTTTTGTTAAGGAATTAGCCAGAGACATGCTCCAAAATCTGTGTGGTTTTTTTCCTAACTAACATAACCTTTATTGTAGTAACAGCCAGAAGCCTAAGCCAGGCTGGGGGAAGAAGTGTCATAGATACATTACTGACTTATTGGAAAAGAGGCTTTCGTCCTGGTAATACTGCAGTCTAAATCAAGATAGTTGCATTGACTATATCTTTGTTCTCTTTGTTGCTATGAAATTATTCTCTATATTTTATTGAAATTAAACATATGGTGTTGTTTCTGCTATTTGATTAACTGCGACATTTTAAAGAGAAAAGAAATCAAAGAGATTTCAAATTAGCTGTGAAAATGCTTGCCCTGCAATTCTTTAACAAATATTTGAACAAACTTTTGTAAGGAATTTGAAGGAAATGATATCATATGTTTCTTTAGGCACTGTCATCAATCCAAAACAATAACCTTAGGAAAATCTGTAGAATCTTATATTGTTCTTTAACAACAGAGCCTATCTCCATGGTAAGGAGTATTGCACAAGGAAGGAGCACTCCATGCTAATAGGGGCATAAAGCTTCTGTGCAGAGCTGGTTTGCACTCAGTATCAGCAAAGAATCTCAGGACTTTTGTGTGTGTCCTCATAAATACACATGCACATACCCAATGTGGACACTGTCTGAGTAGAAGTGCTGGTCAGTGTGGATTGGACAATAATATATTGTTGCTCTCAGAAAACCCTTTTACAGATAGCACTTTTACAATACCAGTAAATAATGTGTCAATATTATTTGATGGCATCTTCTGGACATTGAACAGATACCTGTGCCTTTAAAACCTGGTATAAAACATTTCAATAATATTCAGAAACAAAAAAGACAGGCATTCTTAAACAAAAGTCACTCTACATCTTATCTCTAAACCCAACATTAAGAGATCACATAAATAGCTGATTTAGAGGGAAGTTAAACTCGGATGACACGTTGAATGAAGGGGCTCAGAAATGGTATTTGCCTGAACTCATATCTATCCATCCTTCTGTAATCTAGACAAGATATCCACACAAAATAAAAGGGAAAATAAAGACAGATCCCTTCACAGTCCACTGTTACTCTCAGGCGCTCTTTGCTCAGTGTGATCATGTACTGTGCTCCTGATATCAGGTTTACTACTGTTGTGTCTATCTGGCCACTATTTGCTCAAATGCACGGTCCTAGAAAAGCACTGACACATATTCATTTCATTAAATGTATACATGTCAAATGTGATCTATTTTCAGCACTGAACAGAGACTAGCACATCAGACCTTTAAATAGTGAAAAAAAAAAGCATTGCTCTCAACTTCCCAAGACACTGCTTTGTGGAAATCCTCTTTACTGTTCCATAGTCTTCTCTTACTATCTGGGACAAATGTTTGAATGTTGACCCTGTTTCAAGAAATTATAGATGTCTTCTCTTGAATGCAAGATAACCAAAATTTGCTTATAAATTAACAAAGGACTGAACTTTTACATTTAGTTTAAAAAAGACCTGGAAGGAAGATTAAGCTTGAATTATTGAACTGGCATTGTAGCTTAGGAAAGAAAAGCAGAAAGAGATACAAGACATGGAAATGTGAAACAAATTGAAGAGAAATATTTTTGTGGTCATTTTGAAGGGTGAAATATATGTATCTTGAGGTCTGAATGATTTGCAAGCATGACTTTTGCTTAACTTGAAACTTTCTATCATCTAACAGTCTCATCTGCCTTGTCTGTGCGGTATTTTAGACTTCTTGTTTTATATGATAAAACTACAGAGTTTTTTTTATTTAGCACAAGGGATTTATACCAGTTGTCATTTTCATATTATAATTATTACAATTATTATTTGTTGAATTAACATGTTTATGTTGCTATTTTAATCTTACTATACGGAGAACTTTTCAAACTATGCAGGCAGTTTAGGCCTCTCTGGTTCGTGACTCATGTATGAACTTATCCTGTTTCCCTTCAGAATTATTCCAATCTGCAAATGAAAGAAAAAAAAAAGGGAGTGGTGGAAAACTTTAATTTCAGACTACATGTTGTTCATGAACTGTTTGTTTAACTCTATTTGTATTGGTTGGGTTGATATCTGTGTCACATGATAATCTTTTTCCTTCATGAATGTAAGCTAAAACTCAACCACAAAACAATTGCCAGTGACTAAGAGCAATCACTCTGATTTTTATTATCTAGTCACAGCAGCAGTTGAGAAACTTTTTATTCCCAAACGTTTTTGGAGTGACTTGACAACTGTCCGCATTCTCAGAACAGACGATGGGACTGAGAATGAACCAAACTGTCCGTGTTCGCTAACTGTGTTCATTCACACATACAGATATTCACCATTATATAGATTTCTTTGCCACAGACCGACTTTTCAAATGATAGCTTTCCTGTCTCACTTATTTCACCACCAGGAACTTTTATGGGCAATTTGATGACGTTCTCACATACAGCAAAGTGACGCAGGTTCCAAGTACAAGTCCTGTTTGTACAAGCAAATCCTGTAGGAAAGAATTTACATCTATGACAATGCAAAATCCATTGTGTCTCTGCTATTGTAAGGGGGAACTCCTCCATCCCTGCAAGCTGATTCTGAATGATTTTCTGTTAATTACCTGTTAATTATCCTTTCTGCTTAAAGTCACTTTGTGACTATATTTTGTCTCAAGTAAACATCCCAGCAGAAGTACCTAAAGAATGAGTACCTAAAGATGCCCTGTACCAGGAAAGAGATCATAATCTGAGTGCCTCAGCTCTTCTAGCACTGTGAATCCTTTAGGAAAGTTGTTTAAAATTTGATCGTGAGCTGTGTAAGCTGCATTTTTTTAATATGTATTTGTGGCTCTGCCCTCACAAATCTATGATTCATGACAGGAATGTAGCTTGGATCTCCTGCAATGTAAGCAGCTGCAGATACTTCAAATACTTGGGTACATGTGATCCAGCAGCTTGCTATAAATTTGCCCCTAAAAATAAAGTAACAAGTGATTGAACAGTGATAGGAATTAAACACAGCAGTGAGTGAATGGAATGCACGAGTCCTTACCTCAGAACCTTTTATTACAGCAATTGCTATAATTAAAACAAAAATGAAAAAAGAAACAACCCAGAACACTATCGTTGAACAAACTTCCCACGAGCACCCTTTAAAGGTCTTTTTTGCACTGTTGGACACTGAAAAATTGTATTTGCTGGTATGCAATGTCACCGAGCATGGTATTTATATTGTTACATCATCTGAATTAATTGTATTTCCACTTTCCACAAGTTACTGAACTAGTTCAGTTTCAAATTTTCCCTAAGTTTTGTCATGCAAAAAAAACATTCAGGCAACAACTTTGAGCTTTTGATACCAAAAGGACACTTTGCTGTTTGATTTGTGTGGAGACTGACTGAAAACATACAGGGCAAACACAAGAATTTCGACTGACAACAACTAGCTTTGGATCTGTCTCTGATGACTGAAAGTCCCAGTTTTCATAGCCTCTTATATCTGGATTTCCCATTTATTTGCCCTCATTTTATGACTGACACTGTCTGTGTTTGGTAATCCACAAAGGATGAAACAGTATGCCAGCACCTCTCTGAACTGATAATTGTGTGTCATGTCAGTTTTCAAATACAATTCTGATATAAAATGGTGGAGGATATGGAAAAATTTAGAGAAGTGTTTTCATGGGCAAACCATGTTATTAGATCCCATTAGCAAAGCTGGGAATTGCTAACTGGGGGCTTGCTTGGGAATTTCTACCTAGAGGACAAAGAGTAAATGAGAATTAGATTTAGCTACATTTCTCTCCTCATTTCTAGAAGTGATTTTTCGGTTTTGCCAAAAACCTCATCAGAGGACCTTTATAGCCTCCTACCTACATGTTTCCTGTCCTGCAGGTCTTTTGCTTCTGCTGTTATCAGACTCCTATCTTACTCATGTACAGCAAGAGCAAAGGTGCAGATCTGCCGTTTTTGAGACACATATATATTAGACCCAGATTTTGCAAGTACTTGCATGTCTCTCCTTGTTGTGTGAGGTGGATGGATGTGAGCTTCTAACTTTCTATGTCTAAAAGCTGGGTATAAAAGCTCCCTCTTCACCAAGAGAAAAATGAAGGCACCTCCAGAAAGTACAACTAGCGTGTTGGGAGTTGAATCAGGGAGGAATGCCAAAGGAAAAATGGACTGAATGTTTAAAAACAGTGCTATTTCCTGAAATCTTTATTGAGTTAATTTTAACTCAGTTCCTACACTGACAAAACCAATTCTGAAGTTGATTTGTTTAAAAACATATCTGCCTAGATACAGGGTGTCCGATTTTCTTTTTTTTCCCCTGAAGCTTTTGTCCCAGTAAAATCTATTATAGTACAGTAGCAGTATTGCATGCTACCTCAAATAAATGTAATATCGGTTTTGCTGTGAAGCACCCTGTTCACGTGTCTCCATCAAGGGTGCTTTGTGTCTCCCTCTTCAAATGTGAAAAGACGGGGGAAAAAAACAGTGTTTATTTTGCTCTTGAAATCTGCACTAGCTGTTTAATATGTTTCTTATGATTTACCATTAAGAAAGGATTTCACATTTAAAAGGAAGCTTATGAGAATACAGGTAAGTGTGAGTGTGGTCTTTTCAGAAGAATGTTTGATTGAAGACCTGTTTTTAGACACAAGGTAAGGAAAAAGATCACTTAACCTCACTTGAATAAGTGGAGATTAAAGGTTAAAAGCTTTAAAGCTTTAAAATGCATTAGCAACAGAACAGTAAATACAATATACGGAGACATGGAGGAATTAGCAAAACAAATGTTAAACCAAGAAGTGCACTCTAAGATTCACTGGAATCTCCACACTAAGTCTGAATGCAGAGCGCATTTAAATGTTTCACTGATTGTTTTAAAATTGTCTTGTATTCCTTATATTGGCTCTAATGAAGATAATGCTAAACCTTGACATGAATTATGCAAGCAAGTTTTATGTAGATCTTTCCACGGTTTAACCTCCCTGGAGTTTTGGAGTTTTAAGGGATGATTTTTACCATGTATCTCATTTAACCTATTGCATATTGGCTGGGTTTGTACTGCTGATGCATCAATAATGTAGTCACAGTCCAGTTCAAATAATTCCTGTACAGTATTAGGGAAAACATAGCTACTGTCATCAGTGATGTAACCTTTTGTTGTAGACAAAATGTTATTTTTATGAGTGTAATGTCTGCTTAATAACAGTATTTGACTTTTATATGTTTTAACTTGTATCATAGATACCTTCCACAAATGCATTGATTCCCTGTTTACCATACATAGATCAATAAACTGATTATTACAGTCAGTAAACCCCACAAACAATGTGTTGAACACTTCAAGAACACAGCTACCTTCACAAAGAAGGTTCGTGATATCAGGCAGGACATACTGCAACAGCCTAATTGTAAAGTAGGGAAACTGTGTATCAATAGGAAGTATCTATCTGAGGAAAGACTGACCAAAAAGTAAAAATGAAATTTTTAACTATTTCCACCCTTGAAATATATAGAACCCCCCGAGGTTCCAACAGAACTCCCAGACATGTCAGTCCCCAATCAGTGCAGCCAAAATCAACACCTCTACTTGATGTTTTGCACAAAGGGCAAATACTGATGAAGACTAGTGTCTGATGGAAGTCTTGTGTTTGTAGAAACAACAGATTTGGCATTGTGCGCATAGTGGGTGAAATCCTGCCCCCACAGAAGTCAATGGCAAAATTTTGATCCACTTCAGTCAAGAGATGGTGTTTATAGGTGAGAAAACAGAGCAGAGAACATGCAAAAATTTAAAAAGTCAGATTATATTCCTTAGCCTGTGAGTGTAATTGTGTCAAGATATTTGAAAGTATGGGATATTAGCAGTATGTGGTAATTTTTGCTAGTACGAGCTACACCTTTCTAAAATTTGGCTTCTTAAGGATTCCAGTTAATACATAACAAATTACTCTCATTGCAGAATGTTCAGATATAAGAGCTTCTCAAGAGTGACTGAACTTATTTTGAACTTTTATTTTCATTTAAACTCTCCATTAAGGAATTTGGGAGGGTGAGCAGGGGAGAAAGGCATTTGTTTAGATTCTGCTTTTAATAAAGTTTTAACGCTTTGATATCAGTCTCTGATTAGATGCAGCATTCCACATTCCAAAGTGAAGAGAGGCTATTTGCTCCTTCTCTCCTCCACCTAACACATATCTTACTTGTGTCTTTTAAGAAGAGCCTCTGAATCAGCCTAATTATTGTCATTAACAGCAGTTTTCTGTGGACCAACATTCCTTGCTGTGGCTGCCTTCTCAACTCAATAAAGGAGTATCCTAAAATCCAGTCTAATAACTTCCAGTTTTATTATTTTTGAGGAGATACTGCATTCTCTGTGCCCACATTCTATGTTTGAAACTCGACCCAAAACAATGGATTTTCCCGGTGTTTACCAAGTTTCTCTGTAAAAGGCCTAAGGATGGGATTAATCTGCAATGTAGATGTCCGCATCTAAGCAAGTCCTGGTTCCTTTTATAGTCAATAGATATCAATAGACACTCTGACTGTGTGATTCATCCCATCTCAAGATAGATGTCTAAATTAGGTCAGGTGACTCACCCCCTGGAAGTACTTATTGGCTGTAAAGCGAATCTGAATGACTAACTCAACGATTTTTAAAGTGATTCTTAAAATGAGGTGAGATGAAACTCATCCTGCATGTTTTGTATCTTTTGGCACAACTGCTTCTTGAACAGTTATTCTCACTGTATTTCCAACCGGATGCTTCACAGGGCTTCCTACCAGCTCTCTCCTGTGAAAACCAGTCACCAGTCACCAGCTTTCATTTAAATTCTTCCCACTTGGGAAGATACCCCTCAAGACTTGCAAATCTTCTTTTCCCTGAACACTCTATTATCTGTCCTTCCTTGTCTATTACCATCCAGGATTTTAGAACTGGCATCAAATGTAATTCCAATTTTTATACTTGTTTTCTGAGGCAAGATCCTCCTCTTCTGAACTCACCTTCAGTTCGAAGAAAGAAAACTTGTTTCTTTGCTTAATATTACAAAATGTTAAAGTTCCATAATATTAAATCATAATTAACAAGAAATAATTGATTTTTTGGTTTGTTTTACATTACGAGTTTTCACTGGACACCGGTTATAGTAAATCTGTATAAGGTTTTCTAGCTATATTAGTTTGGTATTACCTCCCTCTCTGGCCACACTGTTATTTGTCAGGGAAATCCCAGTAGAACTCATATTTGTATTTTCAAAAATAAATAATAGGTTTGAATTTTGGCCAAAGCGTCCCTCCAGTACTGAGCAAGAGAGTTGCTGACTGAGAGTCTCTATCTCTCATGTGGTCACATAAATTACAGTCCTGATCAATGATGATGAGCATTCTGCTAGCTAGACAAACATTAATCTGGTTAACTCCCCTTCTTCCCACTCCTTCCTGACACAGAGGAAAGAAGTGCCTTTGGAGAAAGTTTGAGATGTGTAGGTTGATTTTGTTGTAGTTATAACATGGCAAGGGGGCTCCAAATACCTTCAGGAGTTTAAGAAAATCCCAGGCAGAAAACAAGTAAGCTACATGAAGCATAAAAGGCTGCCTTCCTTTCTCGCTTTCTTTTACAGGAAGCAAACTATTTTTCTTGTTTATGACCTCCTGAAAATTGTTTTTTTCCACGTATTCATATGAATATTTAAATCTGAAAGTCTGAGATTCTCAGTTCCTCTGATGTAACTTGATTAAAATAATTTTGCTTTCACCTATATTAATAAAGTGAGCAAGCATGACAAAGATAAATCTTCTTAACCATATACTGTGTTGACAGAGCTGTACTGTTTACTGGCGCTGACCTGTTACTGCCATTGAGTGCTCCACTATGTCATTGGGCATGTGTGTTCTGGCTGGTGCTGTTTGTCGTACCGTGTTGGGCAATGCAGATCTATGCATTACCCAAAGCTTTACTGCAAAACCCATTTGTAGAACATGGTCTTTCAGTAGCTTGCCTGACTTTCAAGATCCATACGACGTAAGGCAACTTTACCCATAGAAAACAAACTTATTTGGGTAACCAAGTGAAATACCACATTTAGGATTACATTCTTACTTTTTTTAGTATTATTTGGTAGCAATTCCTTCAGATACTTAACTGCTGGTGTTATTGGAGATGCATTCCTCATACTTAATGTAATGATGTACAGCATGTAGATAGTTTCTTGTAACTTAGGAAGTAAAGAGGTGAATTTTCCTGAAGTCCTTTGTTTATCAGATGTGAGTGTTTGCAATTGCTTTATTGCCTTTAAGGGTTCCACAGATTCCTTACTGGGGCCTCCATCCAGCTATTGTCTTCATTACCTATTCAAATCACAAAGTGATGCTGGTGTTCTATAACAGGCTGAAACCCAAGGTGATGTATTTTTTTAGCCTACCACATTTGTTTCAAATTTATTTCTATTTGACCTGACTTATCAAGGACTTTTCCACCAAGGGGAAAAATTAGTTTTGTCTTGTGTTTTTTTTTCTTAAATGCTAGAGGAGTGTTTTGAAGATTCCAAATACAGTTGACTTCAGGAATGAGATGCTATTGTTTTGATCCAGAAAGAGTTTATATAACGGATAGGAAGGGAAAATATTCTTGAAAAAACACCTCCCTCCTCTTCAGTTATGTATCTTGGAGCAGAGGAAACATAATCAGAATCTTCTGTTAACAGAAAAAATTAGCGAGATAAAGTTCATGTTATTTGTCTGATTTTCATAATTCATTAGTTGCTGCCACCAGTAAATACTTTTTTCTGCCCAGAAGTTGTATAGACACTATGTTTTAAAAGAGAAAGCTAGAAGATTTCCCGTAGGATAAATTTCAAATTTATTTAGGTTTTATTTAGGCTATGCAAAAACCCACCAACTAAAAAATCCCCCCAAAGTCCCCCAAACCCAATATCCATAGCTCTCCATTCTACTACTTTGAAATGTTGTCTTGTTTAATTATGTTCTCTTGGCCTCCTTTTCCTTGTTTATCAAAACCAGATACATTACTGTCAAATAGATCCTAACATGGAACACCTTGTGTAGACTGTGAAGAAATTGTTTGCATCATGGCCTTATTTATTGGATCATCCTGGGTTACTTATTGGCTTATAGCTCCTTCTGAATTCCTGAGGCAGGAGAAAACAATGTCTGTTCTCAAAACATCCGATGTCAGCCACTGAACAAGCCCTTTACCATCTAAGTCCTGAGAATACCAAACTGGTATTTATGTAGCTCATGACAAAACCACCATTTCTCTTCTATGCTATTGCTCAGGTGTTTGAGGAGTTTTCCTAGAACTTGTATAGGAGCTATGATAATCATATTCCTACAAAAAAAGAGTAATTGCACCACCAACATCACCACTACCACGAGCTGCTGCCGTGTTTCAAGAGAAAGTGTGATTCTAGTATTTGAATCCTGAAAGCCACCATCTTAAAAGCTCACACTCAGCATCTTCCCATTCACAGGTGTGCCAAATTTTCCCAGATCCCTTCCACTAGGAGTTTCATAATCCTGCTTACTGAAAAGTTCTGCAGCTATGCACAAACACACAAAAGACCTCAGAGTTGATGGAGTAGAGCTGCTAGCTGTTTGTTGTTCACTCTTTTGCCCAGGCCACGGTCAAACCTCAAACAAAACACATCCTCAGGTGTGTTTGGTAGCATCATGTCCCTTTATGGATACTATATGGTCTATTACTTTCTTCTCTGTCCCCAGTGAAGAAGACAGCAATTTCTCTTTTCTTACTGTTCCTTGCCTCTTCCTATTTTTAGGAGAGAGACATAGGAACACAAAATCACAGGATAATTTTGGTGAGACTCGATTACTGGAAGTCCACTTGTCCAATCCTTTGCTCAAAGCAGGACCAGTTCTGAAGTTACAAGGCTCAGAGCCTCATTCATTTGAGGATTACCTTCTGAATTCTGCTTAGCAGGCCATTCTTTGCTTGGATTATTCTTTCCCTGTATTCAGTATCTGTTTTCACTCAATATTATCCTAACACATGTATTTCCACCTTTGTGTCATTATCAATTAAAAGCTAAAAAGAGGAACTTGCAACCCTTTATATTACTTTGAATTTTCATTACTTCAGTTTCTCTCAAGCAATGAATATACAATTTTCATCTTCATTTATCTTGCTTGAAGGAAATTGCTACCAATTTCTGGTTGTCTTTGTTGTATTCTGAGCCCTAAACATGTTTGTCAATTGTTTGCAAACATAATTACCTTACTTATAGTAGTGGCTACAATGAATTTTATAGCGAAAGCTCAGCATTATAAGTTGGCCACCACTCACTTAAATTAAAACAAACCAAACCAAACCAGTTTTAATGGCATGGATTAAGACATTCTCAGTTCATCACTTCCATACTTGTGGGATACAGCCTTATCTATGTGAATAAGATCAATGCATGAAAGGTCTGTGCATCTCGCTTAACTGCATAGTGTAACAACAGCCAAAGAAACATAAATCATTCTAGCACAGTATCCTATTACAGACTCTGGTGATAGATTCTGGAAAAAAAAGTGAAGATCAGGGTAACCAACCATATTGACAGACAAGACAGAACCCTTTGGATACTGCTGGAAAGTACCATGGGTTTTTTTTATTCGGTAAGTACAGGCATTGTGAAATCTGTTGGGGAAGAAAATAAACAGAATAGAGTGTGTAATGAAAGAATATTTTATTCATTCTAAGTATAATGCAACAGGGAAAGACTACCTTTGTACTAACCAAGCAATCTCAAATCTGAGCATGGATTGCTCTGGCAAGTCCCACGCCTTTTCTGAAAGTGGTTCCCCACATTTGAGCTCTTTCTCAGTCACCATGCTGTGTCCTGCACTACTGCATAATGCTTGAGCTTTTCCTTCTTCAAGCAAGGGGAGGAAATGTGGAAGGTACAATTTAAGGAGGTTTTTCCTGTTCATTTTCTTTTAATCTTTGGATTTATAAGTTATATCATTTCAATATCTCTGCATGTACACATACCCTCTTCAAGAACTGAAATCAATTACTACTGAAGTTGATGAGATTCACTGAGCCATAGTCTTTCAAAACCAATCAGGAGTGATTGGAGTGCATGATTTTTCTTAGCTTTTTTTAAAAAAAATATATATATCCTTTGCTTTATTTATTATTTGAAAAAAAATATTGCTATATGTTTAAGACAAAAACGTTTTACCTAGCCTGTGGAATAAGCGTCTTATTCAAAAGGAAAACCAATGAAAGCAACTACCTGCAGCTTTGAGTGCCATGAATGTAAATGTTTCAGAAGCAAAAATCTAAACTCCTTTCGTGTATAATTGATTAATGGCAAGCAAATACTACTTTAGTTAAGATCAACTATTATGATGTGACTAGAACTTTCTTAACAAGACAGAGAAAGCAGATTTTGTATTTCTTACAGAATTTGCTTTTCGTGGATTCTTTCCCAGTAGCTTGATTGTAAATTTATGGGATACTTAATATCTTTGCTTTACATTCCAGAAACAGAAAGCTGATATAAAACAGAGATTAAGATACCAAAAACAATTCTTTCTACTTTTTGCATAAACAAAGATAGTCAAGAATTTAGTACAAATTAGAGTAGATTACAACAGAGTTTTACAGTATTCATTTTTTCAATTGCTTTGAAGACTAGAGATTTATAGCCGATACCGCAACTGAGTCAGGGACTCTAACAATACACCACAATGAATTTTTATTTAGTACGCTAACCCTCACTGACATTATTTAGTATCAAAATTCTCTTTGACCCAGGATAATTTTAAGACATTGTTGAGCTTCTTTATGGATGAGATAGCCAATTACCAAGCCTCTAATGCATAATGGAAAGCTTAGCTCAGTAAGTCTGCAGTGCACAACCTACTGCACAATGCAGATACTTTCCCAGGTTTTAAGCAGTGCAGCCACATTAACATCCTTCTGCTGCTCTCTGTTGCTCAGAGCAAGCATGGGTATGGCTGGCTTTTACTGTCTTGTATCATGAAGACATGCCTTGGGGCAAAGGGATTAGCTTACTGCCTTTCCACATAGAAGTGTGAGAAATACCACAGGAGATACAGAAAACCAGAAAATCTACCAGAAGCAGCACTGGGAGATGGGTGGTAAAAGAGGCTCAAGACAGGGGTGCAGACCCACTCTCCCTTGTCTGAGTCCTGCATGTAGGAAACAGCAGCCTGAGTATTTGCCATGCACTCTTTATCAGAGAGTGCACTGGAAGGATGAGTGGTAATGGTTTTAAGCTGAAAGAGGTGAGATTTAGATTGGATATTAGGAGGAAACTTGTTACTGTTAGGGTGGTGAGGCACTGACACAGGTTGTCCAGAGAAGTCATGAATGCCCCATTGCTGGAGGTGTTCAAGGCCGCGCTGGATGGGGCTTTGAGCAACCTGATCCAGTGGAAGGTGTCCCAGCCCATGGCAGGGAGGTTGGAACAGGATGATCTTTAAGGTCCATTCCAACTCAAACCATTCCATGATTCCATGTTTCTACTAAAAAGGAATGTGTAAAAAAGATGGTTGTGTACATCATCAATTCTTCATCAAGCAAATCAAAGTGGCAAAATTTCAACAACTATCTCGTCAACAGGTTCAACATTTTGGAATAGAGTTGGGAGGGTGCCACAAAAAGGAACCAGTGTATTAGTTTAGCTTAAGCTGCTTCCTGCTAGCTGTATTTTTCAGAATATTGCCAAAGAAAATGTCATCAATTACTTATGATTAGATTGCTCGCATTATTTAAATCTTTTAGCTAACCATCACAATGGAGTTACCCCTTTCAGTTCTTCATTCCGGCACCTGTTTTAGAGGGAATTAATTTGATAGAGAATGGTAGAACAAAACACGCACACCAAGCTGATTAGATTAGTGCTAGCCCTGCACACTGTGGTTGCTCTGTTAATTAATCTTTCTGTAAAACAAATTAACATGCATGCATTCCTCCTTCAGGTCTGTGTGCAGTCTGTGATGCCATACTTATCTCCAGACAATGGTCTGGTTGTGTCATAGGAAAGTCTTATGGAATTGGATAAGCTTTACCTGGAAGCCTGTCTAGGTAGCAAGAGCAACTTGCTTTGGCTTGCTGGGATTACAAATGATGCCAGAGCCTCTTCAGACCTCCACGTGGCCATGTTGAGTCCCTTTCCTGAGGTGTGATGCAGTAGTCAGACACAGCAAGTGATCTCCCACTTTTTGTCTACCTTTGTAAAGGTCAGGTATCTCTATTGAGTGCTCACTCACCTCCGCACAAGTTGCTCTTGGTCAGCATCAACTGGCAGTTTAAAGGGCACACAACCAAAGATACCCCCTGCATAGGGGGGCTAAACAGTCAATAAATTATTGATCTTTAGTGGATATCTCCCCTCCACATGACCTAATCTCCAGAAGACTGGTGTCTATTGCAGAAGATGCTTTTGGAAACAGTGCCTATGACTTAGCAGAACCATCAGACCAACTGTTAAACCTATTAAAAAGGAAAACCTAATCCTTTTTTTTTTCTTTAAGAGTCAGCCTTCCTCATGAGAAACAGAAGCAAAGAGGGATTCAAAGGCAGTGACGCTATGGGAAATCCATACCTTTCTTCTAATTGAAAAGAGGTATGTCCTTTATTTTGCAGATTTCCATCCCTCCAGACTTGATGATTTGGTGCAAGGAAACCACACTTTGGACTGCAGTCTTCAGGTCATTGTTTTTCTCGTTCCTTCTCCTGGCCTCGCAGTGAGAGATTTATATCTTCTCCCAAGGGAGCCAGGTGGTATTTGTCTCACTGACCATTAATCACCTGAAAATTAAAGACCAGATCTAAATAATTTATCTTGGCTCTCTCCAGTCAATGGAAAGAATGGGATGCCTACAAAGGGCAGCTCATCTACTTTGCTTAGACACTTATTGTAGAATAAGATGAATTGCCACTTCCTCATTGACTTTCCTAAGGGGAATCGGAGTGACAAGCTTAGATAAGATGTTTCACTTTTAGATGGGAAAAAAAGGGAGAGGAATCTCACTCCACCAGTATCGTAGTCTCCAACAACCATGTATTTTCTAAAAAATGTCACTTCAGTTGTCAGTGATATTATTTGTTTCTTTTCCTGGTGTAAGTCAGACAACATCGGAATCACTGTTATCCCAACTGTGCACTCCTTCAGCAATGCAGGATCAACATACAGTGGGATTTTGTGCCTGGCATCCAGAAAAAAAGTCTTCACATTAATATCTTTTTAGTAGGACTTCTCCATAGTCTTCTGTTTAGGAGGAATAGTATAGCCATTTATAAATACATGCTTTGAAAATCTATTTTGATTTTTGTTGATTTTGCTCATTTTTTCCCTTGCAGATCTGATCTAAATCCAATGTGCATGTGCATACATATATGTGTGTGTAAATATATATATAAAAGAATAAATGATATGTGGGTGAATGCCTTTCACATATGTTTTGCCATTTCACAGTAGAAGTGACTGCTGCCCCATCTCATGCAAGCAGTAAGACGAACTGAAACTATAAAGGTTGATGAATGTTTCTTTGCCACCAAAAAAAAAGAAACCAAAAAACCTCAAACCAAACTAGATAGCAAAAGCTACTTTTCTTCCAATGATCTTTAAGAATAATAATCTGCTCACTTTCTTGAGTTGTGACGTTACTGGAATAACGGTTGCAAAAGAAATAGAAAATGTGCCAGTAGGTAAGAACTGTTTTATTTCTGAGTAGTTAGAAGTGTAGCCAGAAGAAGGAAAAGCTATTCCATGGAAAATGCTGGCTTTGTTTTCTGATGTTAAAATTGCCAGTAATTCCTTATTTCAAGATCTGTAATGTCAAAAGGACAGAGCTTCCTAGAAGTGAATGCCTAAAAGCACGGCTAATAAGTATTGCTTTGCTCTTTGTGATGCCTGCCAAGTTTTCAGCAGTGCCTGAAAGGCCAAGCGGGTTATTAGATTAAGCAGGGCCAAGATAAGGTTTGGAAATTCCACCATTTTCTTCAAATCCTTTTTTTGTTTAAACCATTGGCTAAGAGGGTAAATTGACTTGAAGGTACTATTCTAGCATGAGGTTTTCTTAGTGCCAACCACATAGTATTGGGATTTGAGAAGCTTTCAGGAACATTACAGCAAAAGTTAGATTGGAGAGGAATCCCCACTCCTATTTCCCTGGGCACCACATGATGTATTATTGAATGACTGCTGCTTTCTAAAGAGGATTAAAGTTAATTATAATTAATCGGCTTCCATCACCTTTGGGTAAGAACTCTGTCAAGCCTGCGAAACTGTATCTTGTGAATATGTATTCAGGGACATTTCAAATGTTTATTATTGATCCAGAGGTCATTAAAAACTTATCTTTACATATTTTGACACAGTAATGGCTTGTGACGTAATTCAATACTGAGGAATTTTTACATGATGACATGTGTTGTCCAGGAACTCCTCACAATATGGATTTTTATGATATATTTTAAAAGCTCACATACAATTGTTTCCTCTTGCACAAATGCACATGCTGTCGGTTGCATTTTTGATGAAGGAAGACAAACCAAACACACACATTTTCCATAAGAAGCTGAAAAGTCAGTGACTCATCTTGGAGTACTCTGCAGATGAATTAAAATTCCTCTGCTTTAAAATATGTGTAAAACATCTCCTTCCAGTTACACAGTTGCACACAAAATAGATTGTTTCTTCTCTTTCAACTGCCCAGTTTTGAATGGCACAGAGTAGCAGCAACCCACACATTACTAAAAACCAGAGTTTAATCTACATGCTATAGGAATTCTGGGAGAGATCCTATATTTAGGCTGTACACCACTTCCCATTACAAAAGATTCTTGTGACCTTTTTATGAGAAGCTATAATGCCTCCTTTGTATATAGCGGACTTTGACTTTTGGCAAAGGAAAGAAATTACTTTTCTGGAGAACTGGCTGGCTTGTATACTACTAACATTTCCTGCTTTCCTCCTGGTTGAGCTCCTCAGGAATACATTTGCTGCATGGCAAAACAATAACAACGTACACAGTCCCACCTAAAGCTGGACTGATGCCACCAGTGATGCAGCAGCAGTTGGGGCTGTACAGAAAATGCCTGAGAGCTGCCAGTGGGAGGGGAGCCAGGCTGCAGCCCTACCAATTAGCCACAGTGCACTTACCCTTCCCATTGCCTGACCTCCCTCTAGGAATGTCACATGGTCAGCTCTGGAGTGGAAGAAGGGATATGCCTAACAGGATATGATATTAAGGGATATGATTATTAATTTTCATAAATTTTTCAACTGGTGTAGAAGATTTTTTACCGGCTGATGACAGTGATTGAAGCCTTACCTGACAAAAATTCAGGTGATGGATTCTTAGTTCTGTAAAGCCACGGCCACTGATTGATATGAAGCAGAAAAAGACCCAAACTATTTAGGGATATTCAGCTAGGCTTTGATGCTTGACTAAGCAATTCAGTAACTCTGGAAAGAATATTATTTAAGACTAACAACACAGTAATCTGCAATCAGTTCATTGGCACATAATGAACCAATAAAACCAAATAATTGTGTGCGTGTGTTTACATATCTGAGTCTTCTGCAAGTAACATTAACGATAACTGTATGGTGCATTTACATACAACTTCCCAACCAGCTGTCTCCCTGTTTTTTACAAGTCTTTATTGGTGGAACCTCACAGTAGCCTTGGGAAGCAGACCAGTTTTGTTATCCTAAAATTACAGATGAGGAAACAGAAGCACCAACAATTTCAGTGACTTGCACAGCGTCCAAGCCAAGAACAGGAGCCAGGAAGCAAATGTACCTTTGATTTAATGTGGGTGTGCCTCCAACCGATTACAATTTGTGCTGCACCTGCCTACGCCTGGGGTGCTTGGCTCCATGTTTTCTGATCCTGATTGGGACTAAACCACAAGACCATTCCTTGGCATTTGAATGATAAAGAACAACAAGAGGAAGGATTTTCTGGTGGTTAGGGTGTTAGCCAAAGCCTTTGCAAGACCTGGGTCCAACACAGTTCAGCAATGCAGTTATTGGCAGAAAGCCTCTGGACTATGCTGGTGCCTCAGATGGGAGTGGGCCTCGTTGAAAAGCTTCTGCTGGGCTCCATGTGCCCGGGCAGTACTCAAAATCCTGGTAAAATATCTCCTAAGTGAATGCCTATATCTGCGTGGTTTTCAGTCTGTCTCAGAGTTACTCGAGAGAAGATCTGTTTCCTCCTCCTCCAGGAGGACTCCCCTTGCCCCTCCGAGTGCGGTGGCTCCTGTATCACTTGTGTCTGTCAGTGCATGGAATATATGTTCAGTATGGGCACTATGTAATTCCAGGCGTAGCATGGTTTGAATGTCAGATGGCATTCTGCTAGAAGGCAGAGATGTTTATGGGGAAGGAAAAGGGAGCAGACATTCCACTTGCTCATTTTTTTTCAGTTTCTGGAGAAAGTGCTTTTTGCTAATTAATAGCACAGTTCTGTGCTATATTTTACAGCTTCCTTGGATTTACTTTCATGATAAATTCCTTGAATCGCATACTAAGCTTTACTATGCATTAACTTCATAGTCTGCTTCTTTCCTGTACTTTCCCTCAGTAAAGCCGATGAATGGGAAAAAAAACCAAACAAGCAACTCACATTGTTGTCAAATCCGTATGTGACAGATTAGGTTCTTAACCCAATTATAGTGACACTTCAGGTACAGGTGCCCTGGAAAAGCAAACAAGAATTTGGGAGATATTCATAGTTCTAATGACATTTCATATCAGTCTGAATGGGAGCTTCTCTTTCAGCCTCAGTTTGGTTTTAGAATCTATTGAAGTTCCTGCAGATTCTAAATGAGCCTAGGTTTGAATCTTTGGGTTTGACCCATCCTGAGTAGTGATAATTATTTCAGGCTTCAGGTCACATTTCAATTCAAAATAGCAAAATGGAGTACTTGTGACTTAGAGGAAGTGATTGATCAATGGGTACTGAAATTTGTCCATTGTCTTTACAGTTACATAAACTTAAAAAGAAAAAATATTCACACATATAAATGTTAAAAAATGTATTCTCACGTCAGCAAATGCCTCTGTGAAAATGTAATTTCTCACATTTGTAGCACCTTGATTTCCTTCAATACCAAGAGGAACTACAGGTTTACTTTCCCCTTCAAGATATAAAACAAAAGTATATTGCTTCTGCTTCAGTTTGAGCTCTTGCATGCTTGAAAAATCAGTGTAAACCTTTTTGCTAGTTATTCACATCTGAACTTACTAAGATTTCTATAACATATACCAACAGATGATCCTTTAAGAGCACCTGTATCGTACAGTAATAGTAAATCTCCTCTGGCTCTGTGTGAGGTGAAATGACTGATGGAGTCTGGCTACATTATGCATAATGTCTCTGGTATACACGCCCTTATGGTAACTACCCACAGTCATTATGTTGGATTTAAGTATGTATATAAGACATAAATGCACCAGAAGAGAGTTCTTTCAAAATAGGAACTGAAGTCATGAATGTATTTTGCTGCAGGATGGTTATAAATAGAGCAGTGCTCAAAGCATCCGTGCAATGAAATTCTTTGGAAAGGATGAACTACACATGTAAGGCACTATAAGATGCTGAAATATGCCTATTTCAGCACGCATGTATATTTGCAATATAAATCCTCAGCATACATAACAAGTACCAGGCCTTTTTTATTTTAAGACTTCAAAACATTTTGTATAACATGTTTAAACTGTAGTTCCATCAATGTAATAGTCAGAAAAGAACACCACGGGCTTTATATAAATAATATTTCAAATCCACTTATTTGATAAGCCACACATGCTTGCAAGTTCCACAGGGCTTCAAGTGTTTAAACTTGCCTCCCAGGCCAATGAGCGAGTATTTTGCTATCCCACTTTTTATCACTTTGGGCTAATTATCACATTGTGTTGCAGCACTGAGGGGAAAGACATACTGATAGTGAGACCTTTACCAAGGAAGTGTAGTGCTATGGAAAAGCATTTCTTGAGGAGTGCTTGAAGGTGTACACCCTTTGCAGATACTCCTAGCAGTGCTCTCAACATTTGCCTTGTGTGCTACATTATGGTTAAGAATACCCATTTGATTTCTCCCTTGTCTGTATCTGATGGAAGCCACATATGCCATACGGTGAGGCCATACAGTTGCAAGAAAGTATTTAAGATGGCCTGCGACACTTTTTTTTTCTTTCTGGAAGACTTTCATGCAACCCAAAACATGTCAATAGCACAAATTAATTCCATATATGCCAAGAGAATTCTTGAACATTCATGAAAGAACTTCTGGAGACCCTGAAACTCAGGTATTCTTACATGCTAGTTTACAAGGCTAAGAAGGAAAAGACTAAATCTTTCTGTTTCTGAAGTAACTGGGGTTTAGCTCACAAAGAGTAAGGAGCAGACATGTAGGTCTTCTCTGTAATGACAGTTTTACTAATACTTAGGTGCAAAGAACTCAGTTAAAATAAAATTTTACTGTGTGTCTGGAAAAGGCAAAAAAAAAATTATCTAATAGATGCCCTGACTCAGAGTAGTATTTATAATGTGATAACGAAGTAGACATCAATGAAGAAAAACTAAAATGAAAATTAGCTGTAACAAGTCATTCAGCTGCTAATGACTTCTGTTTGTCCCCCTGCTTGGGAATCTTCCTTCTAAAAGCTGCTGCATCAGGTCCTGCACATGTCCAGCTATTTTTAGGATTGTAACAGGCTGTTTACTGGGGATTTGAAGTCTGGCAATCCAGATACTCTAGACACAGTTGGAATGCTCTTGCTCATACACTCGCTCCTCTCTGCAGGTTACACTTGGAATTAAAAACGGCGATGTGGCTCTGTCATTCAAACCTTATGGTGTTTGGCATTGGGTATCAAAAAAATCATGATGAAACATAGCACTGTGGTTTTGATTTAAACTACTTAATGCCAAGAATATTCACGGACAACTTATTGGCCAGTGGGCAAGCAAAAAGTTTTGAGTTATCTTCCATTTAAAGATTATAGTTTTGATTTAGTAAGGAATCAAGTTTTTTTTTTTTAAATTTCATAGCATTTCTTACTTTTAAAATAGTGTTTGAGATATTTCTATTCAGAATTTAGCAGGTGCTTCTTGAAAACTGGTATTCCCTCTGTCCTCAAGCATGGATTTCAGCAAATTTCTCATTCTCTATTACACGTAATATTATACCCATCCACATGATCAGTGTATATGAGCTAACAAGAGCAGCATAACAAGACATTTTAAGTTCTGAGGTACTTTTCACCATTATATCTCTACGAACTTTTAAAATTAAATATCCCCAGTGATCTTGAAATCCCTTTAAAAACATATAATAAATTATTTATATTAAATATAGACAACTCATTTCTCAAAGCATTATAACACATGGAGGCAATTTTTAAATTTTGTTTTAATGGACGTTTATTGTTAATTTTTACAAGTTATCAAAACAAAATATTTTTTAAGGTTTTTGGACTTTTCAACATTTCCATCCTATGGAAATGCAGTTTATAGGGCAACTTATTGAGGAAAACAAGGACAGATAAAATCTTAAAATTAGAAAGTACTTAGGGAAGCAGATAGAGTTGAATGTTTTCTTCATCCTGTAGCTCCAATATCTATTTTTCTATGAATATATTCCTGTAAATACAATTCCAATTTAAATTTGCTTGTTTCACGTAATCCACCCATGGCTATAGCATTTGCAGGTGCAATTTGTTCCAGTAGTCATAGGACTATGATAAAAGACTACAAAACAGCAAAGGGATTTGGTGTTAGTTGTTCTTGTTGGATTTTCACTCAGAAACACAAAGTGGATGTGATGTTTTTAATACATCTCAAATACTCTGCCCTGAATTTCGTCATCACTATTTGATATAGATTATATGTTGGAAACAAATGTCAGGTTAATGTGGATATTAGAGAGACCTGAGGAATATGTGTATGTACCTGGTTCCAAAATGCTGAAATCAAAAGCCTGAAACCTCAAAAAGAGATCAATGGGAATTTAGCATCTGAACGTCTTTGAGGATTGAGGCTTTAGTTCTTTAAAAACTGAGCTGTTTTATTCCAAAGGTGGGACTGAGGCCACTGTCTTTATGTGCAGATAGCCCCAGATCCCTTAACAGTTTAGCACCTGTCTCTTAACAGGGGCTGTGACTCCTCACCAGCTCTGATATTAAAGCCAATTATGCACTGTGGATGCCAGAATACAGGTTTAAGGTCCAACTGCATTTGCTACTGTTTGAAAATATTGGTATTTTTACACTGCTTCTAAAATATCGTCTCTGTCAGAGGCAGTGGGTAGGATAGGAGCACTAGACTTTGCTTTGTTTCCACTCCAACTTGAACTCTGTGTTGTGAAACACAATCAGTCTGGTCATGGTCTACACAGCTGAGCTCTCCTTAGACACAGGAGCATTCCTCTGAAGGCAACAAACATTAAAGATGATGTAAGGCGGTTTCTGACCCCCTGTGGGTAACATTGGCAGCCAAAACGAGGACTGAGAGTATGCTTACCTTTTCTGATCTTCCAGAAATCCAAGAGGAAAAGTTTAGTGGAACAAAGTCCCTACTACAGGAACACAAAGAGGTTTAACATGCAAGTATTTGTACAATATTGCTATCTCTTAGATATTCTTCTGCTGAGTACGGACGACTTCTGTGTGTACAGTGTATAATGTAAAAGTAGCATCTTCTGGTAAATGAACTGCTCTGTCCCACAACATAAATTTCTGTTCCACAGCTCATGGCCTTGCATGGCTTTGTGCAGTGATTTCAGCTTGTGCAGATGTGTCTCTGTCAGCTTCAGTCTGTTCCTTCTTCCCCAGGTACTGACAGCAGCCATAACCTTATAGCACATAACATGGCATGAGCTAACTACCCAAGTATTTTGTCGGCTTTTTGATCAGCCTTTGCACTTTGCCCCGGGCTGTCTGCTCCTACAGCTATATTGCTAGCTTTGGCTGAGCTAACGAGCAGCTCTGGTATGTTTACCTGAGCTTTAGCCCCTGACAGTTATCCTCTGTGTGTCCCTTCCTCACTTTATGTGTGTTGTGCAGAGTTTGGGCAAAGCACAGCTCAGTTACATGGTGGCAGAAGAAGGAAGAGCGATAGTCTTTTCTCTAAGCACTTGCTCTGTAAAATCGCTCTGGCCCAAACTGGTTTCTGGTTTGTGCCTCCAAAGGTGAACTTCAGGATGGGGAGGACAGCCTCGGCTGTTGGCCTTAATAGACAGAGCTGAAGCTTAGCAAAATGTGCTCTGAACCAGTCCTGGGGGAGTGGTGAACCTCAATGAACTAAACTTAGTCTATATGTATACTGCTTTTATGCCTCTGTGCAGTAGTCTCATCACTAGATACCAGCTGGTCCTCATGGCTTTGAGGGGAACAGTCCTTTACTCCACACTGTTTCTCCTGACAGTCTCTTTACATGTGCTGAGAAGGAGAGATGACAGCTTTTACATGAAAGCATATTCTTATCAATTAATCCTTTAAACAATTTCAAATGGCAACATGAGCACAGCTATGGGTATGCTATACCTAAACGAGAGAAGGTGCTATCTCACCGTGACAGGGCCTGTCAGATCTTACGTGCCTACAGAGTAGCGAATGTAAAGATCCTTGAAATAGCCGTGAGATTCTCTATACGCTTCTGGAAACGCCAGTGCCATCTCCAGAGCACCTGTTTCAAATATTTCTGAGGAAAGTATCTAGGCTACCTCCAGTGGAAAGCAGTGATTTAAATGTCCCCTACAGAGAAAGAGGCTGAAAGTATCACCCTGGATTTGTGTCCATATACCTGTACCTGTAGCTTCTCTCATGCTGTCTGCCATGGTTTCATGTGACCAGATATCCAGAGAAGAAAAGGGAGGCAGCCAAGGAAGAAAGAAGAGGCTGAGGCAGTTTTGGGGGTGCTTTCTTCTGGGCACCATTGCCCTGGGGTTTCGCCAACTGCTGAAGGTATTGAAAGGCCCTCAAAATATTTGTGGGCCAGCAAGAAATTTTCTGTGACTCCCAGCCTGAAGGTGTGGAGTTGAAAAAGCCTGGTTGCATAAAAGTGGATGATACTTTGCTCCTGGGAAAGGGCAGGAACAGGGACCAAGTGTTGTATAAATCCTGCTGAAAGGCTCTGTACTATTCTCCTGAGGAGTTAGTAGGGCATGGGGTCCATACCATTTTTCTGCTCATTTTCTGCGTTTCTCATTCGGCATTGCATTGGAGTTAATGAGTCTAACTGTTGTGTGATAGATGTATCACTGAATTGTAATGGGATTCAGATAGCTTGTATAGATCCTTAAAAGTGCAGTCCAGTCCACCTTAACAACAAAGCAATAATCTCTATACTCCAGGTGTCCAATCAAACTTGTTTCATCTCCATGGTACACCAACAGCTACTTGTCTTCTGGGAGTATAATTTCAGCTGCCTTTTCTCAAGCTACAGCAACACATAGCAGGGACAGAGGTAATCCTTGAGGTAAACACTTGTCAAGTCTTTCAAGAGTTTATAGGTCAGAAAGAACACTGTTAGTCTGAAACAAGGAAGTTGTGATTACAGGTCTACACGGAGGAAATGCCAGAATTAATAAGGAGTCTGCTCCACCTTCAAAAAATCAGCAGGCTTGGTTCTGAGAGGTCACAGGAGAGAGTTATTTCTAGTCCTGTGAGGCTTCTGTGAGGAATGTGCTGCTGCCTCTTTCTCACCTTGAGGACACAAAGCATCCTCAAGGTGATTCTCATAATTGAACAGGAAAAGGCAATATGGGACATTGTGGGTGAGACATCCGCAGAGGGTAGAGGGCTTTTACAACTTTCTAGAAAGTCACCATCTTCTTCACTGCATCTGCAAGACTGAAGGTTGGACAGATTCAGAATTCAGATCTTATATTAACCCAAACCTTGATGCCACCTAGAACTCACAGCGGTTATGCCTTTGTTTCTTGCACAGTTTAGACCAGTGGAAAGCTGTATACTTCTGGGTGTCATCAAGTCATTTTCACTCTGATGAGCATCCCACAGAAGATGCTGACAGGCTGCTTCACTTGCCTATCATGCTTTCCCAGCCACCCAGGATGGTACCTGAATTCTTCAGGGTAAAAGGCTCCTTTTTCTGCCTGAGAAACTCAGACTCACCTACTCATGTCCTGACCCTGCGGAATAAGCACTGCCCAGGCCCCATTAAAATAGACTCTTGCCTTTCTGAGTTATTATAAGCTGGTAGAGAGTCAGACCGTTGCTAATGAGTACTATTAATATCTTCTTTTGTGAGAACAAGTCATCTAATACCCCGAAGCTAGCGGCAGTTAGGTTCTTGCTTGAGAGACCATATCATCCCATTATGATTTTCATCTGGCAAGCAAATACAAAGCTAGAATGAAAACAGTGAATTACTTATACATTTTCAAAGTAATTCTTAATCTCATTAAAACTTCTGTAGACAAGACTGAATTACATAGCAAACTCAGTTATTTTTTTCTCGTTAACAGAGATCAGACCCTCAAATCTGAACCTTGCTGGTGGGAGGGATTTACTGGCTCACGCTACCTGGTCTGCTCTGTGTGGGGCAGTACTAGAGATGGATGTGCCTATCCTGCCATGCCCATGCATTCACTGTGTTTGTGCAAGATTTCTTTCCTCTCCCGATCTGGTTTTATGTTTGCCAGGTGACCCTCTCTCAGTGTGAGTCACTCCGACATTCATTCCATGGCTTCTACATTTTGGGAGGAAAGTTTGGTTAAATGACTGTTCGGGAAAACTGGATAAATGGGTGGGAGCACCAGGAGCTTGGTGCTCTTAAAGAAGCTCCATTAGGAGTGTAGTGTCTGATGTTCTGACATTAATAAGCAAATTTTGAAATGAAAAGTAGACTGTGCATGCTTTCATTGTTTCCTTGCTTTTTAGCCTTGATTTGGATAAGCTGCATATGTAGCAGCCCCAGGAGCTTTACAAGCAAGATATCTATGTATTAATTATAATAACTTTATTATTTCCTGGATATTAGCATTACATTCTTAAAATGTCATCTGGATGCCAAACACTTTAAATTCAAGATGTGATGTGTTTAAGAAAGACTCTTATCTTGTGTTACAGAACTCATGCTTTTTCTCTAAGGCAAACAGTTACCGCTGAAGTCATTTACAAGTAGATCTTTTTGGTTAGCTTAATCAAGCTTTTTAATATACATGCAAATTGTAGCAGGAAAGTGTTTGGATACATAAAAGCAGGAAATAAGTGCACGTACTGTGTTTCTTTCTAGATAGCATGTGAGTAGATGGTGAACATTTTTATAAACACAAGCATAAATGCATGAAAGGCACCCTCCAAGGTAATTTGTAAGCTGAGTTAGGATTTAAAACCGTGTTCAAAGACGAGGTCAAAGTTAAGACTAAAACTATTGAAGAAATAGGCACTGAATAATTGTATTAAACATTTACAAAAAAGGACATTTTTTAATTTCTTGTTTTGAATCTTAATGTGGGTGGAATTCTGGCTCTGCAGCAGTCCATGGGAGTTTTGGCATTAACTTCAATAGGCCTGCTTTTCACCCTGTATTTTTAGGATAATTCTTCAAGGGATTTATGAGATATAATTTTAAATCATAACAGAAAACACCCACTAAGGAAGCTGCTAAATATTTTTTCGGGAAGAATAAATAGCTTTAAGATGGGAGCAACTTGAAATTATCTTCCAACTAATTTTCATTTGTTCTTTTTTTAACACAGCTTGAGTTTTATGCCATGACGGGAAAAAAATAATGTGAATGCGCATGCTCGAGAATTTTGCTTTTATGAGACTTCTAGAAAAGCAGCAGCATCCAACTTTTTTAGTTTTATATTTGATGAACTTTAATGAACTTTATATCCTTGGCTATTAGATAAGAACCACATTACATCTCATCATAGTCAGCCAGATAATTAATGGTTGCAACTGCTGTAATAAAAACTGATATTAATCAAACCTGCCATGGTCTGTTTATTGTTGTGAAGCAATTCATGTATGACAAACTGACAGCAAAATATGGAGGAAACAGAAAATCTATTCATACAGATTGTTTGTTTCGGTGAGAGACATTCTGTGTGGGTTAACACCATCTGACAGAAAGCAGGTAGCCATGTGTTTTCAAAGGCCTTCTCCAACATCTGTGGCAGACAAAAAGGAGACTTTAAGTTGACTTCCGTGTGCTTTGAAGTCACTAATTAGTATGTTTTTGAATAACATATAGTGTGAAATCTCAGCTGAAGGAGTACAGGTATTAGCATTAGAGTGACTATTTTCCATTCTTCCTCCTTCATTCTACTTCCTATTTTTGTGGTTTTCTGATGTTATGTCTTGTCTGTGGTTACAGTAGAAGCTCTTTGAGACAGGAAGACTGTCTACTTATGCATATATATCTACGTATTTTTCTGTTTGCCTGTGTTTCTGTATGTGACATCTCATCTTTGCGCACTCCTGTGCATGAATTTCTCAAAGCACAGTTATATGGTCCTGGTGACAGTATATCTTATAGTTCCTCAGTTATAAAAACAGCTTTTTTTTAATTGCTTGGGGGCTGTATTTTAGTTTAATGATAGTTATGTTAAAATGTGAATCGTATGTGCTAGCTAAGTTTGAGGTAGTTTTCAAAGAAGTCTTTGCTTAAGGGCTGCAGATTTGTACCGTGAGATGAGTGCAGTGAAGAGTTCAGGTCATCTTCTTCGACTGTTTAATAATGCCATTCCTCTGCACTTCTTGCCAGAGGGCTCTGTTCATTGAGGTCAACATTTTCAACCTAAGAATTAAATTTAGATTCTTCAGTCTATATTTATGTATCTAAATATAAACAGTTTCATTTTCAAAGGTGCAGTTTACTCTGGACTGGTGCTGACAGCATCTATTTCCATCTTCTCTGTTAGAATTATTAGCAGGCACCTTCATGCCGCTCTGTGCCAAGCAGGGATTCCTGACATGCAAACACATGTAAATATCGTAAGTGCCATCTGCAAACGTAAAAGGACCAAGATGAGGAAGGTTGTATGGACGCACTTCAGGGGAAATGAGTAAGAAAGCACAGAAGCTGGGAAGATCAGAGTGAAGACTGATAGGCTTGATTTTTTATGGCAATGAAGATCTGGTTAGACTACGAGTCAAAATGAGTCAGTTGATCTAAACTAAATCTTGAATAATGAAAGACGCGATTACTGAGGCACCTTTTTAAGGAAATGTTTGTTCGTGTCAGAGAAGAGCTGCAAAGTACAATAGAGTTTGTTGACTTCAGCCTGGGAGAAACCTTAACACAGAAGGTAAAGAGGTGATTGTCCACATCAAGTTTTATTGATGCGTTTGCATAAGGATGGCTACAAAACATCTAATCTAGTTGGATCTGTTCATTCTTTCCTTGTCTGGTGTGAGCTGGTGATAAGCAAGAATCATTAGGCAAAGTGTGCAAAAAACCCACTGAATGTAGGTCAAGGCCTTCTGACTGAAGTATTCTCACTGACTTTAAACAGAATAAACAACATTTATGCTGCTCATCTTGGGAAAGCTTAACTGTATGTGGTCTTATATCTGATCCACAGTGCTGCCAGGATTTGTTTTTCATGTACACAGTAACCGACAATAAACAAACTAAAGTATTGGATCGCCAAAGAAAGTTGGCCAGTTCAGGGAAAAACACTTTCAGCTCTGAACTCCTACATGTATGTATTACCGTGTAAATTCACAGCATCTTTATTACCAGATATCTTTATTGCCAAGTATCTTTATTACCAGGCATCTTTGTACTACAATAAGTCTCCCCTTTCCTGCGACCACTCCCCAGTTTAAGTTGCTTTGTGAAGGTAGACTATAATGCCGTCTTCCCCCCTCTAATTCCCTACTATTAAAAAAGAGTGCACGTTCATACTTCAGCTGAGAAGCTGTTACCTGAAAAATGCTAAAGGTGTTGTAGTCTTTGAGGGTATTTGGAACAAACCATCGCTGTTTGAAGACTAATTGTTTGGTGAGAATAAGGCAAGCTACCTTAATGACAGCTTGTGAAATAACAATCTATGATATTGTACTTAGATGTAGCAACAACTGTGTTTCAAGCCAAGTAAAAAAACTGTCAGTATCTTGTGCGTGAGAAGCTTGTAGATACCCTGAGGTGACTTCATATAATTCTAAACCAGCAGGTAGCTTCTTGCATAGCTAATCATGGCATCAGTGCCTGAAGCAAGTGGAGGTGGTTGACAATGTACTTTAGTTTTAGATGAATTCAGCTCCTTTTGAATATCATTTTAATTCCCTGTTCCAGTTTCCAAAGTAGGCATTTACATGCTTTATTTTTGCAAAATACAGAAGGTAACCTTGGAGAGGGGAAAACACAGTTTGTGTTTAAAAAAAAACCGACAAAACTAAAACTAAAAGCCTCTGATTTTGGGAAATCTAATTCATGGGGGTTTTTTAGAGCTGGGAGAATGACTTCTAGAAAATAGCCCAAAAAATGTATTTTTCTCACTCTAAAATATTTCTGAGAAAGCTTCCATGCGAGTCAATTCAGTTAAAGGTTATCCATAAAGTACTTAAATGTACACAGTTCAAACTATTTGCTGCAAATTGTTTATGATGTTTGTGTGATACATGAATAACTGTTACCTCATAGAATAACTGACATTTTTATAAAACACAAGGCATACAAGTGATTTTAAGATGACTGTCCAAAACTTTTTGTTTAAACAGGGGGTCAATTTTTGAAACAGCGTGTAAAAAGTGTTAAATACAGGTAACTCTTTAACAGGATTAAAGACGGGTAAGCACTTAAATAGGTAAGTAAGTGCTTAAAAACTTACCTGTGAAAAAAATCCATTAATTCATACCTTTTAACACCTTTTAAAAATCTAGATCATATTTACACACTGTCTTGAGACTTTTGGTTCTCAGCAAGACTCTTGTTATGTCAAATAACAGCAAATTAATACTGCTTTAACACTTCAGAATAAGAGTTAAGAGAAAACAATTGCTAGTGTTCATGTCTGTGAGAAATATTTAAAAACATGGATCAAAGTGGATGTTTTGCATTTATTCAGTGAATGTTTGGAAAAAAAATTGACTCTTTGTTCTCCCATCTCTATTGTCTTCACTGTACCTTGACTATATCTCAGTCTAAACTCTCAAATATTGTGCATGTATCACAGCTTGTGTACACCTGTTAAAGTCTGTAGCTTGCTAAAAATTGGAGTTTAAGTGCTTGAGTTGACATTACTGAGCTATTTATTTATTTTTGTTAGTGTCCTGTTGTGTATGTCAAGGCAGAGGAGAACAAAAATGCTGAGAAGGATGATATTAGGTATGTTACACTCACATGAAAGTCAGTCTCAAAAGTCAAATCACGTAGACAAATTATTCACCCACACTATATGCTTATCCTCACTGCTCAAATGTCCTGATCGCCCCACTACGCTTGCAGAGATTTTCCAGAGCTCTGCTCTCTTTTCTATTCGACTGTCTCTAGCTTTGCATGTATTGAGAGCTATTTTCTTCTCATCTGCCTGTTGGAGAGCAGAACTGACAATGCAGAGGTTATCAGCTTCTAAACTCTCTCTCTGCGGATGGACCCATGAGGTGGCTCATGACAAAGAACAGCTCATCATTTACTCTCATTACGCCAGCCTGTAAATCTGTTCGGGGTGAATGGGGAAGTCAGGGGCTGCCTGAAACTTTCAGAAACTTTCCAGAAGCCTACGTGGGTTCTTTTGTCTCTGTGTCCTCAGTGATCTCAGATGTAATGCTATGTGTAAGGTAATGTTTCAAAGGAGGAATAGGAGGAAAGGGTACTTTCCATATACATCTAGTTAAAGCTTCATGCGTGAAGTGCTTATGAAGTCTGTTGGAGTATAAATACCTGCAGAGACCTTTTCCTTCCATCCCTCTGAAACTGTATTTTCTGGCTGTTTTGGTGTAACAGCTGGAAATCAACCCTCCTGGGGACAGGATTAATGGGCAAAAACTTTTATACTGTGTATGCAAATTTAGCTTCCTTGAAAATAGAAAATAAACATGAGAACTGGATAAGATGTCTGTGTAGGCTAGCTAAAGATGCTCAAGAAATAAGCCATTTTTAAAGCAGAGAAGATGTAGGTTATTTGTCCTACACACGATAAGGAAATATAAGCCTGTCTTAAAAAGACTTAAAGTTACTGTCATTTTTCTTGAGGAAACGTTGTGTTTATACAAAAAAATGAATTGACACAAAAGTTGTGAAAAAAAATCATTTGGTCAAATGCTTAATTTTTTTAATTATGTCAAAACAAAATATATGGTCTTGTTCCTTCAAAAATGCATCAACTTTCACTCTCTGTCTTTTCATCTTTTCCTTTATCTTCTCCTCCTGAAAAAGTGGAGAATGCAAGGGAAAAGGCACTAAATAAAACAAATACTGTTCTTGTACCAAAACCTTTTTGTAATATAAAATTTAAAAGGATTCTAAATTGAGAAATAGGTTTCCCAATCATTAAAAAAAGTTGCAGAAGATTTTTCCAGTGAAAGAAAAGCATAAAAAAACCACCCCCAAAATAACAGGGAGAGACAGAAACATGGAAATTTCTAAATAAAGCAAAAAATTAAATCTTCTTTTCCCATCAGAAATAAACCCTAATTTTAGAATTAAATTAAAACTGTTTAACTAGTTTTGAAAGCATAATATTTAATCAGAGATACTGAGAAAGTGAGTCATTTGGCTCATTTCATCACAGTCAGTCATAACTGCAAAGCAGTACAGCCTGAGAAAGAGTCAGGGAGTCACAGAGGACAGATCATCTGCAGATAGTCTGCAGGTCATGACTGAGGTCATGTAGCACAGAACAATCATTATTTTTTGTTGGTATTATGAGATCAAGTATCATAACATGCTTTCTACTTGGGCATGAGCAATATGTTTGTATGTGCAAAATGAATGGCTCAGACCTGGTGTGGGCAGAAATTTTGTACGCCTGTATGAAAATGTTACGATATGTGCAAAGGTGATAATGAACAAATATTCTATGTATTATAAATAAACAAAACGTAAGTAGGCAAACTAGAAAAAGTTAGGATCATGTGTAATGTTATGTCATAAGAGTAAGAATGGGTAGAGTATATCAACTATATCTAGATGTCTACTTATAGTCTTTAGAATAGGTGTCTACATCTGAGTTATTCAGTGTGGTCCTCCTTAATAGTGGTTGGAGAGAAAAAGGTGCTTGTAGTGTGTGATGCATCTCTATCATAACAGAAACATCTAAGCCAGTTCAGATTAAACATGTTCTGTGTGCTTCTTCCTTTCATCAATGATAACTAGCATGACTAGATCAGATGTAGATGTCTACCTGCTATGAGTGCAAAATTAGGTGAGAAGACTCCTTCCTCAAACTGCTTACTAGATCCCTAGATAACTGTGAAATTTGCTTAGGAGCTTCTAACGGAAGAGAAAGCTGAGTATGGCAAATTGTCAGAGGAGCCAGGTCTGCCTTAATAACTTTCATAAAAATTCCTAATAGCAGCAATATTTATCTTTCCCTCAGAGGAAGAAAAAAACCCAGCCATGTAGCGGCCACTGGTCTGACAATTCATGCATTATTTGGGATAAATTCTAAGGACTCCGTAGATCAGTGTTCATCTGAGCTCTGCCTAAATCCCAGAGTTAAGTGTGGCTACGACGGGTTGAAAAAGTCATTCTTTTAAAATTTGTTTCTGGGCTAATTCCAGCATTCACGTTAGAATGATTAGTGCCTGTTCAGTCTCTATTAGGACAAGCTTTTCTAGTGTTAATATATCAAGTATCTTAACCCTCTCTCTAGTTTTACCAACCAAAAACCACTGATGATATCATGCCTCTGATGCTGTGATATGAGATATGGGATGAGACTAGTCATAAGCATTCATCTTTGCTTTACTCTACTACCATTGAGATTACAATCAAATGCCCATTTCTGCTCATACTTTTCCTTGGTTTGTAGAAATTTAACCTCTTCTGTTTACTTCTAGGTATAAAAATTACTATTTATGCATTGATACAAAATGCTGATTAAGGCTGAGCTTCATCTGCAGCCTCATTCCCTGTTGGTGCCTTCTCCTTTTCTGCACCTCTCACACATACACCTAACACACTAAGTTTTATTCAACACCTTCCCTAGTATTCCCAGCAGAGGCCAAGCTGTAGCTGCAAAAAGGCCACAGGAGTATTCAGTATGGCTGATAGGGAAGAAACGGACACAAAATACGATACAGCAGCAGCAAAATCTGGTTGGAAACATGAGGCTGTTACCTGAGGTCTATGTTACCAGATAATTGTGCGGTGGAAGGACTCCTGCTAGAGAATGATATACTAGCTTTGGAGCTACAATCAACTGACTGTTAGCAAAGCGGACAGCTATTAAGCGTTTCTAAGCCCTCATTTGAAGTAAAAGAAAGGTCAAACAGCAAGACGTCTAGTGTGTTTTCTAAGCAAACAAATTATCACTCAAACAGAAAATCCAATCATCCCTTAGAAATTTAATTAAAAAAGATAATTCAAAGATAGTTTAAAATTACTATGTCAGGTGATAGAGACAAGCCCACTGTGCTCAATAAATCAAGCATAGCTGAAACACTCAGTGGGTTTGGCTCCTTTGCCTCACATGAAACAATTCTCAATTATATGTGAGTTTTCTTCTTTAAACAATTTCCATGGTTTGATTTTCTTTTTTGTGGTTATTTGCTCCCTTGGAAGGTGTGCTAGTCATGTTGCTTTTGAACTAAAATTCAGCATACCATATACTTTTTATTGGCATCAATGTAATTGTTTCTCTTTGGCCTCCAGAAGTCCCAGACCTCCAGACTAGAACTGGTGTAGAGTGCTGCTGGCATCTTTTCACAAGTACAAAGAAGTGCAGACACATCACCCCCACATTGAAGCAACTGCAACAGTTTCTTTTTGATTTCAAGATCTAGTTCAAAATAGCTCCCTTGGCTTTATAGATTTTTCAGACACTTGCTCCAACCTATTGTACCTCGTACATTTTGGGCTACTTCCACTCCTGGCTACACAAAGGGGATGGAAAATTGGCTGAAGCATGCAGCTGACTGCAGCTGGAGGGGTTATGACCAGACCAAGCTGTTCTCTAGTTATCCCTGCTCTGCAATTCCCATTTGAGAGATGCTACTATCCAGCACAGTTTTAAGCAGCTGCAGGACTTCTAAGTAGGTAGAAGATGGCACGTTATGAAGCCGAAAGCCTCTTTCATGATGCAGAACTATGATAGGTTTTGTGTGAAGCAATTTTTCATAAGAAGGAATCCCCTTCACAGACTTTCTCAAAACTGTAACATAAACACTGTTAAGACTTCCAGTTTTTCCTTCTAACTCCTTTGCTTTTTCTAACGTCATGTTCTTCTCAGAACCGCCAGGTAATCCATCAACAGCCGAATGATGCTTGTTTTGTTCCCTTGGCTCCTACCACTTACAGCTTTGTGCTTCTGTAACTCAGCACTGCTGACTCTTAAGATTTTATCACAAGTCCCATAATATTCTGTTGGGTTTTTTTTCCTAATCCTCCACTGAAGTCAGCTAATTACAAGAAAATCCCTCTCATTTTTTATGACGTTAATACATAATCCTTACAGTTGCAGAGAAAAGTCTGAGCCACGGAAATTTAAGAAGTCAAAAGCTACATGAAAACCTCAAGAAATATTTTTAAATTCTTGGCTTTTATGGCTGTCTTCCTAATTTGCCTTTCTGACTTGTGATTTTTGAATGCTTATAATGTCTCATCAATGTGCTACCTGTTTTCATGAGATGACTCCGTATTACATCAGTTTACTTTGTGCTGACCACTTCAAATACATGTTGCTTTCCATTCGACAACAGTATAGACAATTAATTAAAAATATTCATATACCGATTCACCTATAGCCTGAGAAAAGTATAATTTCTTCAAGAATATCATACAAATTATACATGTATATGGATGTAAAGGAGACTGTGTTAAGAAGGATATATACATCTATGGCTGGGATGACTGCTGTATTCAGCAGTGGAAAGCTGTGGGTAAACTGTGGAGATTGTTCTGTCTAAGTGGTAGAAAAAATTATAGAAAAATTATAGCATAATATGTATCCTGCATGTGCTGAGTATGTTAGAGCAGAATCTTTTGAATATATTTTACCAGAGGACACTGAAAATGTTAGCAGAGGTCTGAGAATACACGTGATTGTTCTCTATAAATACATTAGGGATGTAAATACAGGGAGGTTGAAAAGGTATTAAAAATTAAATATAAGGTTGGCATGAGAACAAATGGTATAAATTGAATAAATTGACGCTGGAAATTAGGAGGTTTGTAACCATCAGAGCAGTGAGGGAGTTTTGCCTGTTTTTACTGAGACTATGCTATGTAGCCTTGAAGAGCCACATGCCCCACTTACCATGAATCCTGTCTTTCAGGGGTCAAGAAGAACTACAAAAATCTGCAAAAGTTTCTGTCCCAAATTATAAAAAATGTCACAATTCTGAGGGCTAGTATTTATTGTAGGACCTTTACATATAGAAGCAATAGTATAATAGTATGAAGTTCTTATTTCTAGTCCTGCAGGGCTGAACATTTTGTGAAAATTAGTTATCCAACATGTGTTTTGCATAAGGTGCCTTTTAAATGCATCCCTCCATATGGCTGAATATCACCTATTCTAAACCTCCCTTTTTCTCTGCCATCACTTTGAGGGGAAATTCCAATTTCAAGGGAAAGAAGAAAATGTTTTCCACTTTCATTAAAATGAATACTGCTGTGCTCTTAGATTAGTGAAATTCAAAAGTCAGGAAGTTACATTTGCCATTTCGAGAGGGAAAAACCTGCCCGTGTTTTAATCTCGAGGTCTTTAGTTATATCATACTAAACCATGGTTAAAAAAAATTGGAAACTTCTCAATACAAACAAATTATAATCATGATATTGAAGGCATGACCTGGTCCCATGTTTAGTAGGTTACCGGATAATAATATGGACTTGCGGTTAGAGTAACAAAATAATAACCTTGAGGTGATGCTTACCAACTTTTAATTATTTTCCAAGGAAGAAATCAAAACCTGTCTTAGTTTGTTAGCTTGAAAGTTCAAGTTTTACATCTGTAAGACTTCCCAAATTCACAGAACTTTGCAGCTTACCACTTTAAAATTCTCTCTCTGTAATATTTGTGTCTCATAGCTTTATCTTATTAGATAGCACTTAAATATTCTCAGAATGATTTCAAATATTACACCTTACAGGGTAGTGTGTTTGGTTTGTACCTTGTTTCACCCCTTCCCTAAGCCAGATCTTCTACCTGTTCAGAGGTCACCATTTGCACTGGCTGAATGTATGGTTCTGTGTTAGAAAGCTGCCATAGTTCCACCTTAAAGTTAACTTGCTTTTGTCTTTATTGCCCTAATTTTTGCAGCCACATAACAGTGGCGGCTGCTGCACCTGACTGTGCCTAATTACCTCTGGAACGCAACTCCACTATTACTTTGAAACTCTTCCTTGTTTCCTTGCTGACTCCTTTGTTCATGTCATATTCATTTGCTAGTTCTGAAAATTCATGTTCAGACTCAGCTACACATCCAACCCACTTTGTTTTTGTTTATCAACCACCTAGCAACCTTTTCTTCATACCAGATCCATGATGACTACGTGTCATTCAAAGGCATTATGTTGTGTAAGTATTTGTAACTGTGCAACAACCTCTCTTTTTTTCCGAAGTTATTCGTCTCATAATGCTTGGTATAAGAAAGAGAGACATGATTTGTAATCTTTTAAGAAAAGCCACTTATAATTTCCTAGAAAACGTCTTTCAGATTCTGACATTATAAACCCAGTTGTTATTACTAAATTGTAGCAAAGGTAAGATGAATTGAAAACCCACTTTCCACAGTCATTTAATTACATGAGACTTTTAGACTTCAGCTGTAGCCTTTATTATAAGGGAGAGCTCAAATGCATGACCAAAATGTGCCTTGAAGGCTGAACCTCCCCCCACAACATAGAATGTAAATTAGAATAAAAGTCTAAAATATGTTTCATCTCTAAATATCTTTGATATTAAGGCCAAGTTCATAATTATTAGCAGGTATAAAAGAAGAGATTTGAGTATTTGTGGCACCGAGACATCCTAGTTCAGAAGTAAATATTTTGTTTACGCCTAACTTCAAACATCTATAATGCAGACATCTGCATTGCTCTATACTCCCTTTATTGTCAAAGTAGAGAAAGAAACACTTGCAGAGAGCCTGTTCATCTGCCTCCTTTACATATACAGCAGGGTGAGATGAATGACATTCTGTCTTTTACTTTTCCTGCTGTATTGAGCATAAGGAACCTTCCAGTGACAGAATTGCATCTGGCATTGGATAAAATCTTCTTTCTTACCTTTATGGGGCTGTTAGCTTTGCTGAAACAATGGCATTCGAGCTGTAATACTTTAGAATATGAATATTTTCCTTTTCAGAGGTTTTTTTAGATTGGCTATTGTGTATCTCGTAGAGATGTGATGTAAATACATATTTTTAGGCATTAAAAAATACACCTCTTAGAAGAAAAAAAAGCAGACAATAAAAAACACTTTTGGTTTTGAGCTAACCATTTGTACATTTTTCCTTTTTAGTCTCAAGATTTGTGACCTAAATCTTGGTAACAAATCGTCAGGGACCTGTGCACAGAGTACTCTCAGCAGATACAGATATTCAGCATAAAAAAGGAATCAAAGGGGACACTCTCAAACCCGGAGGTATGGGAACAAAAAAGAGACATGTTTTAGGGGTGGGGGGGAAGTGTAGGAGAAGCAGGTTGTTTAACTTGACAGGGACCAGAGTGTGTGAGTTTAGGCTCCTCCACAACTCCACTGCAGTGGAAGGCAGCACGCTGGGCTCTCTATCCCTATCAGCCTGATGGTTGGCTATTGCCTCGTATCAGGTGTCTTTAAGCGCTTGCCGGGTGAAAGATGAGGCTGGAGGCAGGCAGTGGATCCTCCCAGACATTCTTTTTCGTCTGGTGAGGAACAGGCCGCAGCAGTGGCTATAGCTACACTACCAAAGAGCTTAGTCTCCAGGACACTCCTGGGCATGTGTCCTGATTGTACACTGAAGTAAAGTCTGGGAACTGCTCTGGGATAATTTGCTCCAGAAGCAGTACAAATGGCACCAGGCTTGGCTGCCTCCACTGTCCTCTGTTACCTTAAACACAACCTACCTGCAGTCACCCCATACCAAGGAGTGTGAGACATGCACTCTTACCTCTGTGATATCATAGAATCATAGAATCGTTTGGGTTAGAAGGGACTGTGAAGATCACTCAGCTCCAACCCCTGTGCCATGAGCAGGGACAGTTTCCACTGGATCAGGTTGCTCAAAGCCCCATTCAACATGGCATTGAACACCTCCAGGGATGGGGCATCCACAGCTTCTCTGGGGCATCCACAGCTTCTCTGGGCAATCTGTTCCAGTGACTCACCACTCTTACAAGTAAAGATTTCTTCCTAATATCTAATCTAAATCTCCCCTCTTTTAGCTTAGAACTGTTCCCCTTTGTCCGATCCCTTCACTTCCTTGAAAAAGAGCCCGTCCCCATCATTCCTGTAGGTCCTCTTTAAGTATCATTGTATCGTGTAGAAAGCCTCCTTTGGTGGGCTGCAACAGGGCCCTCACAATATACTGTGTAGCTAAAAAATGAACCACACAGACATGAATAGTTCTATGTTAGAACCATAGGGGCAGCTTAGAAGAGAGCTGGAGGTATGCACTACATGTTGTTGGCTCTGGCTATTCCACCGAAGACAAGAACTCTGCATTTTTCAGGGTGAGGGGTCGCCAACCTCCAGTTCTCTATGCTAGGCTGTTGTTGTCCCAGTGTCACACTGCTCTGATTTTATTGTACTGCTTTCCACAGGTAATGGAAGCCTGAGAACTTGCTTTGGTCTCCTTGCATCACCTTTCATTCTGGTTGTAAACGTGTTCTTAGTCATGGTCATGTCAGCCTCTTTCTCTATGAATATTTCATTGATTCATACAGGGTTTCTACTGCTATTCTGTATAAATAAAGCTAACAAAATCCAGCCCAAATTAAATAAGTGTGCATGAAGTTCCTATGCCCTAATCTTGGCCACAGAGTTGCGTTAATACTCAGCCAAAGTGAAAGCTGTTTACTTTTGCATTGCAGCATGTTATGACGATTTTTCTAAAACCTTTTACAAAATGTCTTTTCCATGTACCTGTATGCATTATAGTAATGTTCTGTTTAGGCGTGGGGTCTAGCTGTTACTTAAATATTAAACAATAGAAGTATAACAACTGTGCATAAAACATCGCTGCTTGTAACACGCTGAGAGACTTCAAATTGCATCAACATGAATGAAATACATGCTATCATTTTCAAAACCATAATTTTAGGACATATTATGCATGGCTTTAATAACATTTGTTTTATTTGTAAGTATTTTTAATGAAGTTAGTGATGCCACTTATGTCAGTAAGTACTTCTAAACTGAAGATTAGAATTTGGAGACGTTGTGTCAGTGGCAGTTTTTAATTGAAAAGTGGTTTTTGACCACAAACAATTTTTAGACAGTCTGTTCTGTCTGACATTTTCTGTTCTTTTTTTTTTTCCTTTTTTAATGGGAAATCTGCACACTAAAGCTTTTCCCTTGTGACCTTCAGGGACTTTGAAAAGAAAACAAGTTATTTTTTTCTCTTGAAATGCTTTTAAAAAAACACATTTCAGCTTTAGATTTCCTTGAAGAAACAAGCAAATGAAAAAGGCATTAAAAACATCAAACCAGAATACTCAGAAATCGCAGTTTTCCAGCTAGATTTGTAAGGTTGGATTCTATGGTTTGGAATGAACCTGGTTCCTCTACAGTACATATTTACTTTTGTTATTCTAGACAATTGCTAGACATCTATTCTCAAAAGTTATGTGGTGTGTATTTCCTGTCTAAATGCTCATTTGAAAGCATAGGCCTAGATCTATCCTACCTAAATTTAAGCCACTAGGCATGGAGGAAATTGAGAACACCGGCTGGTCAATAGTGTCCAGGCAACGAAGTGGTATCTCTAGAGGTCGATTCAGGTGACAGGTGGGTGCCTCTCTCTCATCTCTTCTCCAGGAGCTACAGTGGAACCTAGGTGCATCTTGTTTCCTAACTCAAGAATCTCAGTTAAGTGACTACATTTAGGAAACTATTATCTGTTTAAGGCTCTGAGAAGTCATGAAACACAGCTGAGGGTAAGAAGTTCCGTAGTGGTCAGACCAAAGTCCGTTGTTTCTTATCTTTCCTCCAGCGGTGGCCAGCAAGGACTGCTCCTGCCAAACTCCTGTAGGCAAGAGGTGTTTCTTGAGCCAGAAGTGGTGGCTTTGTGTTCAGTAGCCCTCAGAATGTTTGTATATCAAGTATTCAAAAATTTTTGTGCAGACAAATTTAAGAACCAACATCTGCAGCATCTTATGGGAAGGACTTCCACAGCCTAACTGTACATCATAGTTTAATGGGAAGAAACGGTAGGGAGTCTCTTGACCTCATAGAAAACTGAAGGAATATGGGAACTGATACAAACAGTGGTTGCTCAGAAAGCAGTGCATAGATGCAAAAGACTATTCCTTCAGACTGTGTACATCTTTACAGACACATAATGCAGAGAAGCTTAATACATGTTCTTTTTTGCTACTCAGATTCTTGGCAACAAATTGATTCTTAAATCATTATAAGGTACATGTAATGCATAATCCCATGAAGTATGCAGCCTCTTTAATTCATCTGCTTGTTTCTGTACCTGTAAACTAGTTTGATGCCAATGCAATCTGCCAAGTATGAGCTGGGGAGAGGGAGAAAAGGTTCAGGTTCCTTATCCAGGCCTTTTCATGTCATGCTGCTCCTGGATACAGGTTGCAGTTACCCCCTATATTGTTCTCAAATATTCTTTATGGGCTGTGCATCTCAGGAGGATCAGAGTTTGCTCTGTCTGTATAGGACACTTTATGCCCCTTATGTATTGGAACTTCATTCTTTCTTTGCAGAGAAATGTATTTTTCTATTGTATCCATGGGAACCACCTTTAGCAAGGGTGGATGTCCAAACAGACAGTTCAGCTCTGCCCCCACTTCCTTCCCCCCTCCTCTGAATGAATTCCTATCTAAATAATTCGTGTCTCTACAGGTGTTGAGACAAGAAGTTCTCACATGAGAAAAAAAACAGAGAGAGCAGAAAAAAGCAAAACAAAATGATGACAAACGAGTTTACCTAGTAACCATTTGAAAACACTACCTCTTACCTCCATAGAACTATAAAAGGAAATACGTGTTTTCTTGCTTCTTTAATCACAAGGTTTCAATGAACTTATAGTAAGAGTACATTCTGAGCTATTCATTACCACTAAGTCCTAAGATCTAGGGTATGTATGTGCTTATGTGTGCTTGACTGTCTTACCCATAGAAACCTCAGAAACTGCTGTTAAAGTGCAAAAAATCTTTTCTTCAGAATGCACAAGCATAAAATACATAATCCTTTATCTCTGGCAAAGTTCCTGGGATTTTGCCAAAGGCATGTTTGGTGATGTGTGGAATCTGAGGCTGCCTCACGACATTGCTGTTGAAGGGGCACAGATACCGTGGCAGTGGGAGTGATATAGATGCCTAGATAGATGGATGGATAGATGGATGGATGAATGTTTTCTTTACACTCACCAGCAATTTGATTCAACCCGTCCAACTTGATTTTCCAGATTATTTAAGTGAGAAGGCTCAAATCCATCTGTTTGAGAAATCCTGGCAAGCAATCAAGCCCCCTGCAATTCTCCCCCACTGCCATCTCAAAATTAAAGGTAAACACTGAGCACTGAGCAGTTCTCATTTAAATATGAAGCATCTGATATAGCCTTGATTTTTCTTTTTTTTCTCCTTTTTTTTTTCCTTTCTTTTTTTTTTTTTAGTTTCTGGAGAATAAAAACAACAGTTGAAGGAACTGCAGTCAGTAAAAAGGTTTTTCTGGCAAGGAGGCCAAACTAAATAATGACACCCAAAGCAAAAACATGCTTCACTGGAACTAAACTTTAGTCAATTCACTCTCTGAAACAAAGGATTTTTTGTAATTTCAAAAGTGAACATTGTACTTTACTCTGGCAGCCATTTGTATGTTTTTCAATGATCTGATTATGTATAAATCCCAATTTAGCATGCCTTTCAGCACCTAAATCCTGTGAGTGGTTTGAAAGCATTAATGAAGTTTTCTATAGACTACAGCTGCCCTTCTCTTCCTCTTAACATTTTTTTAAATGCAAGCTTTAGTGACAGTGTTTTGATGTGCCTCATTTGTTGATGTGTGTTTTCTTTCCTTTTTTCTAATTACTTTGTAAATATTTATAAAAGATACGAGATCTGTTTCACATTCACACAGCAAGTCAATGCTTCTCCCTTGATTCCTATTCTCTGTGATTGTTGTGCTTTCATGTGTACTCTTAGTCTGTTGATGGAACCCATAACCCTTAGGAACACGGTCGTCAACGCAATCTGAAATTTAGCATAATATGAGTTCAAAGGTTGCTCACTGTGAGGACAAAGTCTCAGCTCCTACTAAGAGCCTCAACAATCAAGCGGTTTGCAAGATTGGCTAGATTTCACTCCTAGGTTTTCTCTGTGCCTTTGTTATCACGTCTTTACAATGTTTGTTAAACATCTCTAGTCTCTGTCTCCAGGATTGTACATCCCCCTTTACACTGGCCTGAAGGGGTACTGTAAATCTATCCCTTTCCAAATGATTTAAAATGCTGCAGGTGAAACTGCTTCCCCTATGCTTTCTCCCAGGCTCTGCAGGGGCTCAAAGGCATGAGCACTGAGAGGCAAAGGTAAAAAACTAATAGTTTTTTAGGGAACAACTCATAGTTACACCATATGGCTCACTGTAGGGGCAATTTTCCTCTGTCAAGCACTTTCTAGTCTTTGTGGGGCTTTTTGTGCTAGTGGGGCAGTGGGGACCATACCGACACACCTGGTGTTCCAACGGGTTCTCTAAAAATACTTAGCTGAATAACAAATTAAAGGAATACATACAGGAGTGACAAGAAGAACATATTCAATTATTAGGAACTTTCCTATAGAGCATATGTCTCCTGGATAGTCTCATGAATTCATCTTTTTCTTCTTCTAAAAATAAATTTTTCTTTACTGCTGATTCCAATGTTATTAGCAACAGAAAAACAAATTTTGAAAAAAAAATCCTAAAAGCATGTGGATAGAAAAAAAACTGTGAAAATGAAATCCTCTCCAAGCAAAGGTCTCCCTTGACTGAATCATTATTTTCAGCTGAAAGTCTGAATTGTTGAAAATTCCTACTCAGCTCTATCCCTACTTACCCTGTACTCTTCCTGTAGGAGGAAAACCAAACCTGAGTTACTGGGAATCATTTTCCTAAAAGTTATGTTTTCTTTTACTCAACTGAGAAATACCCTGAGTCCTCTTATTTCTTCAAAATAATCCCCTACCTTATACACATGGAGTAGTGTAACCACGTTCCAACACGGTCATATTTATTGAAAGTTCAATGTCTCACGTATTTTAAGGAGAAGATGTTTTGGTTTAAGAAATAGTGGAAAATTTTAAAATAAATATTGTTCTGATCATTGCCCAACCAGTGAACTTAATTAATTTTACAACCAGGTGTTGAAAATTAACTTCCTTTTAATATTAGGGCTATTTAGCCCTGCTGAACAAGCACAGAGAGTGACCAGTATTGTGAGTTCTGCTGTGCAGGGTGAATCCAGCTCCTGGTGAAGATGGTGGTGGAGATTTCGGGCCTCACTCTGTGACTTAGCATCTTGTATAAGATGGCCCTGCATTTTTACCTGCTGAACCTAGATACCTGAGAAAAAAACATGTCTTTTTTCATACCACAGGTAAGCTGCCCTACTGACTTTGCTCTGAACAGGAAATCCTCAAACCACTTTTCACTGACGATCTCCTTCTGATGCGTTGGCATCCTAAGCAAACTGCTAATGGTTGTTTAAGCCTCTGTCCCAGACACGAGTCTTAATTCCACAGCATCAGATAAAACAGTGGTGTAAACTTGGGGAAATTCTAGACTAAAAATATTAATGGATTGCTATATTCAAAAGCGTTAACTTGGTAGAAGTATTTCAGAATCACACCAGAATTTTTGAGATAAAAATTAGATCTCCGTAGTATCAGTAAATAATAAATTAATACTCAAAATATTGAATAAATATGCAGTTCTATATTCACACACAAATAAATAAATTGTGCTGTCAGTGTCTTATTTCTTCTTGATTTTTCATTAGTGTTATTCTTTTGATGGTGATAAATATTTTTATTATTTTTCATTTGTGCGTTACTGAGTTTTGAAAGCTCTTTCCAGAGGCACTTACAAATGCGTGTGACTTTAGACGATGTTGAATTCACTCCATTGTATTTATGCTAATACTAAAAAGGGGAGTCAGAGCACATCAGCCATCACCCAAGAAGCAAGTGGGGCTTAGTGCTCTATGTCCAAGTTCAATGTGAGGGACAGGACAATGCAGTGCTCCTTTAAGGACTTTCTTGCGTCACTTCTGCATCATCTGAGCCCATCAGTGACTCAAGGGCAGGGTACTGTGACTGAACAGATTTGATTAAACCTTTCTGGGAGTAGATCTACCACAATCTTGCTTCTTCATGTTGTGTGATAACATCCGGCCCCAGGCAGACTTTTGATTAAAAGTTTCCTTGAAGATTTGTGGAGAAATTCTGTTTATTCCCACAACTCTGAGAGCATTGAGGGTTATGTGCCCACATTTTGAAGTGCAAATTAAATAAATTGCAGTTTGGCAAAGATATCTTTGAAGCTGAGAAACTGACTGTGGATGCCTATAGACGTTTTCTATCGGACTATGATCAGGAAAAAAATACCAATTTTTTGAAAAATTCCTTTAATTTTTTAACCTTGCTCACTCAATCTTTAAAACTAGGGATGGTGAGCAAAGGGAAGGTCAGAGCTTGGAGTGAAGGATGGGAACTGGAAAAACTTTAGAGAACCCCACACTGAGGTCACTATTGGACTCATACGATACGAGTTGTTTTCTGTTCAGCACTTGTTATATTCCTACCTCTTTGTATTTGCCTCTGCTTTAGAAACAGAAAATGAGTGAACATTTTTTCTTCTTTTTAGAAAGTTTGTTACTTAGTTTTGGAAGAGTTTAGAAAAGTATTTGTTAAGTCATTTTTGAACTGCACAACAGCAGGGTGATCATTTAATACACTTCTCACTGTTATAAGTCACTTTGGCCTACTCATAATGCAAAACCAGCTTGATTGCACAAGTTCAAACTCCTTTTCACTGACTTTTTCCAACTAGACCATAGGTAAGGGATGAGGAGAGTTGGCCTATGAAAAAGAAAAAAGTTTTATTATTTGAACTGCTAGCTTACAAGCGGTTAAGCACCAGAGGCACAGACTGAAATATTTTATCGATGATTTGACAGCTAACACTGCAGGAGATGACTCAGGACTTTTTCAGTCTTCTCTCAAACCTAATCAGGATGGTTTTTATCGAATTGAGGAGTCTGTAGAAAATGCTAACTAATGCGTAAGTCTTAATTCCAGGTTTCTCTGAATATGACCCAATGTGGAAAATACTTGACATGATATGGAAACATTTAAACTACTGTGGTATGATTTTCTGGGACACTAATCCTCCTAATCCTGCATAGACAGTACAGTGAAGGGCCACTAGAGATCCAGGTCCTGATGTGAAGCATTTTACAGATATAGTAATGTACTGAGAGTTCCTGCTCTGCCCTCAGCTTCTGTGAGTTTGATGCCAGTATGGTAAGAGTATCCCCATTAATACAGATTTGCTGCTGTACATAATGGTCACAAAGAGATGTGAAAGTTTCAGGATTTTTGCTTCTGTCATCAAACCACCTGGAAATATATCTAGGTTGAAAACTTTTGGTGTGTGTACGGCAGCACCAAGTAGTGGTTCAGGACAGAAAGAGAAAGGATAGAAATTTCTGTCACTGACGTTAATGAATACAGGTGGTCAGCATGTGATTGCACAGCTTCTAGTTTTCCCTGCTGTTTACAAAATCTTGGCATTTGGAATATGTTGTGCTCTGTGTTGTGCTCTGGGGATTGAGCAGATCTGACTCTGCTCTTGTTGTAGGTTGCTTGATTCACCAGGCTCCACAGATCAGGGATTTATTTTTATCAGTTGCACAAGTGAAAGAGATAAAGACAAAGAGATAAAGGAAGCACATTTCTTCCCACATGTTGCTGGGTAATTTCCCTGTCCCCACAGGACTCATTTACAATAAAAGAGATTAATAATAGTATACCTGTATAATCAGGAATTCTTTCAAGAGTCCACACAATTATAAAACACTCTCTTCCCGGTGACATATATACTTAACCTTTGATCTCAAAACACCACGTTTAGCTATAACAGGCATGTTCATTATTCATAGCATTTGAACATGTGATTCTTATCTATGAGTAGAGACTAAGCATATGAGTAAGCAGCAGTCGAGCGATTATTCCCTTTTCAATATTTTCCATTTTCAGAAAAGCTAAGGGAAAAGGCGTCAAAGAGTACTTTCCAGTTAAAAAGTCTGCTAAAAAATCAGAAACAAAAGGACCATTTCTTATGACTCAAGCACTGAAACATAGAAGAAAACACAGAACCACTTCAATGCAACAAGTCTGTAAGTAAACAGTAAACCCTGGCAGTTATGGGATAAAGGCCATGCTCCTGTGTTGAAAATAAAGGAATATGGATAACACATCTGATGTGGATATAAAATGGAGTTGGCTGAAGCTTACTCTAATGGAGCTACTGAAACCCATAACAAACCTATACATCCAGATGAAGATGTTTTACTTTTTTTGAAGATTCTGCTGAGAATTCTTACCAATCCACAAACAGCACTCAAAATATACAAGGTTGAATTAGACTGAAAAAAAAATCCAGTAGGTTTAACTACTAAATTGAGATTTTCTATGAAAAACTTTTTCTTCCAATAACTGCCTCGTCTCTTGAATTAAATCCAAGAATCATCTTGTGCTGTGTTACTCCAGCAATTTTCATTTACAGTCTATTTGCAATGTTGGACTACATGTCAGGAGATATGTTATTTGCTTTATATTCTCCCTTACAGCGGTTTCATAGGATCATAGGATTGGAAGATCCCTCTAGCCCAACCTCCTGCTCAAAGCAGAGGCAGCTCTGCAATCAAACCAGATTGCTCAGGCCTGTGGCCAGTTGGGTCTCCAGATCCTCTGAGGGCACACACTGCAAAAATTCTCTGGACTGCCTGCACCTTATCTGACTGTCTTCGCAGAAGAAAAGGTTTTCATTCAATAGCTTGTGGGGAGATATATGTATTTAAGCTGTTGTTGTCAATATTGTTGTTTTTAACTTCTCAATAAATATTTCGTGAACCATCTGCCGTTGACTGCAGAATGAGTAATGCTGGTCTAGAGCATAAGGGCACTATTTCTTTAAATGGTCTTTTTTCACTTTTTTATGCCAAATGCAAATTTTTGCAAAGAATTCTAAAAATAATGTAAAAATTACAGTTAATACAGAGCGATATGCTGCCAAAATACTAATCAAAACAGATAAAAAGCAGTCAGAGGAGGAGTTAAGTAGCTTCCCGCACTAGAAGGGTTAAGATGTCCAGCAGCATGTAAAAGCACGTTGTCCAAATACCCAGTCATTTTCCAAACCAGACTAGTTATCTGTACGTAAAAACTGAGAAGTTGATGGGAAGGCTTGACAGGTGTTTTGCTGAAAAACCTGAGGCATAAATCCTTGTTGGTGCAAATCCATCTTTGACTAATATTGGCAGAGACTGCGTATGTAATGGATTGCTATTTTTGATGCTTCTCAGAAATCTAAATACTAGTGTACAGGACAATACTAAGACCGGAAAAGAGAGCCAGGGCCATAGAGCAAGCTTGAGCAGTGGTGGTTCACACAGTTCAATTGATACGGGTCTCCGCTTGGGCTGCTCCAGTTGCTTCTGCCCAGAGGAAATTTGCTGTAGAGGCAGCAAGACTGAAGCAGTGGGGGTGTGAAGCAATTAACATCACTTGCCTTGGGACTAGTCCTAAACCTCTTCTATTTGTTGTTAAAGACCATGTAGCCAGGTCCCTGTGGGGCTCCATGAGAAAGCTGCTCAAGGGAATGCAGTCTGACCTGTTCTGTGCTCTCTTGCCAGGCATCATGTAGGCCTGAATTCCTTCCCCAAACACTTCTAGCAAAGCATGCAAGCCAGAAGCTTCATCGCTCCAGGCCCTTGGGAGTCAACAGAGAAAGACAGACACATCTGGAAGGTGACTCAGCATTTAGGTCACTTACACATCTAGTGCAGCTGTTTCAGATACCTTTAAAATTACTCAGGGTTAATTTGGGCTACAATTAGTCAAAGAACACTGTGAAGAAAATCTCACAATAGCTCCAGCTAAGATTAGGTAGGACTCTTTGAAGGATCTTGGACATCTGGGCACTAAGCATGCATGTGTCTGTGAAACAACAAATGCAATCTATGAGACCTACCAGAGTGACCATGCATGGTCACTTGGAGAACAAGACTTACGAGGAGCGGCTGAGAGAGCTGGGGTTGTTTAGCCTGGAGAAGAGGAGGCTGAGGGGAGACCTTATTACTCTCTACAACTACCTGAAAGGAGGTTGTGGAGAGGAGGGAGCTGGCCTCTTCTCCCAAGTGACAAGGGACAGGACAAGAGGGAATGGCCTGAAGCTCCGTCGGGGGAGGTTCAGGTTGGATATCAGAAAAAAATTCTTCACAGTAAGAGTCATTGGGCACTGGCAGAGGCTGCCCAGGGAGGTGGTCGAGTCGCCTTCCCTGGAGGTGTTTAAGGAACGGGTGGATGAAGTGCTTAGGGACATGGTTTAGGGAGTGTTAGGAATGGTTGGACTTGATGATCCAATGGGTCCTTTCCAACCTTGTGATTCTGTGATTCTGTGATTCTGTGTGCTGCTGACATATTGCGTGGTTTATGCAGAATCTAGCATTTCTGATCTGTATTAAATGAATGACTGAATGAAACTGTGTTGAATGGTCATACACAGAGCAGTACATGCTATCCTTGCAGATGAGGAAGATGTCATTCATTGTCTTCTGCTGCACCCAGGTTCAATAGTTTTGGTAGTTACGTGGTGTGTGTGTCTTTCTAGCAATTATTATATTATTACATATGACAGCACTATCAGGTTGGGTTTCAAGCTCCAAAATGTGCAGAAAAACAGAAATACTAAACCGTTTATCCCATTCATGTTTGACCAGTTGAGTAAGCTCATCTTTTCCAGACTGATGATTACAAGTTTATTTCACATTATTATTTATCCAGGTTTTTTAATGTGGTTATCTCTTAGTCTGCAGGTATTGAAGAGTTTATTGACTGAAATACGAAGACAGTGAATTAAAGTGTATTGGATCATGTAGAGCAATTCTTTTGGCATAGCATGATGAGCACTAAGCTACCCAGTTATGCTGCACAGCCTCCGCTAGAGAAACTTCTACTGTCTCCCTATGAGTTTGCCCAAAAGCCATCATTCATTCAGTTCATCCACTCTTTCTCTGCTCAGTCAAAGCCTGGGAAAGCAGCTGCATCTTCCAGTTAGTCCTGAAAGTCGTATGTCTTAGCAGTAAAAACCAAGAAACAGAGAAATGTCTTGTCAAGTCTGAGATAATAGTCCATTCATCTTTTGAATTGCTGGGGACACTGTCGCCATACACATGGCTAACAATTAGTATCCATTGTCATGTACAAGCAACCATAAACTGAAGTGGAAGAATAAAAGTCTGTTATGCATACTGTAAAAACTGACATAATGAAGGAAACCTGCTGTGACCACTTGAACCCGTAGGCCAAAAGTGCCTGGAAATTGCAAATATTTCATTGTCATTGGTTTCACATTTTTGGGGATGGTAGATCTATGGAGGAATTCCTATTGCCCATGGCTATTCGCCATGCTGAAGTGAGCACAGATAGAGAAATTCCGTTCCTTGGGAACAGTCTTTCTAGTTTTCTTTGTATATTCACTGTATCTCTCCAGTGTTTTACAGCGTTTTTGCCACTATTGCTCAAGGTTTGTGCAGGTAGGATAAAAAAATATCAAATATCTCATCAGGGAATTCCTACTGAAAACCTCTCACAGTGTGCATCGATACTGTCTTTTGCAGGCACTGAGTGAGCTCTGCCCCATCTCTAAGAATGCCCAAAGCTCTGTGCATCCCATTAAAAAAAAGCAAAGCCCAGGCTAACTGGCCTTATTACTGGGCTTTTAAAACACTGCCTTCAGATGGCTTCTAGGTGTCTGAAAATTGGACATCTAAATGCAAGCTAGTCAACGAAGACTTCTTTACTAGTTAGTGTAGGAGAAAATAAATGCCGCCAGACACAAATTTTATGACCTATCTTAAATACCTATCTTAGGATGAGGTGAATCACTTTCTGGAGATGTCTCTTTCTGTACATCTACTGTATATAGAGAGGCTGAATGCCTCACATGGACTTAAATTCTCACTTAGAAAAAAAGAGAATCTCAGCTCTTTAGGTAAGTTTGTCTTAGTAATGTTCAATGAAAGATCAAATTATGTGGGACTTGCCATGGGAGATAGCAATGCTGTGATCCTCATACTAGTTCGCAGCCCTGGTTTTAAAATCTTCCAAGGGACTTTAAATTTGTTTGTAGCAAGGTGTCTGTCTCCACACAGTCACCCTGAAAACCAGACTCATCTTCTGTACATTTTGCAGGCATGTGGTAGTAGCCTGAGGCTTGAACAAACCATGAGCTCCCAGATCTACCAGGGCAAGCATGCCTCCCCATGACCAACATGTTGACTTCTCTCTCCTCGCATCCAGGTTCCTCCACATTAGGAATTCAGGCTGGGCCAGTTCAGTCAGTCCTTGAGGGAATAATGTAAATTGAAGGATCCCAGATCCTGGCTTTTCATGACTGGTCTTAAATACTATGTAGGTTTACCCATAGTGTCCTCTTTGAGCTGGTTCTTTTAGAAGTTTTGACCTCCTCATTTAAAAGTTTCATTCTGTATTGTTACAGTCTTGAAGAATTTAGACTTCTTACCTGTTTCTCTGGTGACTCTATGAAGTTCTTGGGTTTGCTTGCTGGGCTAGGTGGCCTACAAAGTTTGCTTTGTAACTTTGGATAACAGAGTAATTAGAAATAAAACAGGTGTTGGAGTTGGTGTCTACTCATGCAATTGTGACTATGAGATACACCCTCTTCCAAATCACAGATTATGTCCCTTTTACAGCTGGCATATCATGTCAGTAAATTTAGGCTTTCATAGTCACTAATGAGAATAGCTAGAATTGCCATTTCAATCCCATTATGTATATTTTTAAAAACAATTAAAAAACATATTCAGATTATGAGTATCTTTTTTTTGTTGATAATTACGCTTTCTGATGCCAATACATTCATCAACAGCACATTTATATTTTATACCTGTACACACATGCATACATACTCTGTATACACAGCAACACAAAAACATAAACACAGATCACTTGAGCCAAAGGTAACCCTTAAGAAGATTTTGTCAAAAGCGTGCAACTGCACAGAAGCTCCAGACTAGAAAGTCTGGTTTCATATTGGTGCATATTCACCATAACCTTCCTCCTTGTCAAAGGAGACACATATCTCTGGAGGGTGATTTGGCTCAATCCAGAATTAAGCTGTCTTCTGATGGTATTTGTTTCTTTTCACTGGGGGAAGGCCTCAGTTTTCAAAGTGTTACACACTCAGAAATGCCTTAGATTTGCTGATCGTAGGGTGTTTGTGTATTTATATGAAGCAAACCACTACCGATTTTCTCAAAACATATGGCCTAAAATAGGTTATGTACAGCCTAGGCACCTCCTTGAATGAGGTATCCACAGTCTTGCTCAAGTCATCTGAGACCTAGTCAGTCCAGGTCACTCTCAAGAAGATATCTACATCTGGTCAGCTGAATTATTTCCAAAACTCCACTAAATTGTTCTTTGCTAGAAATTTAGATACTAGCTTACATCTGGACTCATTAGGCAACAAAAGGTAAGATGACCAAAATCTTTCCCCACTTACCACATTTGTTGGCTTCAGTTCACAAGATCTTTTCACAAAATCAGGCCCCATGCATAATGAAAAAAGAAGACTAAGTCTGAGAAGGCCAGAAAGATTTTGCAGTTTCAGTCCATAGCATAGTGGTTGAACTATCTGACCACTTAGAAAGATTTGGGGTTGGGTCTTACCATCAGTGTTTAATTCACTTTAAACCTCACAAAACAGCATCTTAGTGCCAAGTCAACACCTATTCTGGCAGAACAGGTCTTTCATTATTTCCTGTTTAGGCTGTTTCAGTTTTTCTGGAATAATTAAAAAATGGGATATAGGAAAATAATTCTAGGTATGAGGATTGCAGCATGAAAATGGTTGGGCACAAGTCATTGGAGTTTGTTCCTGTATCATGCTGGTCAGTCAGAGCACAAGATACATCAGCTCTGGCTGATTTCTAAAAAAGCGTAATTCCCAGAACAAATCTATATTGATTTCAATTATTATATTCTGTTAGCTGCTCAATGCTTTAAAAAAATGTCCCCTGATAACTCTATTTAAATCTTTGGTTGCCTTTCTGGCTTCAAAAACCTGCCTCTTTTAAATATAAGACTTGACTTCTTAAATCACTTAGAAATTTTTATGAGTTTTTCCACACCAAGAACTTGAATATGACAGGAAAAAGTCTGATTTCTGTTTTTTTCTTCATTATTCTCTTCTTTCCACTCTTTAACTGCTGTAATTGACATTAATCTGCTTTGTTCCAGTGACAAAAATCAAATACAATATTATAGTAGTTTGGGTCCAATGCATAATAAAGTTACCTCACGTGACTAAATAAGTCCCCCATTAAAGCCTCTTCTCCAATCAATATTTAGGTGCTAATATAAGTTTACTACTAACAATTGCATAAAGATTGATCAAGAAGGTTCTTCATAAAATACTGAGTAATATCTGGGTCGTAAGGGTGCTTAACAGAGACACAAAATTGCCAGAATAGGAAAGTAATCCAGCGATGTAACAAACAACCTCTTTGGAAGCAGAGCTTTCTCATTTTTCATTTGTTAACTGTGAAAGCCTTCTTTTTCAGTCCTATACAAAATAAGAACACCTCCTTAAATGTGAGAAAAGTTGTGTCAAAGATCTTGGGGGTCTTTTTGTAGTCCTCAGGGCTTAGCCACATAGCACAGATTCCTGTAAGAAGCTCTTTCACAAAACCTTTGACTTCTCCCTAAATGACATGAGTGCCAAAACCACATGAAACACACTGGGAATTGATGCTGAACAGATCAGGTGCACAGGGGCACGGGTAACGTTCTCCTCTGTCATTCCTACTATAGGGAATAATGAGGGAAGGAGTAGGAAAAGACAGGAAATAAATACCTGGCTCTGAGCCTGGTGTGAGGAGCAAAATTCTGGGTTCTTTGACCATGGGTTGGCCTGCATGGCACCAGCCTTGCTGTCTAAGAATGGGGTTCACTTGTCCCCAAGGGGCAGAAGGATGCTTACCAAGAAGCTAGCAGGGCTCATTCATAGAGCTTTAAACAACATGTGAAGGGGGAGGGGAGTAAAACAAGGCTTGATACCAAAAAAATATGGGAATGGCATTCCAGTGTCTGAGGAATGGTGTGCTAACAAGGCCTTTTGGTCTGCCACCTCAGAGGAAGTGTGGGATAGCACTTCAAATGGCAGTGAAGATGTAAAGATTATTGATGGGTTAGAAAATTCAGTGAGTAGTCACTTGGGAAATAAGACTATTCCCTTTAGAAGCGTAGTGGTATCAATAGCCCAACTGAAGTGCATCTACATTAATGCGCGCAGCATGGGCAACAAACAGGAAGAATTAGAATTTATTGTAAGGCAAGAAAATCTGATATAATTGCCACCAAGGAAACATGGTGGGACAACTCACTGAAGAGGAATGCTGCTATGGCTGGCTATAAACTCTTCAGGTGGGATAGGCAAGGTGGAGAGGCAGTAGAGTAGCCCTTTATGTTAGAGAGTGTTTTGATAGCCTTGAGCATAATGATAGTGATGCTAGTGTTGAGTGACTATGGGTAAAAAACAACGGAGCATCTAATAAGGCAGATATTGAGGTGGGAGTCTGCTATAGAGCACCCAGCCATGAAGAAGAGGCTGATGGGTTATTCTGCAAGCAACTGGGATAAGTGTCATGACTGCTCGCCCTTGTCCTTGTGGGAAACTTATCAAATGTCTGCTTTAAGTATAATACAGTAGAGAGGAAACAGTCTAGGAGGTTCCTGGAGCGTGTGGAAGACAACTTCCTGACACAACTGGTGAGTGAGCCAACTAGGGAAGGTGTCCTGCTGGGCCTGCTGTTTGTGAACAGAAAAGGCCTTGTGGAAGTTGTGACTGTTGGAGGATGCCTGGGGCAAAGTGATCATGAGATGAGAGAATTCTCAGTCCTGGAAGTAAGGAGAGGTTTCAGCAGAACAGCCACTTTAGAGTTCCAAAAGGAAGACTACACGGATGAAGTAAGACAATGCAGAGAGAAAATCAGAAGGGCTAAAGACCAACTAGAACTTCAATTGGCCATTTTTGTGAAAGATAATATAAAATGTTTCTACAAGTATATGAACAACAAAGGGAGGACCAAGGACAATCTCCATCCTTTACTGGATGTAGAGTGAATGATAGTGACAAAGGATGAGGATAAGGCTGAGGTACTTTATGCCTTCTTTGCCTCAGTCTTTAATAGCAAGGTAAGATGTTCTCTGGGTATACATCCTCCTAAGCCAGAAAACAAGGAGGGACAGCAGAACTAAACTATCATGACCCAAGAGGAAAGCGTTGGAGAGCTGTTCAACCAATTAGACATTCACAGATCTATGAGGCTGGATGGGATCCACCTGAGAGTATTAAGGAACTGGCAGAGGAAGCTTGCCAAACCCCTTTCCATCATCTACCAACAGTCCTGGCTGACTGGGGAAGTTTCTCTTGACTGGAGGCTGGCAAATGTTACTACCATTTACAAGAAGGGCTGAAGGGAAGATCGAGGGAACTGCAGGCCTGTCAGTCTGACCTCAGTGTCAGGGAAGGTCATGGAGCAGCTCATCTTGGGTGCCATCTTACAGCACGTACAGGACATTCGGGTGATCAGGCCCACTCAGCATGGGCTTATGAAAGGCAGGTCCTGCCAAACTAACCTGATCTCCTTCTATGACAAGGTGACCCACTTGATGGATGGGGGAAAGGCTGTGGATGTAGTGTACTTGGACTTCAGTAAAGCCTTTGACACTGTTTCTTATAGTATTCTACTTGAGAAACTTGCTGCCACTGGCCTGGATAAGCGTACCCTCTGCTGGGTAAAAAACTGTCTGGATGGGCCCAAAGAGTTGTGGTAAATGGTTATAATATTGTTGGAGGGCGGTTAAAAATGGTCTCAGTGCTGTGTCCAGTTCTGTTCAATATCCTAATGAATGACCTGGATCAAGGGATCGAATGTACCCTTAGTAAATTCACAGATTACACTAAGCTGGGAGGAAGTGTTGATCTGCTTGAGAGTAGAGAGGCTCTACAGAGGGATCTGAACAGGCTGGACTGATGGGCTAAGACCAACGGGATGAGGTTTGATAAGGCCAAGAGTAGAGTAGTGCAACTGGGACAGAAGAACCCTGTGCAGTGCTTACAGGCTTGGGGAAGAGTGGCTAGAAAGTTGTCTGGCAGAGAAAAACCTGGGGGTGTGGGTTGACAGTTGACTGAACACAAGCCAGCTGAGTGCCCAGGTGGCCAAGAAGGCAAATAGCATCTTGGCTTGTATCAGAAACAGCATGGTCAGCAGGACCAGGGAAGTGGTTCTGCCCATGCACTCAGCATTGGTGAGACCGCAGCTTGAACACTGTGTTTAGTTTTGGGCCCCTCATTACGAGAGAGACATTGAGGTCCTGGAGTGTGTCCAGAGAAGAGTAGTGAAGCTAGTGAAGGGGCTGCAGAACAAGTCTTATGAGAAGCAGCTGAGGGAGCTGGAGTTGTTTAGAAAAGGAGGCTGAGGTGAGACCTTACCATTGTCTACAACTACCTGAAAGGGGGTTGCAGAGAGGTAAGTGTTGGTCTCTTCTCCCAAGACATAGGTGATAGGATGAGATGGAATGGCCTCGAGTTGTGCCAGGGGAGGTTCAGATTGGACATTAAGAAAAAATTCTTCACCGAAAGGGTTATCAGGCACTGGAACAGGCTGCCCAGGGAGGTGGTTGACTCACCATCCCAGAAGGTATTTAAAAGATGGGTAAATGAAATGCTTAGGGATATGATTTAGCAGTGGACAGGTACACTCGGGCTTGATGATCTCAAAGGCTTTTTCCAAACTAGTGAGTTTATGATTCTGTATTTTTTTTTACCAGCAAATAATGAAAGGTGTATTATTAATCCAACTAACCAAGTTTTAACTGGTTAGTTTTAACTTCAGTTTTTCATTTCTATGAATGAGCACAGGAGAAAGCACGCGTGATTCCATTCCTCTCTGCCTCAAAATGCTTAATAAGGATACTCCTGTAATATGGCGGACAAACATTATTCAATACATCATTTACTTCTTTGTACTACCTGCTACACAAAGCGCTTGGCCTCTGGCCAGGATTCCAGTCTTCACAACATGATGGTTGGGGTTCCCCACACACATTCTTCTTAATGACAGGCTAGAGTTTTATTTGTATATCCTCAGATCCAGAATATTTCTCTCTCTGGACATGTCAGGGTGGTTCTGTTATGCTTTAAAGTTAGTTTTACAGTGGTAATTATGGATCAAGAGTTCACATGGAGCTGTACTTGGTGTTAATAAGCAGATAAATGTATAATCACTTAGAATTATGAAAAGTTCTAACTGAAGGACCAAAAGACTTTGTCATTTTACTCCACCCTTTGTGAGTCAGTAAAATGGATTGAATTATACGGCAGAACCAGCACTTTACTGTGATGAAACTCATAAAAAAACCCACTTGAAAATGTCACTACATGTTGGCAGTTTATAAAAGGAGATTAGCTAGCTTATCCATTGGTATTAACATGTCTTTAATAATGGTAACATTCTTTGCAAATTAAATAGCTATTAATTAAAAAGCCTGTCCAGATATGCTTATGTGCCCATGTGAATATAGGCATTTATTTACTATATTGAGTAGACATTTATAGCCAGAAATAAGCATTTTTATGCTTTCAGCAGATCATGTATATACAGATCATGTACAGAATTTAAGAACAGTTGACTCTCACTTAATCCAAAGGGCAACATTTTGAGATCTAAAGTTCCCTTTCTGCTCACCCACTGGTGTACACAGATGAATTAAAGTAGTTCTAGAATCAATGGCTTTTGCAGTCTAATCGTGATTTCCCCTTAAACCCAAATATTGCATCAGCTGCTAGAGGAAAGAAGAGTGTATAGATCCTGGATATTCACTAACTCTAGGGCATTTATTCCCTGACCTCTTCCAGCGCCCACTATCTTTAAAATCCAAAGCGACTACTTATGTCCGGCAGAAGAGTTAAATATTACTATTCTTTCTCTATTTTTGATAAAAGAAGATATGAATGTATTTAAATTGTACTGAGTTGTTAACCTTAGATTGATTATGACAAGATTAAAGATAATGGCTTAAAACCTTCTAATCTTTTTAAGAAATACAGACCAAAACCCATGAAACCATCATCTTAAATCAAGGCTTTATCTCCACATCTCCTTATACATTGGGCAGTGGTATTACACTGTATTATGAACTTCTAAACACAGTAAAAGCACACAGCTTATTCCTAACTTAACCAGAGCTCTTGGTTTATTGTATTTAAGCTTTCAGATTCAAAACTCTGGAAAACTAAAGAACAGTTGTTCCATACCCATTCACATTGTGCCTTAAATGACAGCCTCATACAGTAATGAAAGGCGACTATCTGCTGTGTAATGTTCAGCCCACACAGAAAGAAGCTCTCAAACTGAATTTCCAGTGCCTGCCATTTTTCTTTGCAAAACATGCACCAAAAGACAGTTCTATGCTACGATTATGGGTTCTTTTTAAAGTGCACCTTATTAATTCATTGACTATCTGAAAACAAAAGAAATAAAATAGCTGAAAAAAGCTTCATGCATCTTTGAGGCATAAAATCTGATATCAATGCACTGCCCATCAATACTGATGATATCAGAGGTACAAAAACTCATGAGTTTTGACCTCAAAATAATGACTTTTTTGTGACTTCCATCTGAATCCTGATTTTTAAATTCTTGTCACCACTAGTGGCATGTTTTATTGCTTGTTTCTTCCCAGATTCTTGAGGAAAATTCTGGGCAAATTCTGCTGTCTCTAGACCTTACATAAATCCTTCCCTTGGTATCTCCTTTCTTCACCTGCAGTGCCGTGGCATACACAAACTAACATGGATCTTCAATCACCCACATCAACTGCGAAGGGCTCTCCAGGAGAAGAAACAGGTACCGCATTCTTACTATCTCGATCTTAGAAAGGTCTGAATTTCCCACTGGAGGTGCCTATTGCAGTTGCTGGTTCTAGAGATACTAGACAACAAGGTTAGGCTTGGCTAATTATGTCAGGAATCAGTCCAATTTGTAGATGTGTCACACATGAGATAGATGTGCACATTCTCATTATATTAAATGACCAATCAGGGATTGATTCCTATATCTTCACAGGGGTGATGAGGAGATGTAGGTACCCGGGACATTTTGCAGGGTTGGCAGAGAGGACACGTGTGTAAGAAACCCCCCTAAGCCCTTCTAGATTTGCATCTGGAAGACAGTGAAAATATCCTAGAAGCACTTATATGAAACTGAATTTCAACATTTACGCAGCTGATCTGACTCTTAGTAGAGCAAATAAAATCTGGAGGGCTATTCAGTTCTCTCTACAGTGGATGTCTACATTTGGTCTGCTGAATACTCTATACTCCATTCACTGTATTGACTAGAGATGAAATTACTTTCACAGATCAGATACTTTGCTCATGTGCAGACACCTCCCTGATGATATCTAAATCTCACCCCAAAAGACAATTTGAGCATCTGGAGCCTCAATTCAATTGTCTAAACATAGGCATCCAGCATCACTCATAATGCCGTTGATGGTCTAAAAACATCTACATTGACCTTATGTTAGACAGCGTCCAAACATTTTGCATTCTTCTGCAGAGGTAGCTGAAAACATGGTGGACCTACAGAACCTAACACATTACTAGACTCGTATACTGAATGGAGGCCCAGACGACAAGTGAGGCAAATTGACCCTCCTTATACATGGGTAGCAAAAGAAAAAATAAACGTGTCTTGACTAACTCATTCTGTTTTCAACATTATTATGCTTTATGTTAACTTAATTAAATGCAATAGTCACAGATCCATAAAAATGTTACTTGGACATTCATAGATACAAAATGGGTCTTTGTGATTAGGAAGAAATATTTACTTTTTAATGAAGCATTTATTTAATATTCATACTGATAATTGCATGTTATATTGGTTTGCAAGTAATTTAAGGTCTTAAATTTTGTATTCCTATGTGCAAGAATGTTTAGCTCACTGAAACAAAATTATTTCGCTGGAATACCCAATCTAACTGCCACCATCATCTGCTGAATGATACATTTCTGGCAACTACAGCAAATTTGCCGATGGGGTTGTCTGAATGGAATGTTGCTATGTAACCACACTCCAAAAAGTGTCTTTGAAAGAGTGATGAATGAGTGAAGTCCATAAATAGAGTTTTTTTCTGTCATAAATATAATATTTACATAGAGCCTTTTAACTGCATCAGTAACTGAAATGACAACCAAATAAATCTGACAAAGAATCTGAAAAACTTGTTGTACTCTACACTGATGGGTGGAGATGATTTCAGGGAGGCTTTAACTAGTTATTTGCTTAATAACAAGGTTATATTTGCTCTTATGATTGCAATTATGATTTCATGGAGTTTCAAAACTAGGATTACAACAGCCTTCACGTTTTGTGCAAAAACTAGTTATATTCTCTTAGTAGCCTACAGAAATGTGTCTGAGAAAGACTGAAAGAAAGCTCTAAGAGAAGCTGAAAGATTTACTATTGTAATAGATCAACAGATGAAATTTTTTTGAGAACACCTTACTGTACGAAACTGAGTTCTTAACAACAGATTGTCTATTTATCACTTATTTTATATTGCTTTTGGTTTGTTTTATTTTTGTACACTTACTTTCTTAATGCGCTCTGAAGCTTTTACAACATAAAATTTATGCAGATGCTAATTCTCCATAGTTACCTTTTAAATAAAGACATTGTAAATACTTTTTACTAATCAACTAAATGCAACAGCACGATATCATTAAAATAATGGCATATAGATGGTTCTGACTCTCTTAATATATGGGGTTTTTTTATTGGCTTTAAACTGTAGATATTAGACCATAACAAAATCCCAGCATATCTCACAATAATCCACAGCCATTGTCAACTATTTTAGGGGTAGCTCTACCAGTCACATAAATTCATATTTGCCATTTCAAGCCTGAACTCCTGTTAAATGTATAAGTGCTCCAGTATACTCTGGCTGAATTCTCTAGAGGCCCATTGGTCAGCTTCTTTATTCTCAGGATGTATCAGACCAGGTATTTCAAGAACAAAAGAAACAGAAATATTAAGGTCATAGTAGAAACCATGGTGAGAATCTCAGACACGTTCCTCTCCCTGGCATTTCCTATGGGGTTAGTTTAGGTGTTGGCATGTTGGCTCTTGTGAGTGAATTCCATGCACCAGGCTGCACCAAATACTTGGACACAGAATTTAAATGTATTACTTAGGATTGTGATTTCCACTCTTGCATCCAAAGACCAAAAATTTGTGTGGTCTTACTGTGCTAAGTCCCCCAGTGTGGAACTGGTCTTTTGTTCCTTAACCAAGTAAACTGGAGGCTGAGAGGAGAAATGTCTGGTGTCTCTTTATACTCATGGGATAAAAATATGGAGGCAAAATAAGTATTTTTAAGCTAAAATATTGTGTTGCATGCAATGGAGCAGGTAGTTAAAAATTAGTAACAAACACAGTTCAGGGTATAAAATAAAAGAAGAATTCGGAAAAAAAAAATGTCAATTTCCTGAATTGTTCAAGGCCAGGTTGTATGAATCTTTCAGCAACCTGGTCTAGTGGAAGGTGTCTCTGCCCGTGGAAGGTGTCTCTGCCCATGGAAGGGGAGTTGGATCTAGATGATCTTTAAGTTTTCTTCCAATCCAAACCATTTTATGATTCTATGATTTTACGTTTCTATGAAATAAAGTTGTGAGTCTTACAAGAAAAGTAATGGGATGAAGAAATCTAGCCATTATAAAATGGCCTTGATCAGTTTATGAAAGGCATTCTATAGCACATTTGACCATGATAGCAAGGAATTGTATGTGCTGCTACGCACATGGTCTTCATATACAGTAATATTAATTTGTAATACAGAATTTGAAGTCACATGAAGCTGAGGGTCTTCTATTCTATTTTAAAGTATTTGTTGAGATTTACAATAAAGAGACAAAGTGTCTGTTGTTGTCTGTGTGAAATTTACCTGGCAAAATCCTGAACCCACTTGGAATACCTTTACCTCCCTATAAAACTGCAGAAGTCAAGGATATTCAAGAATTCTTCAGATGTTTTCCTTACTTTGCAAAACCAAATCCTTTCAGGTAACAGCAAGATAAAGATGCAGGGAATAAGAAAAATGTGACAATCTAACAAGACAGCTGTAACTAGCAAGGATATGAATGCAGAAGTATATCATGATGGATCCTACAGCAGTTTTTGGCTTAAATAGTCTGCTGGATTTGGCAGGTATATTCCAAGTATTTTAGTACCTTTTAAACTCTTTGGTTGTTTGGGGTTTTTTATGTGATTGTTTTTTTGTTGCTTTTTTTTTTAAGGAACCTAAAATTAGAAGAAAGTTATATGTATCAGCTAGACAATCTGGACCACCTTTTACACCTACATGTCTGTCTGATGATGGCACAAGAAGACTGGTGAAGACAACTTATCTGGGAAAAGATTAATCATATATTAATTTCTATCTACATACTACAGTGAGCTCTATCCTAGACAGAGGAACATCTGTATATATAGAAAGAAAAAAGAAGGAAAGATAGATGTGATACCAAGCTCCAAACACTTCAAAACTATGTAGTTAAAGAACAAGGTGGAAAATTCAAAATAAAATCAACATTTTAAAAAAGTAATTGTTCATTAGGAAGATATTTTTCATGAGACCTTATCTTCTTGTTTTCCTGCCTAAATGTGAATAAGTAAAATAATAGCAATAGTCATTAGGCTCCAGGAAGCTAATAAGATCTCAGAATGGCTTCTTTAGCTGAATAAAGTAGCGATTCCAAGTTAGCTGATGCCTCATAATAGCATAGGTGTCAATGGTCCTAAGTTTGATGTCATTCTGCAAAGCAATGTGGTGGGACCTAGGTGTTAGTCTGGAGTATCGGAAATATGTGAGAGAGATTCTGTATTTGGACTGCTTCCTCCATGCTTCTGTGCCAATGTTTCTATGTCTACCACCTCCTTTCTCAAGTCACACAGATTGTGGTGATTATGCCTTACTACCTGTATGCATAAAATGAGGTTTCTGCTTCAGCTGAGAGCTGTTGTAAAACAAACAGTATGTAACTGTTACACACTAGGACATTTCTCCCAGAGGAACTTCACTTCTTGTCACAGCCCCCATTGGAGGTATCACACAGCACTGTAGTTCCTGACTGATATCTTTATGTCAACAATCTATTGTTTTCAGAGTGCATATTTGGAGTAAAAATATAAAGTCATATTCATTGACAGATAATTTAGAAACAATTTTTATATTCCTAAATAGTTTTACAATAGATGACTGACCAGATAGCCAATGCATCTGAGACCTCGTTAGTGTTTTCCGTCCAATTAAGAGTCAATATTGAAAGAAGTAGGTGGGAAATTTGCAGGGCCACATAGTGTTATCAAGACTTACTAACCTAGTGAATTATTTTCTCTGTTAGGATGCCCAGAAGTCTAATGCTAGACATTAGACTTTTGATAAGTCTAATGATAAGAGATCTACCTCCAGAATGGAATAATTTTCATCTAATCACCGATGGAAAAAAAAAAAGAAAAGATATGCCAGCTTTAAAGCCATATGTTTAAGCACAAGCAAAAAATATTTTCTGAATTTTTCTTTGCAAATTTCACTACCAGCCACTTTCAATACGCATCAAGCGTGCCATTTAAAAAGTACCACTCGTACATTACTCTGCTTACTGTCACTATAAAAATAGAATTTCCAGCACTCAGAGAAGATGAAAAGTTTCAAACATAAGTATTTTAACTCGTGTCTTAGGCATCTCTGAATCTGCTCTACACTCAGAGCAGAATGACCTGTGCACGAGAAGGAAAGCACCTGCTGCTGTGTAGAAGCTGATTTTATGGAACTTGGTTTTTTTCAGAGCAATTAGAGCCTAATGGCCTCTAAAAAGAAATCCTAGTCTCATATATTTATTAACTGTATCTCCTGGGACACAGCTTTTCTCCATTTCTTCTTTTCTCAATCAGTGCCTGAAAGAGGGTATTTTTTGATATCACCCAGTTATCTTTTCCTACTGATTTTTTTTTTTCCAGGGATGACTTCAGCAGGTCTGCATGGGTGCAGCTGAAAGTAGCAACTGGCCACTTATACCTCTTCTTCCAAGGGCACGTTTTACCCAGGCAGGTACAGGCAGACCTGAGCTCACTTTGACTTTCCTCAGAACTAGCTGACCCAGCAGGAGTGTGGACACGATGAACTCAGGGCTGTCTGTACCCACCTGTACAGGCATGCTGCACAAATCATTACTCACAACCATGGGATTAATACCCCTAACACTATCCATGTAAAAACTGGCAGCAGAAAGCCTGCTAGGTGTAAAGACTCTCTCTGTCAGCAATGGAGAGGTAGGAAGCTCAAGTGGCAATTTGTCGCACCAGAAGATAGGGTGATGAACCTCCCTTTGAAAATATCCTCCTTTTTTATTCTCCAAGGAAAGTGTAGCAATTACTTTAGATTTCTCTCTAACTTTGAGATGTTCAAGTTGGGTAAGAGGAATCTGAGACCCCAAGGGAGAGATTGTGAGCACCTTACATTGAGAAGGCACAGCTCTCAGGAACCAGCCGCCAGCTGCCAGCCAATGTGACCGCAGATACCTTGGTCTGATGTTCCCGACAAGATCAACTAAAAGGTTAATGCCTTTGTTTTCAGGGTTTTGAGACATGGAGTATACAAAACCTAGAGCTTGGATAACGTAATGTCCTGGTACGGTTTTCAGTTCTTAACAGGTCTAAACAGCTTTATGTAGCAGTCTTGGGCATTTATTATTAGAAATCACAGTCTCTTTAAATCCTAATAAATATCTTCTTCTCAACTGTGTCAAAACAAAGTGCAAAACACCTTGAGTGGATTCCTTAAACAAATAATATTAAACTTACTTAAATAATGCCCTCCAGGTATTATACTCAAACACCTGTTTTCTTGAGCAACATCTACTCCCATGGGAAATAAGTTCAAAGCCAATATAGTAGCATACAAAATGTTTTTGCCAGATACAAATGCTGCCTACGTTTAGTATTGCAAATGGAATTTTTTTTCCATTTGCAGTCATCTTTCCGTAATAACCCAAGGTCATTTATACAACACAACTATTTTTGTTTGTATGAAAGAGATTATCATTGGAAATATTAAAATGCAACTCTATTTTTAAAAGACTTCGTTGAGTTTAAAGGAAAGAAAAAGCAAGTCTTTACTCAGATAGGATTTTAATGTTAATTCAGAAGTTGAAGGGGGAATTTTTATACTTCATCAAGTTTCCCTTTCTTTCTCAACAATAATCTGAAAAGAAAACCATTCAAGCAAATGAAAAGATCCCAGTTTCCTTCAATAGGTTTTGGGTTAAGGCCAACTCCTACTCCCACTGATTTCAACAGTACAATATGTAACTGGGTTGAAATGATCCAATTCTTATCTCTCTGCATATCAAGATTACACAAAATCAATAGTAAATAGAAAGTAAAATTCTAATTAGACTTTCCTAATGCTGATTTATAATCCAGAGTTAAAATCTCATTTGCAATACATATTAGTTTTGGGAAGGATGACAGAAGTATGGAAGAATAAAGGGAAACAAGTAAAGTCTATGTTGTCAGTGTCGTTTTTGCCTTTTAGCTGACAGTCTGCAGTCATTGCTTTTCGATGGGATAGGATTGTATACACTGCATTTCTTGTCTGTCGTTCATTTAAAAATCATGGCAGTTCAGTCCTCTGAGCAGGCAGAGAAGGATACACTAATTATGTTTAGAGAGTTTTCCACTACTCAGATTTTTCCATAAATTTCAGTAGGAGTTTGATTGAGCCTTTTGAAAATGCTAAAAACCCACTAAGGGCTGGGTGTGAGCATTTCCATAATTAATGACAAATGACATTTTCAAAAACAATGTTCTAGCTAAAACAATTTCCTAGTGAAGTACTCACAAGCAGCAGTCTTCCTGCAGTTCTCAACTATGCAAAACAATTTAATCATACCTTAAACCCAACTGGAAAATAGTCATCTAAGTTTTCAGTCTCTACTGGAAACACAACCACTAATATTTTCAATGTTCTTTCCTAACTGTTGTTGGAAAGAGCTTTTATTGTGGTACCTACCACTTCAGTTTGCATTCTCTGGAAATCATCTCCAATAAGATGATTGCCTCAGAGTAGCTAAACAGAAATTTAGATATAAACAGAAAGAAGTGAAATGACTTTCCTAGCTGGCATTTCTAAGGTCAAGGCAAATTAATTTCTTAGGAAAGAGCTGACATCTTCCCAGCCAATGAGCAGGATTATCATTGTAAACACATCAGAGAAATAATTGTTTCAGATTTAGTTCAAGCCTCCATACATGTCAGCTGGTGTCACAGCAGCATGTCCTCTTTTGAAAAACTAGCTGGAGAGTAGAGGCTCGATATGCTTGCACATCATTATGTGTAGCTTCTCACCTTTCACTTTAGCTTTATTGTTTGTGGCTTGGGCTTAGTAAAACTAGATGGTTCCTGCCAGCTTAGACAGAAATGAACTGAAGCTCTTGAACTAAGGGACAGCAGAAAACAGGAAAATTCAACAGGACTCGTGGGGAAAAAAACAAACAACCAAATAGATCAACCATTAAGCAGTCAGTTTCTTTGATGGTACTTCAGAGATTTTTATTGTCCTATGATAGAATCATAGAACGTTGTGTGTTGGGAAAGACCTTAAAGATCATCCAGTTTCAACCCTCCTGCCATGGGCATGGACACCTTTTACTAGATCAGGTTGCTCAAAACCACATGAACACCTCCAGGGATGGGGCATCCATGACTTCTCTGGGTAACCTGTTCCAATGCCTCATCACCCTCACAGTAAAAAAATTCTTCCTGATATCTGATCTAAAGGTCCCCTCTTTCAGTTTAAAACTATTCCCCCTCATCCTATCCCTTCACTCCGTGATACAGAGCCCCTCCCCATCTTTGCCATAGGCCCCATTAGACACTGAAAGGCTGCTATAAGGTCTCCCCAGAGTCTTCTTTTCTCCAGGATGAAAAATCCCAACTCTTTCAGCCTGTCCTCATATGGAGGTGCTCCAGCCCTCTGATCATTTTTGTATTCCTGCTCTACACTCACTCTAACAGATCCTTGTCCTTCCTGTGCTAAGGACTCCATATCCTGTATTTAGCTGTGTGGTGGAGTGGGGCTGGCCTGACTTCTCCATCCTGGTCCTCTTCTGCTCTGACTGTGAGGGGATAAGAGCAAGAGCAACTTGTCCTTCTGCAATGTATCTTATCACAAGTAAATGGTAGTGGGCTAGAGAAAGAAGGTGGGAAGCTCAGAAAAGATGTGGTTTAGCCCCTTCTTGTGCTCTGGCAACATACATACTAAGGCCAAACCTCACTTCACAAGTACCGAGATGACATTTCCTTCCTGGAAGAGGGAAAAATGAGGGAAGAGTTGTAATTTTCAGGGGAGACAATGTTCTTACAGGATCTACCGGTGGGATATCAGGGCAAGTTTCTTTGCCTGATTCAAAGAATAATACAGATCTGGCTATTGCATTTATTTTTCACAAGGGAAAACTTAAAAAAACCTAATTTTTGTAAGCTCAACTAGTGTTCAAGATCAACTATATTATTGCTCAACTATATTCAACTATATTCATAGCTTAATATGATGAATGTGTTTTACATAAGTCCAAGGAAAAGCTGAAAATTTGATATCATCCAGATTCAAAGGTGAAGGGATGGAAAAAGTAAATCTCATTGGCAAAAAGGAGGGCTGAGCCAGCCCTACAGCAGTTTGACCTGAAGGTAGCCTCTTACAGCCACCAATGCAGCTGTCAGTGGAGTTTTCAATAGCCAGATGTTGTTACAGGAAAATACATTCCAGAGTTCATTGGAGCTACTTATAGTCCTGACCTTGTGTGACCAAGACAGCTGATTCTGTAGCTAAAAAAAGTTATTGCAGATTAAGCCGAATGTGAAGCTTCAGCTACGGAATTATACAGTATTTTGCTAGTAAAAGTGTAATGACTAGAACATGCGTGTGCCTCTCTGCTGTGCCAATGCAATTATCTTCAAAAAATTCTTTAACCTGTTCAGTATAGCTCATGAGGTGAGTTTATCATTCAAGTAACTGGTGGAGCTGCTATATTTTCTTGCCTCCTTTGCTTCTCTTTGGTTTATTTACTGTGTGGTCTCTTTAAAGTTCTCCTTGTCCTTTAGAGAAAATACTATAAGATAGCTGGAAAAAAAAAAGTTATTGTAAAAAAATAAATAATAAAATACCCTTCCTTTTTGCAGAACAAGGAGGATTTTCAAGGTCCTGGAATTGCTTGTTCCTCAGCCACCCACAGAATGTGTGGCAAAATTAAATACAACTGACACGTACAGTACATCATGTCACATCTGCTGATGTGATCCAATAGAATGCTAAACATTACTCAATGCAAGGCTTATAGAAACAAAAAGGAGATGTTGATTGCTTAATATTTACTTATAGTTTGTGAAACAGGACAGATAATCACACCTTATTTCCAAGGGAGTTTTTCCTAATTTCTATGCAGAAAATAGAATTCATTTAGAAAGACTTATTTTTCCTTACTTCATATAATGCTTGCTAAAATATGTGGCTGTTAGCTTAAAATTGTAATGGGTTTGCAGTATGAGATGTCCTTTTTCAGCAGTAAGACAGTAGAGGGAGTGGAGGACTGGTTATTCAGAAAAAACGTCCTGTTAAGCAGGGACTATTTATATTCTTTTACATAGTTCTGAATCCGTACCTGAAATGCTATTAAAGGTACTGCATGAGCTGTGTGAGAAATCTGTATGGACCTGTAGTAAGTTTTACAATTTACCAGGTTACCTCAAATTTTGATGCTATATTATACCTAGAAAAATATCTGTTCAGTTTTGATGGGATGAGAAACTATACTTACAGTTCCCAGATTTCACCAGCTGGATAGGTGTCCTGTGGTATTAAAGTATCATTATACTCTGTGTTAGGCATACCCTACGTGTTTGGATAAAAGCACTGTTAAACCTTACCCTTCTCCCTTCCTTCTCAGCATATCCATTAAGCAGAAGGCAGATGACAACAGTCATTCCTACCACAGTCTCGTTTTTCCAGGTCTCTTTTTCTGTAAAGATAGTGCTACTTCAGCTGTTTTTTTTAGTACAAAGAATAGTTTTGGCTTGCTCCACCTCTTGCCATTGGTAGCACTGAAGAAATGCCTTTTTAGAGAGCATCTATTTGTCTGCCTATGGGTCTATCAGAGGTGATCACATCTTCATCAGTATTGAACCTTTTATATTATTGCAAATAGTCTTGCATCTGTCAGCCTCTTCATTATTTCTTCCTTCAACATACCATATTCTTTATATATCAGAATTTCTGACAACTATCTTGTAATCCCTGCAGTTTTCTCTAGAATTTGCACTTATTTTTATGCACTCGCCGTATGGGAGGATGTTTCAAATACTGTATATTAGGACTCTTAGATGGTCTTGGAGGTCTTTTCCAACCTCAACAAGTCTATCATTCTATGACTCAATTGTTCTGGTCTTCCTAAACCCATGAGTTGCCTGTACTATATCACTTCTTTAATACATTCAGGTTCTTAAATGTAGTCTCTACTTTGACAGTTTTTAGATTTCCTAGTAAATATGTAAACACTCAGTATCATTTTAGATTTTATTGATATTTATACACATCTGAGTGATATTATATTAAAACATCCTTTAAGAAGAAATAAAACTGAAAATCAGTATTTATAATTATGATTAGGAAACATTAAGGCATCTAATAAAAGGAAATTTTGAGAAAAATAAGAAAAATCATAAGTAAGGAAGAAAATTGCTTTGCATAGCACAAATTTATCTTCTTTCATTACAAAAAGAATTTCTGTCCAAGGAACATCTCTTTTTGGCTGAATACATAGTTATTATTAGCAGTAAATATTTCACAAGTACTTCACGGATAAAGTAAAAAAACAAACAAATTAATGAATCATCCAACCTATTGTAAACTTCAAAAAAAGTGTGCAGTTAACTTCAAGATCAAATTCTATTTGAATATCTATGAATTTTTCTCTCTTTTACACTCATTAATGATAAAGCACATTCTTTGGCCATTTGAAAAATATAAAAATCTGTCTAAACCACTGGAGGATTTTGTGATGGTGGTATGATAGTTACAAAGATACAGAACAATTTTTAAAAGAATAGTAGAGGCTCATGTTTTTCTTTTCTTTTCTTTTTTTTTTTTTAATAGACACTGCTTACCTCACAAATTCCTCTGTGGAAATTAGAGGCTGAATTTATAAAATTACCGGCCCTACCCATGTCAGGTCTTCTTCACATATTTGAGATGAAAAATTAGAGAGGGGACATTAAGTTCTAGAAACCCACAATTATGAAGGAACAAATACGTGCAGAATCATTAGAGATGCATTTGAAGAGATTTGTGAAAAAAATGTTGATTACTAGACTTAAAACATTTGCGGAATTGTAAAGCAGTGGGGGATTTGATTCTGCAGAGTCCTCATCGCTGGGGAGGTGGTGTTGGGACCATGGTATGTTAGGCTGTCTAGAATACACTGCCTGTGATCCCTTCTGGGCTAAATGGCTCTTACATGAATGACTACGCAGGACTGAACTTTCATGGCATGTAGACCCTGCTGTAAACAAAGAGGCCAGAGACTGAACTCTAGCACTGTTCTTCTGATGATCCATCCCCCTTATGGGAGTAGCTAGTTCTGTGGTTTTGATTTAGATAGCTCCTCCTGAGAAAATTTGCTCCTGGGAGCTAAGAGTAAGCAGTGGAGAACCACCAAGCTGTGGCACGTGACCAGGGTTTAGCTATTCTGGAGGAAGCTGGTGAATTGAGGTAGGTAGAAAAAGATAGATCAGCGGATAAGTAGGTGACATCTGAAGGACTGTGGGCAGTCAGGAGGTTCTTCACAGTCTTTTCTGCCTTCCCTTATCTTTGAGCAGAGCACAAGTCCCGCCTGGCCGGAGGGAGCAAGATAAGGTCCTAAGTTTTGGTTCAGATCAAGGGGATTCTTGGAAAAATGTAGGGAAAGTACTAGCTCTGGGCAAGAGGAAAGTTTGGAAACTAGAGTTCAGTGAGGACAATACAGAAGTGAAGTGGGGCTGTGGGAAGAGAAAAAAAAAGAAAATTAAAAGCAAGACAGAAGGTCTGGTGAAAAGTTTAGGGTCACACAGGCAAGACAACAGAGAAGGAACTCATATAGCCAGGAATGCTCAGGAAGAGGGAGAACTTAAGTGTGAAAGTCATGTATCACCTAGCTTTGGTAGAAAATTGAAGCCACAATCCTTCTCTTCCTTTTCTCTTCTTCTCCATTTTGTTGACAGATAATAGAGTTTTCAGGATTTTTCTAGCCCGTATGGGTGGACAGAAAAGACAGAAATACATCAGCATCTCCAGAAGACAGTTCATCCAACTACATTCAATACCTATTTTACAATGGAAATAAACATGAAGTGGAAATGGAAATAAAAAGGCTTTGCCTGTAAACAGTGAAGAAAAATGAACAGGGGAGCGTTATTCTTTCTCTGAGTTCATTTACATTTCCAGAAGGACAGTAGCTTGACATAAGGGTGTGTGTATTAAACTGAAACCTCGTGCCTGGCCATCTGTTAGTCTTATCTTGGCTTTCCCTCATTTTCATAGCCTAGTGTTTGCATCCCTCTAGCACATGTTCATTCCTTCATTTTTAATCAAGTATGAAAATATATAAGGAAATGGCTGAGACCCTGGGGAACAAATTCTTGGTGTGGTCTGAATGAACTTTCAAATGTGATCAGAGAATTCTTTCTCTTTCTCACACGACGTTATGACTTGACCTGTGCCTCTTCTCCTTTCAATATGTGACAACAGCACTAGAAGATATTCCTGCTAAAAGTTACAGCATTTTTTAAATTTCCTCTGGAAAGTGAAGCTTCAATTTATCCTGCTTGCCTTTATTTTTTTTTAATTTTCAGATGGAAAAACCTCACACACAGTGTGTTGTTTGTATTAAGACACCCAATTCTCCCTGACTAGAGTGAGACAAAGAGCTTGGCATTTTAAAAGCTGTGAAAAATGAAATCTTTTAATATGAGTAAAAAATCGTGTGCATGGGGAAGGTGGTCTATAAATCCGTGCAAAATTTAGATGTTATGTTAACGCATCATCAATCTCCTCTAAGGACATGAAAAAAAGAACTAATTTTCACTCTAAAGAGACATAAAAAAATAAAATTCTCATTTAAATTTTCAAATATATTTAGGGATTTTTAACTGCTTCAAGTTGCTTATGTTGCTATCATAAAAGATCCTGGTGCTAAAAGCATTTCCTGAAAATCAAGGTCCTTTAAAACTGTCTCTGACCAAGTGCTGAGACGCTGTGGAGGGCAGAAGTTGCACTTGTCACACTTCTCTGAAGAAACACTTTATTTGGAATTCTGAAGCATGTCAGCAGCTCCTACTAAACTCTTGCACCTCTCATTTTTTTCTCAAGACAGCTTGTGCAAAGTGACATGTAAGTCAGAAAAATGCAAACCCATTTACATATGCATTTAATACATGCAGAATAGACCCCATGGTATGTATTAGACCAAATTAGTAGTTCAGTCGAGCTGGCTGAAACATTTTCTCTCTGTCAAACGCTGTCTTCAACATGATTACTTAGGCTTCAGGCAGACACAAGAGAGACCTTCCCTGACCTAGTAATGTGGAAATGTGACAGAACCCAAATTAAAAGCTTTCTAAAGCCCTTTCTGTACCTTTTTCAGAGAGAGGAAAGCTTAAATCTGGATCTGCCACATCCCTATTAGAAGTCTCATCTAAAGTAAGATCTTATGGCCATTGCCTCCTGCTATAGCTGTATAGCTTGTAGGAAGAGGTGAATTTATTCAGAGCTTAAGGAGTAAGACAGTATCCGCAAAAGCCTGTGGCACTCAGCTGGGCTGTAGGTATCCAGGCTTGAAGGCTTCACTCTACTTGGAGTAGAGCAGAGCCTCACAACTTCAACATAATATGCCCTTACTCATGCTGTGGGCGCTCTTTGATGGTTTTGTTTATTGTTTGTTTCCTCCCACACACACAAAAAAAACCCAAACCCAGAGCTCTCATTTATGTTCTCTACCAGAAGCAAACCGCAGAATGCCTAAACCTCTGTGCGCTACAAGCTTCATCTCCTGGCCACCATTCAGGTGCAGGGCCGCCCTTGGCACTTGGCTTGCTCTCCACAGTGTATCCGTTGTTTTGGTGTAACACCACCCTCTCTCCTTTCACTTACTACCACTTGCACACCCTCTGCACTGAGCCTTCCTGGCAAGATGTCTGAAAAATGTGTAAACAGAGGAATACATAAAAGTTTTCTGGGACCTGCCACTACTTTTCTCTTCTGGTTTGATCCTGGTTTAGTCTTAACAGTCCTTCTTTTTTTTAACTTGACTTATGATTTTCTAGAAATGTTTCAGAAACAAAAAGAATGACAGCAAAACCTTCCCATTTAAATTCTATAAAAGAAGTGACTGCATTTGGAAGGAAGAAAATAATTCAGAACCACTGAAAGGCAGTCATTAGAGTACTATGTAACAGTTGGGAAAAGACAGCTGACATAATAAAGGGGGACAGATCCCAGAAAGATTAATTTCTGTATAATCTGAGAAAGCAATCTAGGCAATGTGGAAATCAGTAGGACTCTTAAAAGAAGGTCTTATGAGGCTTTTAAAAATAAATGTAACTTATTTGTGACAGTAAGCAAGAAATTCCTAATCGTATGGTGCTGTAACACTACTCCCTGTGTTAAGCAATTGCAAGGACAGCTGAAAGCAACGTGGGAGAATGGGAACCTCTTCTGCACATCAGAAAGTGGCAGAATGTACATTGTTTATTTTTCAACAGACATACCCTAGATCTTTTGCTAAGTCTTTAATTCTTTGTTATGAAAGGCAGCTATCTGCTGAAAAACACCAGGCCTATTGCTCACCTTCCTGTAACCAGGATCTTTTATCAGTTAGGATCCAGCATTTAAAAAATTATGTCTAGCATTTAAAACTGAAATTCCCTGGACCTCTCAGAGGATCTATCTTCTCACCATTTTACTGTGCCACTTTAAGCTGATTTTGTTACAAAAGCTAGAAGACGTTCCTTCCTTCATACTGCATTAGGGATCTGCACAGTCTTCAAAACCACCTGCCTCTAGTGAAGGCTACGCAGTCAGTAAGCTTCAGTGGAAGGCATGAGGAAGAAGCACAGCAGTATGTGATGAAAATCCTACCCTGAGAGTGCCTATGTTCTACCTGGGGGTTGTGGGAGAAGCCTATAGAGGACAGATACACCCAGCAGATCTTATGGGGTTGTACACACCACCCAGATCATCCTGGGCTACAGTTAGATGAGTCTGAGGTTGTAGCTTGAGGCTGCTGTTCTAACGGTGTCTGGGCTTAGTTCACATTTGATTTATTAAAATCACCATGAGCAGTGTCTCAGATACAAACAAATATGGATGTGTGTTTTTCTATTATGCTGATTTGTTTGAAATGCTGTGCAGATCAAAACATCATCTAAAAGGGTGGATATTACTAATTTTTGGAGACAAAAACTTTCTTAGCCTAAAAATTGTCTTGGAATGCTATCACAAAGATAAAGCTTAGTAAAACAGAACTATTTGCCAACCCCCACAACACAAAGATAAGCCACTACTGTCATTCGTGGTACCCCAACCTACAAGACGGCACATGATTCAGCTTGCCAGAAGTTTAATCCCTGGCTGTAAAGAGGAGAAACTGTTTCACCTTTCTCATGCTGGAAAAGAACCTCTCACCTTTCTCCTCTCTCCCTTCTGAGTACTTTTTGTACTCTTGAAAAAAATGATGAGCAACCCCATGCACTGAAAATTCCTGCATAATGCTGAAATGCTAAACAAGAGAACTTTTTTTTTTTTCCTCAGCAAATGTAAACACATTCCACTTGAAGGTACAGTTATAAAATAGCAAAGATATGATTAAAGAATTCCATGTGGATTCATTACAAGCTTTCATTTCTGGTAAACTAATAAAGCTTTCCAGCTCATTTAAAAAAAAATAATCTCCCAACATTACACAGGAAGAAAAATTATTACTCTTTGGGTCTCTGATAGGATATTAGCAGAAAGGCAAAATATTATCTATGCCAGATATACAAGCCAATATTGCAGAAAACCTCATAAAATATATCAAGTCCAGGCAAAAACATAACAAGCAAAAACCAGAAAATCACTTGAACTGTAGCAAACTGATGGTAGACCCATAAATATAACTACTCTGCTCCCAGCCAAAGTAAAAACCTCAGAAACACATTTTCAGAGATATACAATTAAGACTGAGGAGAAAAAAAGGAGAGAGAAAAAATTAACAGTAAACCCAAAAGCTTTTTACAGAACTGTAATGAAGAAGAAAAAGAACACAAGGTACAATAATAAGCCAGATGAGGTAATAATATATGCAGAAAGAGTTGAGAAGAAGTAAGTGGACAAAAGTCATTCCTAGTTCATCTTGGTAGCAATTTAAAGAAGCAAGGAACAAATATATGAATGTGTATATATATGCTTCAAAAACCTTCAAGAGCACTGCCAAGATTCCTTGTGGTGCTATTTCTATACGTACAAATATTCTTCCACAAATGCACATGACTGGTGACATGATGCATGACATTATTAACTACAGCAAACAAATTTCGGTTCCATCCACAGCCTTTGAATTTCTCTAATATTTGTTTTCAGACTGTGGTGGTCTGAGGAAGAATTTGCTCACTCCCAAAGATTTTCCATAATGACTTAGAGAGAGGAAACATTAGCAGCCATACAGCATGAAAGTTACATGGATGTTTCCATCCTAAGTACTCTATATGCAGATTTTGTGTATTGGCAGCCCTGTGCATAAGTGAATGTTTTATTCATTATCTTAAAAAAACAAAACATCACTGAGCTTTTCAGTGTATACATTGAAATTCCCAGGATGTATTTTGCAAGAATCCAGTGAGTTGAGTTTGAATTCTTTATCTGGTAAGTTGTTTTCAAATCAGATTTTTATGTAGATATTTTTTTCACTCCTAGCTGTGCTTTGTGGTGCAGATCTATCCTGAAGGAACATCTTTTGACTGTACTTTGAAGAAAACAAAATCAAAAGGTGGAACCTTTTTAGCAGGAGAAGGGAAGCAAGTCGTTCCCACACATTTATTGCCAAATAGGAGAAATACAAAGAGCTCTCTGGAGAGTTGTAGCTACAGTTGCTGCTCCGTCTTGACCTGCTCTGCTGATTTTTGTTGTCTAGTCTTCAGAGGCAAATTACATAGGGTTCACCCGGGCAAACACAAAATCTTCCAGCTGCACATCCATCCCACCTTGCTCTAGGTCCCTAAATAAGAGCCTGTGTTAAGACCTATCTTACCCTCTCTTTACAGCAGGTGGGGAGGGAGAAATTTCCAAAGATGGTTCAAACCAAGGCCTGAATCTTGTTCAGCAGAGGCATATCTCACTTAAATGTCCCTAGAAGAGCTCCCAGGACACTGGGGATAAGGTTTTTTTTTTTTTTTTTTCCTTCTACTATCAGTTCCTTGAACTTACACAAGGTTTTTAATAGGCATCCTGCTAGATGTTCTAAACTAATACTGGAAAAAAACACTTATTTTTAAGCTTTTCTTTGTATTATTTCCCTTCCTCCTCTACCTCTGAGACTATTGCTTCTCACAGCAAGTGGGGCATAAAGGAAACAGCTCCACTTAGCAAAATACTGAATAACAAAATGTTAACCAGTACATTAATTTTGTGGGGCAGCCAACGGGGATAAGGCACTTAGTGGTAAATATATTGAAGTGCTTCGCCTTATAAAAAGAGAGTTTGCAGGCTTTTTAATCCTCAGATTCCACGTTCTTGGTGCTCTGAACCTTCCTCGTGTTCTGCAACTTTGTGGTAGATTTTTGCTCTGTTTATTTTTCCAGCAGATATGGAGAGGCGGTACCTCCTGGTATGCTCTGCTGCCACTGCAACTAATGCTTTTGTTGTTTTAAAATCCCACTTAATCCACCGCCTCCATCCAAGTCACAGTGCATTTCACCCCATTCCCCCAAGTGCCTCTTTGCCACCCTAGAGCACGTGTTAAAGCAAAGCTCGTTCGCTGTGTTACAGAATCCCAAATTGCTCTAAGAATTAGGGCATTTCTGATCCTGCTGCTATAACTTGTGTTATACAATTGAGGCTCCCTCCAGATTTGCTTCTTCCAATAGCACAAGTTGCTTGGAGGAACATACATTTGCAGGGTCTAGTCTGTCACCTGCCAGCTTCACCTGCTGGGGCCTCATCCTGAAGTTTGCAGCCGAGGTCCACTCTCTGAAGCAATCTGCTGCATGGGGAGTGGGAAGGCAGTCTGGGCTACCAGAGGTGCTCTGTGACCAACTTTGGCGTCACCAAAGATTTAGAGGCCAAGGCACTGTGTGGAAGCACTCTGCCATAGGGGAAAGCAAAGCTAGATTCTTAGCCGGCCCCTAGACAAGCTTGCTCCTGAAGGAATAGGTTTCATGGAATCTCGAGGGTCACTCTAGGTTGACCAAGTGAGAAATACAGATCAGAGAAATTCACCCATGGCATAGACAGGATTTACCAGAAGTTGGGGTTGTGGTAGAGATCCCTGGAGTCCAAGGCCTCTACCAGTGCTCTGATAATTGTTAGTTTTCTCGTCTAACAGCCAGCACATAGAGGCAAAAGTTTAGAGCAGTGCTGATTAGCTTTAGACTTGAGAGCCTAGTGGCTTTTCTGCTTATGAATAAGTAATGAAGGTGCTGGCAGAACAGTATACACAGGCACTAGTACATCTCTCTGTGAGAGAAACAGAGAAAAGCAGGCTATCACTGTCTCTCAGTGCTATCTTATTTATATATCAGAAAGAAAAAATAGACTTTGTAGTATTCTTTAAACTGATTTCAGGGTTATGTCTTCATTTACTCTTACCTCAGGAGTTAAAAAACACACACTTCTCAAAATGCAGATTATAAAACACATACTTATGGCCATCTGGAAAAGCATACTGATTGATTAAAGTTCAATCTATCTGCTTTAAGACCAGCTCACAGTAACTGCAATGATTGCAATTCCAGCTATGAGCTTTTTCTTCTTAAAACATTCCTTGCTGTTATCGGACCACTCACTCAAAAGAACTTCCACTTATTTCGTGTATTTCAATGCCCTGGATATATCTGATAGTCTGGAGCAAAGTTCTGCAGAGAGAAGAAGAGGATTTTGTGCCTGATGACTCAGAACTGCTAAAGAATACAAAGGTCCAGGCTCAGCGATGTGAACAGAGATACACTTGCATATTCCACATGTCTTAGAGCAGCTGAGAGCGTGATCCAAAATACTGACCACAGTTCAATTACATACTGATATTCTGTCTGACTTTATATGATATTCCTTAATAATTTAATAAGCAGGTAATCAGCCTGATAGGTATTTTGTAAAAACAGACCACCAGCATGAAAACAAAATGTAAATATTGTTAAGTGCCCCACTTGCCTGTGACAAACAAATTTTTTTCTGTGCAGGACAGTCACTGAAACTGGACTTTTTTAGTTCAAATCAAAGATGTATCTTGAAATCCAGAGTTAACTGTGGAAATCTTTTATGACTACATGATCAATAGCAAGAAATCTGTTCTGCCTGTATCACTAAGGGAAATAGGCAATGGGATTTTTTATACGTACATTGTGTGAAGAAGTACATACTCCTTGTTTAGAAAGCTTTCAGAGACCTCACCAGCTTTGCCTGGAGCTAGCACGGGTCAGCGTTTCCCCACATCTCACTATTATCTTCTCATGCATGAAATACTTTAGATTAAATCATGAATATTTTAAGTTTTCTAATAGCTCAGGAATAGTTTGAAAACCAGAGGATGAGCCAAAAGCTCATTGACTATTATTCAACGCGCATTCCCCAATTATTCTACCAGCTTAGTCAGTTCCAAACCACCAGCAAATTTGCCATAATAAAATTTTCTATTGACTTTCCTTTATGTATTGGTCTTGCTTCTACAGTACCACTTTGAGCTTCCCCCAGCTGAAATCTTTGGCTGCTGGCAGAAGGCAAATTCTTTTCTGCTGACTTCTCACTATTTGATTCATGTAATGCTTACCTTTCTTATTCAATCTATTAACTACTGGTATACCAAGTCAAAGTAACTGCAGGGCCCTATTCATGTAGTATAGACACTGACTAAAGAGCAACTCACCCATCCCATTGACCGGGTGTAAGAAAACCTGCTAAGAGATGGTAACTCCAACTACTACTCATTAAAATCCTGATGTCGAACTGAACCATATCATGTCCAAAAAGAAAATCCAGAGCTGAGGCAGATGAATCACCCCCAAAAGTTTGCACGTTTTTATTTTAAATGAGATGAACTATTTCTTCTGGTCTTCTTCCTTGCTACAGTTCTTAAAAGACGAACACCTCTCAAAAATTATGGGGCAGGGGGTTAAAGATGTGACAGTATAAGGCATAAGAAGAGAAAATATATTTTGAATTGCTCCAGAGAAAAACTATCAGAGTGGCAGCTTATCAGTACCTGGGTTTAATAAATTATTGGGAAATTGCTTTTTAAATATAAATGAGTACATAGGAAACGAGTAGCAAAAAATAAATTTAAAGACATAGAAGAAGATTTTGGCATGTCCTTACCTTGCCTTCTTGACCTGTTTGCTTTATTTCTTGTCCTTTGATTTGTTTCCAAGTCTTATTTATATCGCAATTTTGCATAAGGACCCAGTTTGGTATAAATTCCTATAGAGATATATATATATATGGGTTTGTAACTGGAACAAGGAACTGCCCATGGAAACTTTTCAGTCCCTGCCGAGTCTTATTGACTTCACTGAGATTTAATGACCAACAGCAGCTTTTGCTACTAGACAGCAATTAAAAACTGAGCTTGTACTCAAACATCTTGAATTGAAGCGGTAGCTCAGTTTGCCAAGTGTCCCCTGTTTTGGTTCAGTAGCAAGGAAGTTTTCGAGGAAGGTAAACTAGATTCCTTCCATAGGCAACTAAACCAGAATATGGGCTATCCATATTTAAGGTATGGGATGACGACCTTTGGGAGCTGATTCTTTCCTTCCATGGTCTATCAAGGCAGGTGAATGGCCTACTTTATACTACTCATCTAACTTTAAGGCAGTTGAAATTAATGGTCCATCACAGTTTGAGATGTGAGATGGAGTTTCATGAGTGAACTGTAACAAAACAAAAGATAAGAACATGAATGGTCAGGTGCAAATTCATGTTGGGGACATTTAAAATCAAGCTCATACTTAAGGAAATAACACTTTAAAAAGCAGAACCACCTATCCCACCACCCATATAGCTGCCTGTGTTTATAACTCAAAGAATGTTGTTAATTTGTTTTGTGCCTATGGAAATAATCACCTTTATGTGTGCTTATCTACCAGTTGATTTCATGTTCCGACAGTGAACAGCTTCTGAGCATGTTTGAATAGAAATTTAGAGTTACATTGGAAGAAAACACACAGGGACAATAACAATTCCCAAAATATGCAATAACACTTTCGTGCAAAACACTTGAAAGAAACGTACATGAAAAAAGAAAGAGAGAAAGAAAGAAAATTACCCTGAAGAAGTCAGCTGAGGGCTTTCCCACTGGGAGACTGTGTAAATTAAGTTTTTTTTTTTCAGTCTGCTTTCATATGGTTTTGAGGACCCTGTATGCTTTCTTCTTGTCAGAAATCCAGAGCTGGGGCAGCTCCAAACAAAGACCCTCCACAAATGTCTCCCTCTGGTGTAAAGCTGCAAGTCTCAGCCTGTCCTGGGAACTTTTTAAGTTATGGTTTTTAAGTTATGGTTTATATTTTTAACATGATGTATAACAGCCGTAGGAACATCAATCTGAAGATTATCCCAAACATGATTTTGTAAGAATTACAGCAGCAGCAGCTCCTCATTATCTGGGCTACTGAGGATGAAAGAACAACTTGGATAATCCAGTGCCTGAGTTACTGAATACATGGTGCTAATGTCCAGCCAAACTCAATTGGCTTGTGTTCATCAGGATGTATGAGCACTAGCCAAAGCACTGAGACACAACCCAAGAGAACTGCTGGGGAACACCTCTGGTGCCTCTGTAACCACGTTTTACAGCACCCTGAGGATCAGAAGAGGTTCTTAAATTGGCTACACAATAATGAGAGTATACAGAGGTAACTCAGGTCATGCAAGGTTAATAAACCCTGCGAGGTCTGAGCTGGTTCTGTAGAATGCATCATGTTTTCTGCTTGTTTGGATGCCAAGGATATGAAGCAGGGGCAGCTAAACTGGTTCTACTCCAAATTAGTATACATTCAGCAGGTTGTGTTAGTTTGGACTGTAAGACATACTGAAGTGACTATGACACTTCTCAATATGAGCTGTCCCTTAGAAGCAACACATTTGTGTTCAGGTATTCCTGATACTGAGGTACTAAAGCAGACTCGAGCTTGAATCAGCTCATATGACCCTGTGGTTCTGACACTCATAATCCTCAGTCTGGATACAACATGTGCAAATAACTGAGAATTGCCTGATATTTACTGCTCTTGTATCTTTCAGTGCTTCTCTGCCTTCTTTATCGATTGCAACAGTTTCTTGATGCAGTGATTTTTTCCAGGAAGAAAGAGGATAATGCTAGCAGCAGGAGCACAGTGATAATATCACCTGTAGCAAAACTTGATACCCCTGTTCAGAGTGCTTATGCAGATGCTTTTGGTAAGAATGGCTCTCTGTATGCCTGTGAGCAACATATGTGCTGCAGAACTGGAGCTTCACTCCAAATCCCTTGGATGTGTGTGCTTGTCATAAGATATTGGATGAAGAACAAAGTCTTGCTTGGAAAGCAACAATAACTCCTAAAAATTCAAGAACAAATTTCTAGCAGCTTCGGCTGAGTTTCTAGACTAGAAGTGGGCTCTGACATAACCGCTTTCACAACTCCAAGAATCTTGGATGCCTGATTTTGCAATGACCTGGAGTCAGTGCAGAAGTGGAAAACCAGATGCTGGGCTCAGTAAGCAAACTGTCTGCGAGCTTAGGGAACTTACTTGGTAAACTTAAATGTTCTTTAATACTTCAAACTGAAATCTCCCTCTGCTTGTGAAGAGGAGGAAGAAGTCTTGGGAAGAGGTGAAACTACCTTACTTTTTACAAAACAGCAAGAATGACCCTTACTAATGACAATGACTACAGTTTTTCCCGTAAGTGAACCAGGAGAATTTTTCAGGGAGTACCAATAGCATTCAGGTGTCCATTTACCTACAGTTAGAAGTAATTCACTGGGAAGAGATACTCCTGACCCCATGTGGGTGGCTAAACCCAAGTGCTTGGGGACCTTTCAGATTAATTAGGGAAGTATCTAGCAAACTTCAACACATATGATATTAGGCAGTTGTGGAAAGCAGACAATGGATTTTCATCTCAGATAAAACCAGCGTTTGGGACAGTAATGATCTAATCTAAATAGAATTTAGAATGCTTTTATCTTACTCATAACTGCAACTAAATTCTGAATATTGGGCTGGAGCTTATGGAACATAACTAGTTTTCAGCAGGCAGTTTGGACAACAGTTGTTTGGGCAACAATCAATGACACTCACCTTATTGAAGGGAACAAAGGGAAGGCTGTAGCATAGAAAGGATCTCCTTCACAGGCACAGAGGCAGAAGAGGAAGGTGCCACAAGGCTGGCAGTCCAAGGACTTCCTCACACTCATCACCACACTATCGGAATCATTGGAAGAAGACTAGATCTCAGAGATGAGAACAAACATGAAATGTAATTAACCTCGATGCAAAGCCAAAGAAACCAAGGCACAAAATGAGGCACAGCTTGCCAGGGGCCATCAGGAGGGCAGCAGCAAAGTCCATATGTCCTGACACCTAATCCATGTGCCAAACTCTAATTTACAACTTCTTTGGTGCAGGCATTCATATATTATCATTGCATTTGAAAGTTATGGCAAAGGATACCCCTTGGGAGAAATGACTACAAGCTCCCTTTTGGCTGTGGGAGGTCTGGAGCGGTTTCCCTCTGGGTAGGAGCAGAAAGAATGGCTGCACTCACGTCTGTGTTGGTGAGAAACAGCCTCTGAGCTCACACATTATAGGACCCATATTAGCACAACACTGGGTCATAGTTAGTATAAGCTGTCTTAGGTGATGCCCAGAGCCACGCTGAGAGGCCTTCAGAATTTCTGGACTGCTTATAGCCATATCTGGCCATAAGCTGAATGATGGTGTTTAACAACCCTTCAAGAAGAAATAGTCCAAAATGCCAGTTTTCTGCTGTCCTGTTCACTGCTGTCTCTTCAGACTAGTGAACTTCTGTGGAGAACAGCCAAAAATTTGATTACTGACTGGTATAAGCAAAAGCGAACAAATATAGTGGCTCTGGCTAACTCAGAAGTCAAAGAAACTTTGTGATTCATCCTAATAACTATAACATTTTTGAAAATATTTTGAAAAGGAATAAATTGAGGAATTTGGAAATAAATATATTGTATACATTTTCATTTTTAAGCAGCCATGGAATGTTAATGATGATAAAATATTTGTGTTATATGGCCAGTATATGAATATAAATATTTTCACAGTGAATTTTCTACAGTTTTATAGTGTTTAGGAACTTGCAAGTGAAATTAAATATATGTTTATGTTTGGTCTTCAGAAATCATAATAAAAACTGTTTTTCACATTGGAAAAGATCAGGACCGACTACTTCTAAGAGGTAGTAATATATTTCCGAAGAAGCGTGATATTTACATTACTTTGGCTAAAAAACAGGAGCACAAAAAATGCATCCCAAGTCTCTTTAGAAATAGAAGTCCATACTTCAAACCCAGGTGTAATTTCATTCATGGGACTAATTCCATTTAGTTAATAGGAGAAAGCATGTAGATAAAATTGGTTCCACACATTTCTATCATCAAGACCAGGTCCTAAGCAGAGATATAGAGCAGAACATGATTTGGGTTTGGGCTCTTAACCTGCTGAATACACCAGTCACTGCGGCCAGGGTCAGTCCTCAGAGAATCTGATCCACCTGCTCACCTGCAAAACAACCTGAATATCCCATTCAGATACTATCAAGATCTGAAGCATCCTAGTCTGTATTTCCATGCAAAACCCATCCTTGGTTTATTACTATTACGAAATATAGCAAAGGCTAAAATCTTGAAGCAACATTGCTTACCTAAATGGAGCAAGAACCAAAAAAACTCTACTCTGTCCAAGTAAAATTGCAGGTGATAATTTATTTCAGTAAAACATAATTAGTGGTATTGGAATTTGGCCAGGAACCTCGAGTAAACATTCCTTTTAAAAATAGGAATTGGATATTATTCTAATGGGTTTTTAAAAATAGCCTTAAATGTATGTGCTCTCTCTAGATGCCTAAAATAGTTCACGTATAGTTAAGTGAAGGATAGATGCTGTGCACACCAATAATATTTAGTGCAAAGCAGAGCTTCGGGTGACCTCAAGACTTTCCAAAATGGTGGAATTTCTGTACCGTTCATCACACTCAATACTGGGACATGCCTAAAGGAAAGATACAAACCTGGCACAACTGTAGGGACAAGTAAAATAATCAGCTGTAGTAGTGCTTGATTTTTCTTCCCCCTGGGTTTTAAAACCAATGCAGAACCATCAGTGACTTTTATTTTAGACCTTTTTGTTTGAGTTTGTACTTTACGTGGCTCAGAAGTTTTCTGGTGTTCAGTTCTCCCTAAGGTCATTTTTCAAAATCAAAGGGTTGAATTTACAGCCCAATATGGGTAACAGTTGTAGAGATTCATGTTACTTTTTAAACAAAAAATGAGCACCCTTTTTGCAGGTGTTCTTGAAAGATTTGCGAGTCTCAAGCAATTTCGCATGTCAGTAACATCCCTGCACAATTATATAGCAACCATGGAAAATGTCTACTTCCTGGTATTTTGGGTGTTTGCAATCCCATCTGTTACATTTCACAGTTCATTGCTAAGAATATGAGTTATATGATAAGCTGTGGAAAGTAATTACGAAAATACGTAGCAAAGTCCTCTGACAGAAGCAAATGTAGTAGGGATGAAGGTCAGTGGGGGATATGACAGCTTCAGTAAGAGTTTGTCAGAAAAGTCTTCTGGAAAAAGTCTTGTCCATCTGCCAAACATACGAGATAATTGACATCTTGGATGTTCCTGCCAGCTGTCTCAACAGTTCGGGATTGAACAGGGGCAATTCAGAGTCTTCGAGAAGCAGAAATGCACATTGTAATGAGGGAGCTGGAAAACTTGACAAGTGACATTTGCTAATCACTGGTAATGATACATAAGAGATGTTATTGTAGCTATAACCAAGCCATTTTGGAAGACCAAAGCTGCAATACAAATCAATTTTAACACTTTCTAAAACTGCCGTGAGATGATCTACCATCACTCCAGAATATTCCTTCTATATCCTCACTCAATATCTAATGCTGACATGTTATCTTTTGGACTGCTAATGCCCTCCCACCTTGGATAACCATGGAGAATACAAAATAGAGGGGAAGTAAATTTTTAAGACCTCTGGCTTTCCAGCAGATTTGGATCAACTATACCTTATAGAAGTGTTTGAACAACTTGCTTTAACTTATTTACAATGCATGAGAAAACAGAATAAGTCATTAAATCATCTTCCATCATATCACCATACCACTCTCTGAGGATGAAATACTCTCTGCTACATCAGTAATTAAGAAACCTAACAAATGGCATTTCTTAATTTACAGACTTAGACCTCTTGAACAACAGAGTAATAAAACAAAAATTTGAGGAGCAATCTGAACCATCTGCCATGCTTTAACAGCAACAGAACTAATAACATTCTCCCCATCCACCCAAGCGTTATGCCAACACTTCAAAAGGGTAAATGGAGTGGCTTGGATAATTATAAATGTGTTATTCTCATGTCAAAACCAGGCAAAACAGTCCAGCAGGTTGACAAGACTCAATTAATAAATAATTAAAGAAAAATGATGCAATTTAAGCGAGTTCATATGGTTTATGAAAAATAAAATTCGACAAGCTACCATTACAGAAAAATGTTCCACGCTTTATGGACCATGCCAGCTTTAACGCAGAGCCTTTCCTGCTTTACTGTTACACTCAGAGCATCTCGCAGCAGAGGGACTTTTACCTGAGTAGCAGCTGATGGCTCTCAGAAGGACTGTCTCTATTGTCATTGGACTAGCTTGTCTGCTGACATAGCCTGTAGGAACGCAGCCAGTCTCAGCAGAGTGATGCTCTTTCACATCACAAGCCTAGATTTAAAATACAGGGATTGGTCAAGTGAAGCTGGCCTTGCTGAACTTTTCATTAATGCCATCTTCTTGCCCAGTATTAACTAAATCGAAGAAAATATTTTGTGACAGCCAAGGGACACCCGTATTAAACCTCATGTTCTCCAGTTTGTGCAAACACTCTTCTCAGTTTGAGGTTTGTTCTCCTTGCTAATAATAGTTAAAAGCATATCTGGTTTGGGAGGCACTGGAACAGTTTGCCTAGAGAAGCCATGGATGCCCCATCCCTGGAGGTGTTCAAGGCCAGGCTGGATGAGGCTTTGAGAAACCTGATCCATTGGAAGGTGTCCCTTCCCATAGCAGGAGGGTTGGAACTAGATGATCTTTAACGTTCCCTCCAACACAAACCATTCTATGACTCTGTGGTTCTATAACAACGCAATGGATGCCCAGGGGCAGAAAATTCAGAACACCGTATGAGTTCAGAGACAAGATCTTTTGGGGCTTGCAAAACACTCATTCCAATAGTAATTCAGAGTCCCAGGTGCAACAGATTGGATGAGATGAGCTAATGTTCAGCCATATATTGTGGGCACTGTCAGATGACGTAATAAGTGTTTCCTTTTATCATGATTTCTCATAATTAACCATTACACAGACCATTAACTCACAGACACTAGTGAGCCAAAAATCACTCATAATGACAATATATGTTTACCAAAGTGACATTCAGAGGACTCCAGCACTAGAACATTGAAGATTTTTGCCATCTAAATTACAACATGAATTCACTTATTTCCACAACTGTTTGTGGGTCTCTCTTCTTTATTCAGTTTTGCATGACTGAAACAACACAGAAAGACAGGTCTATGTTAGAGTCAGACAGCAGCCATGACTGGAGTTCATCGTAATTTGTTGACTATGAAATATCATTAATTGGAAGCTGCTGGTGATTACAGAATTATAGTATTAACTTGTTAGCAATTGTGTTTAAGTTGTTTTTATTAATAACAATAGTCCTCACATCTTGTCCCAAATGAAGGACAAAATGTAAAAAAAAAGATTTGATCATGTTGGGGTTGAGTCAAGCAGAGTTATAAATGCCGTAGTCAGAGAGCAGAAAAGCTCCGCTGATGCCTGCAGTGACTTAAATCTGGTGATCAAGTGACTCCTAAGCAAGCAAGCAGGAGAGATCAAGCTTGCATCCGCTCCCTCTGAGAACAGTGATGTGCAGCCTTTCCTCCAACTGGGAAAAATGTGCAGCAATTCAGAGGGAGGAAAAAGTACCTAAACATACAAATATATCTGGATATCAAATAGAAAGAAAGAGTGGTAAATCCTCCCCAGCAACCTACTGAAGATGTCATGTATGAGGTACCATACAAGTCTTTGCCAAAATGTCAAAGTTAGCAAGCACAGGTGTTGCTGACTCTCCTGAGGGACAGGGGATCTTGCAGAGGGAGCTAGAGAGATTGGCACATTGGGCTATAATTAATGAGATTAAATTAAACAAGTCCAAATTCTGGACTCTGCACCTAGGATGGAGTAATGTTGGGCATAAGTACAAACTGGGAGAGAAGTAGCTGGACAGCAGCTTTGCAGAAAGGGATCTGGAGGTGCTGATCAACATCAGGCTCTGTGCAAGTGAGCAGTGCCTCTCTCCTCTCCTCTCCTCTCCTCTCCTCTCCTCTCCTCTCCTCTCCTCTCCTCTCCTCTCCTCTCCTCTCCTCTCCTCTCCTCTCCTCTCCTCTCCTCTCCTCTCCTCTCCTCTCCTCTCCTCTCCTCTCCTCTCCTCTCCTCTCCTCTCCTCTCCTCTCCTCTCCTCTCCTCTCCTCTCCTCTCCTCTCCTCTCCTCTCCTCTCCTCTCCTCTCCTCTCCTCTCCTCCCCTCCCCTCTCCTCTCCTCTCCTCCCCTCTCCTCTCCTCACCATTCTAGTATTTGAGTACCTTAACATCCTTCCTAAATTGTGGGACCAAGAACTGCATCTAACTCTGTACTCCACAATTACAGTCCCTGACTACATCGAAGTTGGCAGTCTAAGACCAAAAGGCTAAGTAATCAAATGTTTATAAAAGGCTTATAATTAAAGAGTTAATAAAAATGGGTCAAAAATTGACTATATTTGGAAAGAGTCTCAGGAGATATCCGTCTATCCAACTGACCATGACCATGGAAAGTATCCAGGACAGTAAGGCTCCATTAACGGTCTAAAATAAGGCAGAGTTTATCCAGGATGAAGCCCATCATCCTATGGAAGGAATTGTTTCTTTACATCTTTGTTTCTAGATGTAGCGTGCATGTCTTTACTGAAACACATTTTATGGGATTAATAATGTTTAAGCAATTATGTTGATGATGCCTGTATTGTGTTGTGTTCTATATTTCCTAAATCCAACAGACTTTGTGTTGCCTAAGAACACTTCCTGAAAATTCTTTGTATGGTTATCAATGTTTTTAATGAAAATACAAAACAGTGCAGCTTAGGAGTCCGTGCTGGAAACAGGTCTGCTCTCTTCCTTTATAGCAATTACTTGAGATGTCTCCAGGACCCACTTTATGACATATTTGATATGTGTTATACTGCATTAATTTTATATAATTTGTGTTTCTTAGTCAAAATGTTATTGACAGAAAGTCAAATGCCTTGGAGAAATCCAAGTATGTGGCATCACTATAGTTACCATTGTCTGCCAGCTTCAGAAGAAAAAACAACAAACAAAACCTGCCTTCCAACCAAAATACTTACAGCTTCTAACTCTTTGTTCTTCCGTCCAAAACCCATGGCCCTGTATTTTCTAACCAACACTGTCAGGATAATTATCTGATAGCTACCTGTGTAATTCCTTTCATCATTTTAAAACACCAGACCAGTACCAAGAGTTTTTAAATCCTTAGGAATTCCTTCAGTTTTTCGAGACTTACTAAAAATTTATCATGGGCCTTCAAAGACCTTGGCTAATTTCCTTATGACTTTTAGGTGCAAGTTCGTCAGCAGATGTTGTTTTCCCTCCTTTGCAGTTACAGATGTTAACCCCTCTATTCCATCCATGACATTGTGTTTAACGGACACAACTTCCAGCCTCTTTTCAAACACAGAAGAAAAAATAGCTGTTGAGCACATCTGAACTCTTTCATTCAGGACTTACAGCTTTGCCATCTGCATATAGATATCATATCAGACACAGGGATTCTTTTTTTCACAAACATTTATTTTGTCTTTGAACTTACTGTGTCAGATCAGAATACTTCACTCTTAGAGTCATATTTTAATAAGAGTTTTCTGAGTTGTGTTACAAATCTCTCAATAACAGGCATGAAAGACAAAAGTTCCATTACATTCTGTACTACAATTCAGCAGTGAAACTGAATTATTATTGATCAGTTAAATTGAGTTTTTTACATCTACCCGTAGGCAGCGTCGAGAGTCATGGCACAGTATCTGTTTCTTCTATTTGACATGAGAAAATAGAAGAAGGGAGTTATTAAATTTGCAATTCATGTTTAATTGCATGGCAAATATCTATCCATAGTCAAAATCTCTAAATGGTAATACCAGAGCTGTACAAAGTAAGTTGCATTGTCGCTAGACTTTGGATGTTTTCGTGGGGCATCCCCTATCTACTACAGAATTCCATAGAATCATTAAGGTTGGGAAAGACCTTTAAGATCATACTGTCCAATTGTCAGCCCAAAATCACCATCCCTCCTAAACCATGTCACAAAGTTCCACACTTACATGCTATTTGAACACCTCCAGGGAAAGACTCCACCACTCTCTGGGCAGTCTGTTCCAATACTCCACCACTCTCTCAGTAAAGAAATTTTTTCTAATATCCAGTCTAAACTGCCCTTGGAGCAACTTGAGGACATTTCCTATCATCCTACTTGGGAACAGAGTAACAAACAATAGGATGAGACTTATGACAGATTTATCGTCTCTTGCCTAATAGTCATTGCAGATATGTAAGTTCATTTGGCTGTTTTCAGACTGGAATTCTTTCATCCTTTAGCTCAGTATAACAAAACCGAGTCATTAAAGCTGAATTTAACCTGTTTGAGGAGACTACAACAACACTTCTGCGCTTGTCCAGATTTGGTCCAACGAGGAAGAAAAAGTACAGGAAGCAAACCCCCAAACTTCTTACCAGCTTGTTTATTCATTTAATTAGTTATTTATTTAATTATCTTCCCAGAATTTACAGTTTGCAAGAAATTTCCATCAGAACTATTGTGAAAACAAACAAAAAATGAACTTCCTGAATAACAGGTATCCTGCGTTTTGAGAAGATGCCAGGTTTTTAATCAAAATTTGTCTTCCATTTTGTTTGTGGCTGCCCATTCAAGTCTTCATGGAATTCTGGGAAAAGACACAGTCTTGAGCAATTTCTGATCAAGTTTAAAAAAGGAACTGCTGGAAATGTCACGGAAGAACAGCAAAATATACAGTAATAAAAACATTTATTGAAATATGCCATTACTATAATTAATAATACTGCTATTGAGAAAAGACAATTCTCTGCCAAAGCTTGAGGCACTCTTCAAGTCATCAAAAGAAATCACAATAATTATCAAAGAAAATAGACAGCCCAGTAGAACTTTGAGATGGAAAATAGCTATTACATCACCTGGTTCATTCTCTCTTTGCCAATGGAGGATTGTAGTATGAAGTACAAATTCATCTTCAATATTTGGATGCAGGTGTCCAACTTTTCTCAGCATAGCAACAAGTCTTTCAGCATGAGAGTGATGAAATCTCGGTGCTCTGGCCCTCAGCTTGATAATCTCTCCAAGAGCCAAAACTTGTCCAGACTTTACTGTGTGTTTGCCCAGGTAAATATAGTTAAATGGAATTGTTTACATTGCTGTTTTTCCTGTTGCACTTGTTTTTCAGCCAGAAGTCCTGCATAAGAAGGCATTTGCATGAAGTGTTGCAAAATGGGACATCTCCATGCAGTTCAGCTAACTAATTTTAATAGAGGAGAAAGTAAGTCTTAACCTTTTTATTTTATATGCTTGCAGCTGTGTGAATAAATTGTCAGTATGTCCCAGCAGCTTAAAAATTTACACTTTCTATCTGGATATTCCTATTGTAAATAAAATAATTAATTTATAGCCATACAATGAGACAGATCCAGCTGAGGTCTTATATAATGCTTCCAAATGCGCTGCTTGAATGCATCAGTTGTAGGCACCAGGGTCTACAACTTGTTTCACCAGACTTGTAAATGCTTAACTACACCGTGTGAAAATGAGTGCCTTCTGTCTGCAACATACATCTTAGATTTTTATGTGACAGTGCCTTTTGAAACCTCAGGATCAACCCATTCTGCTCAGTCAAACCGTGAATCTCAGCATGTTGTAGGCAGGAGCCAAGCTCCAAAACTACTCAGACCACTGTTTTGAGGCATGCTTGGTACTCCCAAGCACTAAGGTACTCCCAGGTCAAACAGCAAATCCATTCAGCAAGTCTAGTGAGCTCTTCAAGGTTAGGCTGAGCAACTGTGAGGTTTTTGTTTGTTTGGCTTTTGGATTAGATGCACCTCAAGTTCACCCCTTTCCTGTTTCATTCTCTGCAGTTTTGTTTTAAATTTGAGGAGGTCAATCAAAGTCACTCACATGAATGGGATGCTAAGCATGTTCCTGGGAGGAGAACTGAGTCTTCCAGTTAAATGCCCTCAGTATTGCGGAAAATGAGACATACAGCAAAAATTTCTGGTATATTGCATTCTGCTACTGGATTGGGAGGTATAATTAGCTAATGGGAACAAAGAGAAGGTTACAATAAAATATCTTTAGGTGGTTCTTTTTTTCCTGTTTTTACACTCTGGGTATTGGCATATAAAACCTATTTTAGGAGTGCAGGCCCAGAATGTCAACTTCAAATCTCTGATGATTAGATAGGCTATTCTTATGAGAACCTTATTATTCCTTGATTGTGATTACGAGTCACTTCCAGTTTGTTCAGTCTAGGGAGGCTCTCTTTGCAGGTGGAAACAAGTCACAGGTTCATTTATTCAAGTGTTATTTTTTGTCGTCCTGTCAAAAATATATACACCACAAATCTCTTCTTTATTTTAGAAATACTGGGCGGGGGGAGGTGCATGGATGTAACTTCCAACAGGCATTCAGCTTTCACCTGCCAAACCCTAAGATCTTTCTTCTGTTCCAGTACCTGCATAATCATGCAATGTCCTCAAGACAAAAAAAAAAAAGAAAAAAATAGGATTCAAAGAAAAAAAATAGGATTCAAATAAAACAAAAAGAGAAATCGATATTGATCTCAGCTGACTACAGAGGAAAGCAATTAAAAGGCTGATTATTGCTCCTGTGATGCAATTTTGAGAATCAGCACAATACATTCTCCACCTTGCTTATCCTGCTATGCCCAAATAAAGAAAATCCAGGTTTTAAAATTATTTAGCTCTCTGTTTCATTTAGCAGTATGCTGTGGGATTGCTGTGTGCACATGAATAGGACCTTCTTTTTTTTACAGCTTCTTCTCTTATATATAAGCTCACTCAGGTAGTAGAGTGAATTCAAAACCAATGACAGTGCTCAACTAATTATCAATCGCTTTGTATTCCAACTGTTTACAGGAAAAATGAAAAGAGATGTATTTGAAAACCTTCTCTGTTTGCTATACGATACTACATGGTCCCTTTAATTTGGTTTAGAAAGAGGTGAACTGACGCTGGTCTTGCAGATGTCAGTGGTGAACTCCAGCTGGCTCCAATGAAAGCAGCTTGAACTCTGGTAAGAACTTCTGGAAATGCCACCTTTAGCTGCCAGAGTGGTAGTTTTTATCAGAGGAAAGATTTCCCCTCCTGAAGCATTCACCGGTTCTACAGCAGCTAGTAGATGTCTGCAACAGGGATTGCAGCAATTTCCCCATGACTTTTCACTAATGCTGGATGCTCAGGCACTCCACCCCAGGAAATCCTTGCCTTAAGCACCACTGTGGTTCCTTGCCACCAACCCAGTGCTGGTCTGAAAAGAATCTTGAAACTAAATATAGAGTTTCTGAGCATCTCCTAACATAATTTTAGACACTAGTGTAGGGAAAACAGTGAGAAGCCTTAGTCCGTCCTTTTAAGCTATGAAGAAAGCATCACTGTCTTCCTGATTTGCCCTCCCACACTTCCACTGGGAAGGAGGAGAGCAGATGGCCACGAGGGCTTTTTAGTCTGGTGGCTTTTGAGTTCTGTTTCCTAATGGCACATTACTACATTAAGAAAATCCCCTGAAACCATTCTGTGGTAGTGATGCCATCTGGCATGGGACACTTCTTGTCCACACTGTTCAAATCAGTTCTCCAAAATAGGATAGTATCACCCATCCGCCTGTTGCAAAGGATCCCTGGGCGATACTGGTTAAGGATGTTTGGCTGTTTGGAAGAATGCTAGCTCAGGCCACTCCAACAATAAAGCAGTACAGGTTGCAGTACTTGAGAATGCTCCCCACACTGCTTAATTTACAGGTACAACTGTAGCCAAAGTACCCGGCCCTGCTCAGTGCTTGAGTTCTTGGTGTAGATTCTTTCCTTTGCAAGGAAGACACATTCAGTAAATAAAATAAAAATTCCTTGCGGACTTGATTTCCAATCTAAATTTTTGTTTTTGCAAGCTGTACTCATGCCTCATGAATATTGCAGGGCATGTGATTCCCTGGGTTCTTGTAGACCTCAGGTCCCCTAATGGAGTCAGCTCATGATAGACCATGCATGGATGAAGGAGGCCACCTAGCAACTAACACTTGTCTATAAGCAGTGTGAGCTCAACATTCCCAGCAGCCTCGGGCAAGGTTGTGGATGTGATAGGTGATAGCTCTGGGTCTGTAGGTAGAAATTAGTACCCACCCAAGAAATGCAGATGAACTGCTGCAATGCCTGGTCACAACACTGAAGGTCAAGTTGTGCAGTAATGAGCTGTCTTGAAAGAAAGCATAGATGTGATTCTAAACAGCTTTCAGCAGTCCTCCAAAACACTAAGCTTTCACTAGGGAGATAGGTATTTGCTGTCTTCTATGGAGGAGTGATTAGCCCCTTGGTTGCTGCTCAGGAGGAAAACTGTCCTGAACCGAATGAGAGTCCTGAGCAGATGGGTAGCTATATTCAAAGCTGTGCCCTGCTCAGTGTGTGTCAGTGGGCTCATATTCAACAAGTCCAGTTTTTAATATATATTCACTCCACCCTTGTGTTGCATTGTCTACATCTTGTATCTTAATAAATACTGTGGGTTTTCATAAATACAACACAGTCTGTGTGGGGGCATAAGACCTACCTTTTTGGATCAATGATGGTTGGTTAAAGATGTGGTTGTTTTCTACACTCAGAATATCCAGGGACACTCCAGGCACTGGGAGCTGCAGTTTTCCTATTTTCCTTTCAAGCTGCTGGAATTATTGTAACTTCTCCTTTCTCAGGTCACTCATGCCTCCATTAAGCTTTTCCTTACCCACCCTGTCTGCTGTTTGCCATGGCCACTAGAGGTATAGGAGCAAGCCATCCATTATCTCACCTCTCTCCCAGCTGTACTGAAATGCACTGCCAGTCCTGAGTTGACGGCATAATCTCATCATCAGGTGTTTGCCAAAGGCCAAGACTATTACCATCGGAACAATCACATTGCTTCTCAAAAAGAGTTTAAGTGTTCTTTAAGAAGGTCTGGTGTCAGGGACAAGGAAGACAGGCATTGCCTTCTACTGAGAAATTACAAAACCCCAACCCCAACACAATCAATAGTTTTGAGGTATTGTTCAACATACACGGAAGTAGTTGAGATCAAGCCAAGCGTCAAGTGAGACAGATACCCAAGGAACAGTAGGGTCCCAGTGCTACAAACTTACCAAAAAGCCCTGTGTCCCTCTTCTTATTCATTCTGACTATAGCACTGAGACCTGTGCTAGAACACACTGATGTGAAGCTAAAACCACCCTCATTACACACTAGACCCTTCTGGCTAGTCAGTGCTCTTGAAGTCTCAAGGACTGACAGAAGACCCTCTGCTTTCAGTAGATCTCCTGTCTCACTCCTTCCCAGCTGCTTAAATGTCAGGAAGACCCTGTGCGGCTTTGATTCTTTTCACACTGTCCTTCTGCTTTGTTTTCAGGCTGCCCAGCTGATGCATTTGCCCATCAATGGTATAATGGCTCCCAGTTAGTAATAGGTTTAACCATGGCTTAGAGACATAAATTGTCATGGATTAGTGTGCTGCAAACACTGCTGTGGACATGGAAGGATTTTTTGAGCAACTGGATTTAGTCATTTACTGGATGTAAAGTCAAGAAAGTGGTGGTAGCATGGGCTGAGTGGACCCAATGACAAACAATTTGTTGCCTGAAGCAGCTCAGATACCTGAGATAGGGCAGGTGAATCTCACTCTAATGCAGTACCTCCTCAAAAGAGATAAGCAAGCTGTGTTGCATAGCACTGTGACAGTTTGATTACATGTAGATAGGGCACTGACAGAAGAACTAATGGGGCAATGTTGCTTTCTGGAAAAAGAAATAGGTCATCACTGGTATCATCTCATACAGCTTATGTTTATCTCTGGCTTCTCACTCTTCTAGTGGCATAAAGGTAGTTATCCCTTCTCCTTTACTGTGGTTATCTTTTATATTTCCTCCTCCCTATTTAAAGTCTACCTCTTTATGCCTATAAACCCACGACCTGAATTAAGTTTCGGAAGAAACTCTATGAAAATGAACACTGGTAACGTCTTTTTTCACTAATATTTATTGTACTGAATTCCTCTTGAGCACATGTTCCATCCTCTGTGTCATTGTTACCTGAGATATGAAGAGACCAAGATATGAAAAAAAATTTTCTTGTGGAGTGTCAGCTGCTTTTGACATTTTAGGTTGAGCAATCTTTTTGAAAACTGATTGTGAAAAACTTATTTTCTGGATTTCTTCCAGAAAGTTTCTAATTTTTCTTTCACAACATTCTTAAGAGCATCCTTGTTCTCACACATAGTCGTTGTCAACAACAAAGTCTCTAATTTTGCAGCCCCTGTGTAGATGAACTATATTGCTTTAACAGATGCTTCCATTTAGGTTACAAAGGAGCCAGTTGCAAGCAACTATGTGTTAATGATTTTACACTTATCCTACTAAAATCTGCATACTTTTCTAAAGGTTAATCAGTAAAAATTCATTTCATAGTTAATAAGCAGCTGTTCTTAAGAGCAGTGAATTAAGAGATTTTTAGGATGGTGGACTTCAGATCACTTTAGCCTATATTAAGGCAGTCTAAATGGTACTTCCCTACACCTTGTGTCTCCTTTTTGTTGTCCCTATATCTCCAGAGATGCAGATCATACTATGCACAGGGCCTACAGATCAAGTTTTCATTGTCTGACCGTGGTGTCTACAGATCAAGTTTTACTGTCTGACCGTGGTGTCCAGATGTAACAGTGCCAATGTTATTTAGCTGCTTGTCCGCAAGAAACTTACTAAGTTTCTTACCAGAGCCTCATGAGTTGATTACTTCAGAGTTTGGTTGAGTTTTTTCGTTGTCTTTTTTTTTCTGTTTGATTTTTTTTTCCTGCTGCTTATTGCTATGTATCAGAGTTCAGAAGTTACCTGAAGTGCCACGGACATAGCCCCGTGTGCACTTTTTCTGGGTGATGGTGGTAGAACTGGGGTTTTACCGATAAGATTTCCAGCCTTGCTCTGGCCTTACTTCAAGTCTTTCTCCCGTTGAAAGCTGCTTCCACTCTGCACAACTTAAATGCATATGTGGTTATGTGAGCTGAGATCTGACCTAGATCTGATGCTAAACACATTGTTCCCTTTTGTGCTGCTGGCTACAGAAGCATTGTATCTTAACCAATCTCACTGCAGCAGCCAACTCCTTATCTTTGCCTTTGAACAGATTCTTAGTCTTGGATAACGATGTGTTACTGGCAGTCAGATAACGACGGCTTTTGAGGAGCTGTTGCAAGCAACTACAGTCTTTGCTTTCTGCCTATTCATTATTTTTTTTCCTAACCAGATCTTTTGTAAGACTGCTGTGTAGCTTTGGAAGAAAAAATATTACTCTAGAAGAAAAAAAAACAGCAGAATCTCTATCCCTGATTTCACAAATAAGGGAAGATTACTTCCATGATCATCTTCACACTGCTGAGCAGGGAATAAACACCCATCAGGTGAAAGTCTGGCACAGAAGGTACACCGATAAGTAAGAATGCATCTCAGATACTTTAGCTTAAAAAAAGAGACATTGCTGTAATACAGACCAATGCACAACACTTTACAGTTGAAACATTGAAACCATGAGTATTAAGGCCTCATAAAAGGTTCTCATAAAAGTCCCCACAATAATTTTATCACAAACACATCTATTCTTTCATAACTTAACATTAAGTCATATACAGAGACTCATCAAAGAGAAGTAAAGAGTGTTCTGGCAAAAAAATATCCTTAAAATGTTTACCTAGCCATAACTAAGAACTTTTGACTTTTCTTTAGTAACCTTGGAAGCCATTACAGAAAGCACAATTAAGAGTCTTGACATTTACTGTGTGTTCTAGTTCAAATTTACTAATGGATACAATTCAGTTCTTTTTCGCACCACACAATGCCACAAATTCAGCTCAGAGTAATGCAGACTTCCAATGGTGAGCTGGGAATAATTACACAGAAGGTCAAAAGCCTCTTGCCCTGCAATAAGTACCATTTCTGACAGGCTTGCTAGTTTGTTTAAATAGAACAGTATAATCAAGCAGATATTGGAAAACATCTCAAGGAGATTACTTCCATGCAATATAGAGTCACCTTTATAGAAAATAATATACTTAATTTTCAGTTATGTGGAAGGTGACCAAGCAAGAAGGGCTTTTAACATGGAGGTGCAGTTGCAGTTCTGGTCATCGTGAGCTACAACTCCTTATCCAAAGTAGGATTCTATTGCCAAACTTAAAACAAATAGTGTGCTGAACATTTGGCCCAATGCAAACAGGCTGCATAAGTACCTTCACATCAGCCTCCCTGCATGAAAGAAGAGATATTTTTGTGAATGAAACCAGATACTGAAGAATTAGAAATGCAGATATTCCTTTGGTCACCTTGCAGAGAAAGAATGGGGGAGGAGGGGTAAAAGTGATGCTGATTACAACATGCTGTCTACATAAACCAAACATGTGCGGAGGTGTGGGAACATAGATATAAATCTTTCTCCAGAGTCTGTTGTTTCATTAAAATGAAGAAAACTCAAAAATGTGTTTCTTCCTCTCCTCTCCTCTCCATCCAAATAACAGTTCCTGCTGTGTTAGTCCTGGGCAGACATGGACGTGACCATTTTGAATGATAATCAAGTTCTTGTAAAGCATGACTAACTCATCTGTATTTAAGAACAAAGATCTGTACCGTGTTGATACAGAGGCTCTTCAGTTTCTCTGAGAAAGTCCTCAGAGCAGCACAGTCTTAGTACAGGATCAGCATGCAGGATAGCCATGCTGAAGGGGTATAGCGACAGGCAACACACCTCACCACGGCAGTCTAGAGCATCAACAACATTCCTCAACACAAAAAGTGGCATTACTCTTCCTTCTTTTATTTGTATCTTTATTTATTCCAAATATCTGAGGTACTCATAAACGTTCAGTTAAAAAGAAGTGCCATTACTTGATTTGAGAAACAAACATCTCATGCACTCCTGAAGCACTTCAGCTTTGAAAGAAAAACAAGTAGAAACTTCTGCCAGTTTGCTGCAAAACTGCCAAGAACTCTGCATTCACTGTTAGTTATTTTTATCAGAGAGAGAAGTTGGCTAAAAGTCTGAACAAAGAAGTGAGTCTTTCTGTCCCTTACTGAACAAGGGGAAGCTCAGGTTTAGATCTGTTCCTAAGAGCTGGAAGAACAGCAAAGGTAGCAATTATCTGTCCTCTGTGAAACCACACCCAGACTTCCTTCTACCCTTGTCACTATAGCTTGCTGAAAGAGCATTGGTGGTGCAGAGGAGACACTCTTCATCACCACGTCTCTGGCTCATGAGAAGATCACCACACAATACTTCATCTAGAGATGAGGTATGAAATTCTCTCATCATCCTATTTCACTCAAGTCTCGTAGTCCGCTTGACTCATAGCCCCATGAAGACTGTGCAGCCCATCTAGTCCATACAGGACTAGGATGATAGCAATGAGATCTACATGTAGTCAGTGATCATGAGATCATAGCTGTTCTGCTGCAATAATCTCCCACTTTGCAGCATGTGTCACAGGTATGAACTGTTTGGCCTGTAAATCAACAGGTTTGATCTTGCCTTTAGATGATTCCTGAATAGATTGCTGAAAGTCTCTCAAAAGTACCTCCACCTTATAAATGGACTCCACCCTCTTTACTCACAGTGGGTTATGAGGAAGTTACTGAGTTTTTTATTTGTTGCTTAAGGTGACGTGTTAAAGGCCATAAATGCATTTTATACGATACATAAATTGTAGGGCTTTTTGCAAGCCTCACAACAAAAAAGCACTGTAGGTGAGAACATGTTACCTTTGAGAAATGGGAGATGGTGTAGGCTGCGTTTGTTTCAGGGTTCAAAATGCGCATGCATATAGAGAAGGTTCAGGTGCATGCAGCAGTGTTGATATATGGACCTCAGAAATTTTACTTCCAAATAGAAAACGTTCACATATATTTCTGACCACAACTAATCAAATTTAAAAAACAGGATCGTGACAGTTTTGAATCCAATACCATCTTAAAGTTATTTGATACAAGCCACATTCTTGTGGAGGGTTTTTTATAAACACATATATTTTGACACAGCAGGTCAAGTGGGTAATATGCTGTACCTCAGCACTCCAAAGCACTGGCCTGCAATGGAGTTGATTCGTTGTTACAGTGTTTTCTTCAACTGCCCAAATGAATGTGTTCTGAGTCTGTAGATTCATGCTGATAGAGTAAGAGGTTATTTATTTTTGATTCCGTGGATCATTTTTATTTAAATAAAGGTGCAATAGATTTTGTTTTTCCTACCCCACTTAGCTATATGTACTTGTGCTCAGCTTTCTTTGACAAAGACGTGCTACAGCTACATTGGTAACTGTGAATACACCATCCCATCTCTTGTCCACCCAAGGTCCTCAAATGAAACATGCAA